>NC_134274.1:31984024-32585691 GCF_031893055.1 Leptodactylus fuscus
ACAGAAAAGGCTGCTGATCATTGGCTGGGACCGCCCCCTGGACTCCTAACTACTTAAGAGACTTCCATCAGTTGAACTGAAAATTTTCCTATAACACTATTATCAATCTGCCCTATAACATGGTTCTGGAAGAACGGATAGCATTTTCATCATAATAATATTACAGTACATATTAGTTTTTACAAAACCAAACATCTTACCTTATAGGTGGTCCTGGAAAGTGGCGATTGGCTGGTTGGTGGAGATCTAGAGGTTCTAGAAAGAATCAGATGGGAAGATGGCTTAGATCAATACCGCCTTACACCTCTGGAGCTGAAACAAAAGGCTAAAGAGATGAATGCTGGTAAGTCAATGCTCTGTGACAGTGTACTTCTAGTTCCCACTATAGAATCAGGGTGTAACTTGAGGGGTTGCAATCACATTGGGGCCCAGGATCCTTAGCGGGCCCATAAGCACTGCCATCGGTATGGATATTGCAGCTTCCATCTGGCCCGTAAGCCAAGGAGACCCACAGATTACCCGAACCACACTATGAAGAACTCCCTGTTGGGATGAGGTAGTGGGCCCCGGACAAGATTGCATCGGGGCCCACAAGACTTTAGTTATGCCACTGTATAGAATGTAATATTAGATTACTGTTCCTTTTATATTATACTGACAATCCCCCTTTCTACCTCTATACAGCCGAGTTGTGCATGTGTACTGATAGAGAGGGGAGGAAAGAACGCGATGCCGGACTACTCCGGTTGTAAGTTATATCTAGAGAAATAAAGGACTGGACACTAGAGATGAGCGAACACTGTTCGGAACAGCCGTTCCGAACAGCACGCTCTCATAGAAATGAATGGACATAGCCGGCACGCGGGGGGTTAAGCGACCGGCCGCCGGCAAAGTGTACATGCCAGCTGCTTCCATTCATTTCTATGGGAGCGTGCTGTTCGGAACGGCTGTTCCGAACAGTGTTCGCTCATCTCTACTGGACACAAGTGCCTGATCCTTTTCTCTCGCAGTGTCTGCTGTCCCATAAGCATTAGGTGGATGGACGAACGAGTCCACTAAAGTCATCAGGTTCAGACAGCAACCATCTACTATGTATGGGCCACTCAAACATGAGCTAGTTCCTTCTGACTTCCCTGTACACATGCACACTAAGCTCACCTGAGTATACATGCATTCTAAATGGGCAGAGGGGAGTAAGCCGTTGGCAGAAACCTATAGCTATAGCACAAAGTGTAGGTTACCTCACCTATAATAACAAGTCCAAATACACAGGACACAGCTGCAGCAGCACAACCTTCTTAGCAAGCTCTGCCATCGTCTCAGCAGACTACTTAAGCCTCCGGAACGAGGACAACCCTCAACAGGTGAGACGCTGGAAGAGCATCCTCAAGATGTGGACTGGACTTACCAACCTACCTGCCATTCCTAAAAAATCCAGCCAATACACAGTATTTGAAACAAAGCTCAGCAGACAACTACTTCTGGACTTTCTCATCTCACCCCCTCCATCACTTTACCAGCCATCGGCTTACACATGATCCCCTACTTCAATCCTTTGTGCATTTGCCATTGAAACAAAAAAATCTTTTGCCATCTCTGCCAAGTCCAACTTTCAGCCTTTTGCCCTCCCCTGATCTGCCAGGGCGTCGCATGGGTTATATTCAGCGTGTGCACATTGTATAGTGGGGTTAGGTCATAGTGTACAACCTCTTCGATGCTGATCCTATACTTTCCTGGAGACTACAGTGATATCACAAGGACTTCTGTATATTGAGGCTAGCTGTTATGATTTATAGCTAAGTAATGAATGTTTAACCCTGCCTTTATGATCATTGTAAGTTTCAGAACTCATTGAATGAGCCATTCTTCTGTTTACATAGCCCAGTACCTAGTAGTGTACACCGTGTCCTAAGGAAACCTTATTGGAGTGACCTCACTGTTTGCTATATGATAACGCAATCTGTTACTCACTGTAAAGAGTTGTAGACCAACATGTCCTCATAAGACTGTAAAGTCACGGGGCGCATACACTGAATACAGACAAACCATATTTATGACCATTGTGCAATTCATTCCCTTTATTTCGTTTCTCACAGACGCCATCTTTGCTTTCCAACTCCGCAATCCCGTCCATAATGGACATGCCCTGCTCATGCAGGATACTAAGCGCCACCTGCTATCTAGAGGATACAAGCACCCGGTACTTCTCTTGCACCCACTTGGAGGGTGGACCAAAGATGATGATGTGCCTTTGGATTGGCGCATGAAGCAACATGCAGCTGTACTTGAAGAAGGTGTCTTGGATCCCAAATCCACCATTGTTGCCATCTTTCCTTCACCAATGTTATATGCAGGACCCACAGAGGTGAGCATGAAAAGCAATAACATGCAAGTTGTAATATAAAAGGGGTCGTCTGCCTTGGAAACTCGGAATTGAAAGACACTACAGTTGTACTTCGGCTTTGGAAATCTTAATGTTACAGAAGGTTTTGGGATGCCACCAAGTAATACTCTAGGGGTTATTTCCAGTCTATCATGGATTGATTCACTATACGTACAATGGCGATTCTAACATTACTAAAAGTGGCTATATACACCTTCAACATAACTGGAAGGATCTGTGTAGCAGCCCTGGAAAAAAGAGGTTAATAATGTTGATATGGGCTTTTTCTATTAGGATATTTAGGGCCCAGCAACAAGTAATTGCCCATTTGTCCCCATTATAATCCAACCTTATAATGAACTGTATCAGCAGCCAGGATAAGGGAGTAACAAAGTGTATTATATTTACTCAACTACCCGGGTCCTCTGTCTCATATACTGTAGGGTATGAAGACTCCCCAGAGTATAATAATAGTTCATGGATGACAAACCCCAAAAATTCATAGAGAACTGGTTTAGTCATTCCTGTGTATGTGCTTTTTTATTTTATTATATCATTATACTGAATATAGGACCCACCATGGGACATTGTACTGCATGGAGGTCATTATGGCACATTATACTGCATAGAAGGCTGCTTATAGGGCATTATACTGTGTGGAGGGCCACTATGGGACATTATACTGTCATAGGGATCTTAGGCATGAAGGGGTTGGGGGTAGCCCTTGGTATCCCTCATTTTCCCCTGGTGAGGTCAGCTTTGTTGCCAATAATGGCAGCAGAAAGGGGAGCAGCAGGAGATTGGTGAGGTTGGAAATACCCCTTTAATAGAACGCCATACTTTAATATTAAAAACCAGTAGAGTGAGATTTTTCATGGCCATGCAAGCAGGACAAGAACATAAATTGAGGGAAATGATCACTGACCATTGCAGCTGTTTTTATTCTGGAGAAGCGGCAGACCAATAAGATCTTCTTGACCACGTTTCTGACACTCGATGGAAGACGTCTAACTGCTGTTGTGTTATTGGATAAGTCAGGGAATAGATAGAATTGGGATTCTGGATTCCTTTGACGTAAAGTGTTTGACTCGTCTGTCGGGACACATTGCCAGGAGGTGTAGACGTGGGCATCTTATTACTCCCATGCCATTAAAGAATTCAGAAAATTCTGAATAATCAGATAATTCCTACTTAATATGCTCTGCAAAGCAAATATTTGGAATTACGTTCTTGGCAGTGGATTCTGACTTTTTTTTTTAGACGATCAACTTTAGTGCGTTGTTTTTAGCTTAAGGAGGTTTTCTTTGAGTTATATAATGTGACCTATCCTTAGGCTAGGCCTTCAATATCTGATCGGTGGGGGTTCAACACAGAGGACTGCCACCGATCAGCTGCTCAAAGTGGGAAAGGCTTCACAATCCAGAAACATCTCGTTCCTCATCTCTACTGTGGTCCTTGTGAACCAAAATACAACATCATGCAGATTTCTGACTGTAGAGCCATGATGGTTCTCAAGCATGCAGCATCATCAATCCTGAATGATGCCAAAAGGGCCCTTATACCCAGCAAGGCATGATATATATTTTTTATAACTTTGCTGGGTAAAATTATATTTAGCTGTAAAGTTGATTGTAAAATTGCAAAATCTATATCTTCTTATCTTTTTCACAGGTTCAGTGGCACTGCAGGGCACGGATGATCGCAGGATCCAACTTCTATATTGTAGGAAGGGACCCTGCGGGCATGCCACATCCCGAGACCAAACAGGATCTGTATGAGCCAAGTCATGGAGGAAAAGTACTGAGCATGGCACCAGGACTGACTTCTGTGGAGATCATCCCATTCCGAGTAGCTGCCTACAACACAAAGAACAAAGCCATGGAGTTCTACGACAAGGAAAGGTAAGAGGTCTCATGCCCATCTAACATGTGGCCCTTCCAGTGATATAACTAAGCCTTGAAGGAGTTGTAGCAGAATGTATTAAGGCTGAGTAGTATTATAGATGTGATTCCCCCAGTTGAAGATCATTTTTTTCCTACTTAACACTTAAATCCATAATAGGTTGGGCCCCATGCAGCTCAGGGCCCAATAAACACTGCCCAAAATGAGCATCCCCCTCTATAGGAAAGGCGAGTTTAACTGGTTGTGTTTACTCACCTCTCCTGGGCCTTCACTTGTTATACTCTGGGGTCTGAAGATACCCCCAGTATAATAATAGCACTTCTGGTTCCAGCCCAACAAGTTTGGCTCAAAACGAAGGGTAAAGTTGAACTTCACATATATCTGTTGAAACGAATCTTGTGAGGTTGGCCCATGTCTACTGAGGGTCTCCTTGTACTAGCCAGAGCTGGGAGCCGTGTCAAGCTCAGCTTCCTCTACTCTAGCACTGTAGACCCTTCTAGGACCCCCTTTATGCAGAGGGGTTGTGTTGCATTGATAGCCGCCGCGCTTCATGGATGTTCTCATTTTTCATTTTAGACACAATGAATTTGACTTCATCTCTGGAACCCGCATGAGAAAACTGGCACGTGAAGGACAAAACCCACCCGATGGCTTCATGGCCCCCAAAGCTTGGAAAGTCTTAACAGATTATTATTGCTCCCTGGAGAAGAATTGCTGATCTGAAGCACATACATAGGAAATGCTAGTTTTTCTTAAAAAATTTTTTATAATTGAAATGAAATCTATTTACATGTTAATCTTTAAGATATTTTAAAGCTTTTAATACGATTATTATAACTATTTTTTTATAATTCAGAATCGCATCCCAGTTCGAAAAATGTTTCACTTTGACAAATTTTTGCAGGTACATTCTCCATAGGTTGAGAGGTCTGTCTGTTGTGTACTGGAGACATCATGCCTTCTAGATCATCTAGGAAAGGCAACGATTCCTTGAGAAAACCAGTTTCTGGCAATATGTAAATGAGGCTCAAGTGCAAAGGGGGGGGGGGGGGGTGACAAACAAAAAAAAATCCTTTGTCCTGCTTCATACAAGGCTGCCCTAGCCAGTTGTCTTGGAGGTGGTCATGGAAGACAGAAAGGATTTCTTTATATATTGCACCATTTTAATGATCAATAGATCAAAATAAGACGAAGGGGATGAAGAGAGGACGTGTTGGGGTCTTTGTTACATTTGTGCATTTCCATTTTTTTTTAGCACACCAGTATCGAAATTCTCCGAAAATAACACAACCTATGGGGAACCGAGATAAACTGAAGGCAAATAGGTAGAATACATTTCTGGGCATTCCTTATTTATGCTGTCTGCTAAAAAATAATGGGGTAAATGGCATCCCCTTAAAATGACAGGAAGTGTAACCTGAGTTCCATGATTGTCCTAACCTGTTTACTATTTGTACAGAATTGTGTAATGTGCCCTTGTATGAAATTAGCTGCCGAGATTATTTTTTTTTAATTATTACAAAGAAAACCAGTATTTTTATAAACTCTTTCAAAATACCATGTATCTGCCTTTGTTAGTCGATGTATACACATTGTATTACAGGACCAAATGTTTCTCATGTGATTTATGTAATACAGATGATTCGTCTCATGCCATGGGGGATGTAGATCTCTAGGCTGGAATATAGGACGTGACCTCGGCTCCATGTCCATGAGATCGGCTTAGCACTCGTTTGCAGTAATTATGAAGGATATTCTGTCAATACAAGTCTGTGATATGTTAATGATGTTGTGATCTGGGCTGTTGTATAGATCCTATATTTATTAGAAGGTGACATGTGCTTACCAATGTCTCTCACAATGTCTTATGAATACTGCTTATGTTATATAGCAAATACATTTTTATATATTTACCTTTACTTGTCTTGTGGTTTGTTTGTTTTACTGCTGCTCAGGCCAAGGGTACGTCACACATGTCAGATCAGTGATGCTCTGACATCCAGACCCCACACAGATCAGATGTCCTAAGCACTGGAGCCTATACAGGGTAGAGAGATGGAAGCAGAAGGTTCCATACTCTATATAGCATGCATGCCAAAGTACTGCATCTCTATACCTATTTGCACATGGGAGTAGATCTGCGGGCATCTAAGCTTTCTGCTTGTATAGCTTTCAGCACTGGAGACAGCCTGGAACACCTCATTGGTGTGGAGTTTGGCTGTTGGACCCCAACTGATCTGATATAGATGACCGAGAACCTTTTAGAGACCGAGTGCCCAAACTGCAACCCAAAGCCCACTAACTATAGCAAAGTGCCAACATGGCAATTTAGCCTGAATACTGTGAGGATCCACAATTGCTAACAGTCATGGACCCACAATATACAGTCGTGTGAATGGGCTTTTACAAGTCTTTCACTGAAACAAAACTTGGCACTGAAAAGTAGATGTTTGCATTTGGTACTTTTGAACAATTAATGTTCACTATTTACATCGCGCAGTGCAATGGCTGTCTGCTATAAGACAGATACTGTGTGATATAAATAGTGAAGGGCCCCCCTGCAGTACAATGTGCTCCACAGTGGCCCCAACACGGTACAATATGCTCAACAGTGGTCAGCAAACAGTAAATTATGCTCCACAGTGGCCCCCACACAGTACAATATGCTCCACAGTGGCCACTTAACAGTATAATATGTTCCACAGTGGCCCACACACAGTACAATATGCTCCACAATGGCCACTTAACAGTATAATATGTTCCACAGTGGCCCACACACAGTACAATATGCTCCACAGTGGTCACTTATGCTACTTACCAGCACTCCCATGAAAAGCAGGTAAATGGCATCATTCTTCTTCTATTACTGCAGGCGCTGATGAATTACGTCATCATGTCTGCGTTGGGCAGAGGTCACACTCTGCTGTCAGTGCATTTGCACATACAATTGAAAGAAGCATTTACTAACTGGGAGCGATCAGAGAGACGGGATGGGGTAAGGGGGTGCGTGCCAAAAGAGAGGGCTCTAAGTGTCCCCTCCAGCACGCATGCCATAGGTTTGTCAATATGGACCTAGCCTGAGGATAGGTCATCAATAACAAAATAGTCCCCCATACAGGGTGGGTGAACAGTGACATTTCCATACTGGATGTCCTGTAGCAGACCTGATGCTAACATGTGTGTTCCTGGCTGTAAAGGGGTTGTCCCACCAAAGCAAGTTATCACCTATCCACAGGATAGATCATAACTTGCTGATCAATCCCTGGGATCCTCACCAGATTCCAAGAACCAATCTTTCCCACCTTTTCCATGTGAATGGAGTGGCAAGTTGTCCATGCACATTGCCATTCATCGTCTATGGGACTGCCAGAGATAATCAAGACAGTGACATCATATCCATGGAGATATGACATCAGATGACCATGGCTAAGAATAAGTGCCAGTGTTGCGAATAACCACCCATTAGATCACTGCTTGTTCAGAAGCTAGAAATTGGAATGGACTGGTTCCTATGGATAATATGAATACTGTTCTTACATTTGGGGCCCACAAACATTGCTATTACATCTACTCATTCCACCAATTGCACATACTGATCCTTTGTTCACAGACTACTCATGTACTTTGGTGCACAAGACGGTAGAATATCATGTATAGGTAACATACCTTCTGGTGACCATGTCAGGACACGCGGATAAAAATGGTTGTCAGCTGGTAGAAGCCACCTAGTAGCTACGCAACTCTATAACCTAAAAGGCAAACAAAGAGTCTACAGGTGTCCATTATATACTTAGGGGTCCATTCTAACGCCCTTGCAGGTACATCTGGATGACACCTTGCCCACATGCGGCTGCCGGAACATTTTTTTTAACAGCCGTCACATGGCATTAACTTCACTGTCTGTGAATGGGGCCTATTAACAACCACATTTTTTGACGTTCCGTTTTACCAGACAGTCAATTAATAAGTCATGTCTTGTTTTTGTTGGATTTCACAGATCCCTCAATACACTGATCCTCTCATGTGTCATTTTCTCTCACAGTGTCAGTCTAGGCTTAAAGCATGCTGATGCCCTATTATTGATTTCAGGTGTTTGTCACACCCATCGCAAACAGATGTATAAAATCAGGCACAAGGCCATGTAATCCCAATGGACAACACATTGGTGGTAATAATATGGAGCTTAGTTACTATGGCACTGTCATAGGACACCATCTTGCGAAATGTATGATCTGCTCCAATCTACAGTAAGTGGGTGTAATGTGAAGGAAATACAATCCAGCAATACTATCTGAGCTTATCAGAAGGCTGGCACATTAGGAACACGTGTACAGGAAATAAACCAGAGAACAAACACCTTTACAAGGCGCTTAGTGCCATATAGTAATTAAGGCAATGGTCAGACCAGACATTACCTGTCCGCAATGGAAGTTATATGAGTACATGCAGCTTAGCTGATATTCAGGCCACTAACACTTAAAGGGGGGTGGCCACTATCAGACCAATATTGACAAACAAACGTACAATAAAAAGATATACAATTTCCCAATATACTTTCTGTATCAATTCCTCATGGTTCTCTAGATTTCGGCTTGTTGTCATTCATTCTGTTACTTCTAGAAGATAAAACTCTGACCATGGTCATGTGATTTACGGTCCATGGTCATGTGATGAGGACACAGGTGCACAGCGGATTACCAGGCAGATGTCTGATTACTGTCCTGTGACTATAACAAGCGGCACCTGTGTCCTCATCACATGACCATGGACCGTAAATCACATGACCATGGACCGTAAATCACATGACCATGGTCAGCCTTTGACACAGAAAGTATATTGAAAAATTGTATATCTTTTTATTGTACATTTGTTTGTCAATATTGGTCTTAAAGTGGCCAACCCCTTTAAGGAGAAATATCCTACTATATATTGCAATTTGTTTAATAACATCTAATATATTGATATATTCTTATTATACACAGATCTATTTCACATTGGCCTCACTTCATGGCCTGTGAAGTAGCAGAGCTGGATTAAAGAGACCCAGCACAGTCTGCAGGCAGTATGATATAGAGCAGGAGGAGTTGTATAGCTTAGTATATAGTGTCATTCATTCATGTTAGTCCTACTGTGACTTATAGTTCTTACAGATGTAGCTGTCATTGCTGGTTAGGACCGCCCACTGGACACTTAAACCCAGATAGGACAGGGAATTAGATTATTGAAGTCTACAGAAACTATAAATGAATATGCTCAGCTCCTTCTGTTCTATAACAGATTCCACATAAGCAATTGTACCTATACCACAATACCTCTTATAACTGTATGTGATCATACTGGACAGGGTCGGACTAGGACACCTGGCGCCCAGGGGTCTTGAGTTAGGGCCCCTCTAGCTTTGGGAGGGAGTATACAGGTTGGCCTGCCTTTTGCGCCTAGTTGTCATCTCAAGCACCCAATAATAAACTGGGTAAATTGTATATGAATGCATCAGATGGTCACATTGCTGTATGTAGTGCCAGGGTTCTCCAGCACCCAGCAAGCCTCACAGCACATTGGGTGGGGGGACACTCAGTTCCTGCAATGAGCATTACTAACAATAAAGATGGAACCACTTATGGCACCGGGAACAGAATAGACTGGTCAGTGCAGATTTAATACTTACCGCTCTTAGCACCTAGGACTTCTGCCCCTTCCCTGGTCTAGCACGGACAGGGTTGTGCACCAATGTGATTAAGGGACGGGGGTCCAAGGAACTAAGAGCCGTGAGGGGTAATAAAATCTGCACTGACCACTTTCTCCCTCAAAGCAGTGTAAAGCAGGTGGTGAGTAGCAGACATAAGAGGGCCATTGTACTGTATGGGGAATAATATGGTGGCCATTATAATATATGGCGTCATTATGCATAATATCATAAAGTTTTCCATGTTTTTAATGTTTTAAATTTGGAGTATTGTTATTTCTCCGCAGCGTTTCGAGGTTAAATGGCTTCATCTGTATTTATTTGCAGCATTCTTCAGGCCCCATCAGATCGGGTTCTGCTGAACAGCAGCCTAATGAAACTAACATTTGGTCTGCGGCCCGAGCTGGGGTCACCACAGGGGATTTTGTTCATATTGAATCCAAATCACAAGGCTTTCATGGAATTCTTGGGGTCATTGTACTGCGGAAGTATTAGGAGGAAAATGTTTGAGTAATACAGAACAGTCTAAAAGGGAAGACTGCCATCTAGTGACAGTGTGTAGCAGTGCTGTCCTGACCTGTGTGCCATATAGCAGAGCTGTGTGTACAGTTAGTTGCAAGGTTGTGTGTGTGTATTTGAATTGTGTGCAGCAGAGCTGTGCGTGTGGGAGGACTGTGTGTGCAGCAGAGCTGTGCATGTGGGAGGACTGTGTATGCAGTAGGGCTGTGTGTGTGGGACGATTGTGTGTAAAGCAGAGCTGTGTGTGTGGGAGGACTGTGTGTGCAGCAGAGCTGTGTGTGTGGGAGGACTGTGTGTGCAGCAGAGCTGTGTGTGTGGGAGGACTGTGTGTGTGGGAGGACTGTGTGTGCGGGAGAGCTGTGTGTGCGGGAGAGCTGTGTGTGCGGGAGGGACTGTGTGTGTAGTAGGGCTGTGTGTGTGTGTGAGGGCTGTGTGTGCGTGCGGGAGGGACTGTGTGTGCAGCAGAGCTGTGTGTGTAGTAGGGCTGTGTGTGTGGGAGGACTGTGTGTGCAGCAGAGCCGTGTGTGCGGGAGGACTGTGTGTGCAGCAAAGCTGTGTGTGTGGGGGAGGATTGTGTGAACCCAGCTTTAATACGCCGGATCTTCTCACATGCATGTTTAGTTCAGCTCACGGTTCTTTAGGAAGACAGACATATGCAGAAGCAGAAGACGTGGAATATCCAATGGATTGGACATGCTGAAATCAAAGTTGCCAAATATTTGATTGGTCTGACATTGTTCTATCCTTAGCATAGTCCATCAATATTAGAAACTGTGACATCTGGGACCCCCACAGATCAGCTGTTCTAGGACAATGCGGCTTCTGGGAATGCTTACATGCCAAAAGAAGCACTGCTCACTCTCCATACAAAATGTAGCAGAGGCTTTAAATATTGTAGTGAAGTCTACAGGATAGTGTGGGCTTACCTAAAGCCGTTGCTATACTTTGTATAGTGAGTGAGCAGAACAGGTACCAGCATGTTAACATTACCGGGAGCTGCACTGTCCCAGACATGCTGATCTATAGGGTCTACCCTTGTAGATATAATATTGATGTGTAGACTGAACAAAGGCCATTAATATTAAAAAGTGGATAACCTCTATAATCCTACTAATATTATAAATGCGAAAGTTTGTGTGTTTGTTAGTCAATCACGCAAAAACGGCTGAACGGATTTGAATGAAATTTAGCACATAGATAGTTTGTAACCTCGATTAACACATAGGCTACTTTTTATCTCAGTAAATGACATGGCTTCATGACTGTTATGAATTTATATTAACATAATATATTACACTGCTCCTGCATCAGCTTATCTCCGGTTCTGTTGAAGCCAGGTCTGTTATCTTTCTATGTAAACACTCAACTAACCCTCAGCCCATTCTGTACATGCATTTGCATATTATCTGATCTGCTCCAGGCAACATGCTGACACACTGGATGGGGAAACACCTTTAATCCAAATTGGCAGTTTGCTACTTTTAAACATGCCGGAAAAAAGAAAATCTAATTTGTCGCAAAATACTAAAACAATGAGAACTATGAAGGTAGCCAGAAGTCACAGAGTTCTCCTTAAGCGGAGCTGAGGGGGATCATGGGCGCAAACAACAAGTTCGTTATATGATGTCCCAGTGAGCGGCTGAGATGCTGGAACAATCACAGGCACGGTGCGATGTACAAGTTCAGAGGCAGGCCAGCTTGAGAGCTGCCGAAACGCTGGAGCATGCGTATCATCAACGCCAACAACATGCTTATTATATGGCGTCCCAGCGAGCTGCTGAGATGCCAGAACAATCACAGGCATGGTGTGAGGAACAAGTTCAGCAGCAGGACAGCTTAAGAGCTGCCGAAATGCCAGAACAGGCAAACCATCAACGGCAGCAATTTGCTGAATATAGGCGGATCATCGACGCCAACAACACGCAGACGAAGTCACGGCAGAGGCTAGTGTTACCATATACCAACCCCCTACATCTCCGCTTTAAGGATAGGCCATCGATGTTAGAAAGGTGGGTACCCCTTTAATACATAACAATGTTTGTGCGAGGACATTGATGCTTTGCAGGGTTTTCTTCCATGCCAGACATTTATCCATCATCTCAAAGTGACTTATGAACGATCAATATCTACATTTGCACTAAATGCAATATAAAGTCATGGCCCTTGGAAACTAGAAGGAGCCTTTAGTTTGTCCATGAGTTGGAGCTTTTACACGACACATAATATCTAGCCTGTTCATGGGTAGTGGGGCCAAAGAGAAAGGATTGAAACATTAACTGAATAATTTTCTAAAGAATTTTTTTTTTATAATTATAGAACAAATAACTTCTGTTGCATTAAAAAGAGCAGAGCAGTCACAATCCACATAATGTGATTTAATGTACAAGCATCAGTGATACATTCAGGGTGGAAATTCAGAAAACAAGAACGTAAAATCCTGAATACTAACTACGGCAGAGTCTCAAACAACAATCTGGTCATACAAGTAACCTCATACATCCCATGACAACATAATGTAGGCCTAATATTCCATTGACAGTGCCCATTCTTGGACCTCTGAGTGCCGCCACATCTGCCACTCACGGAGTCTCATCCTAGAAGGTTGGGGCGATGACTGTGACCCTTAAAAGCAAATTGTATAAAATGTTTTGCTGCCTGTAACCGAATGGCAAAAATAGATGGAAGTCAATCTGTAGCGCTTTATAATGAATGAAGCCATCTGAAAAGTAGGCAGTGGCTCGCAATTAAAGGGATGTCTGGGGTCACTGAACTAAGTAAACACAGTTCAGGAGGGCTATAAAAAAAAATAAATGTATTGATACGTTGCTGCGTCCGGCCCTTGGTTCCTGCGCTGGTCCGGGCGTCTGTTTATATGCAGAGCAGCAGTGATGTCATGTTGACAGGACTGATCTAGCCAATCATCTATCTCAGTTCTATGCCATCGATGTGACATCACTGCTGCATCCAGTACAGCAGGGGTAGGGAACCTTCGGCTCTCCAGCTGCTGTGAAACTACAACTCCCATCATGCTCCATTCACTTCCATGGGAGTTCCAAAGACAGCAGAGCAAGTATGCAATGCTGGGAGTTGTAGTTTTGCAACAGCTGGAGAGCCGTACGTTCCCTACCCCTGCAGTACAGGAATGGAGGTGAGGATACAAGTAAATACTAATGCATTTTTATTTTCTAGCCCTCTTGAACGGTATTCATTTAATTCAACGATCTTGGTCAACCCTTTTAAAGGGATGTCTCACTGAGGATAGGGAATAAATGTCCGATCACAGAATGGAGGTTTCCAAGCTCCTTGTAATACTTGTTCATCTCAGTCTCATGGGATTGCCAAGAGTCATTGTGATCAGAACTAGAGATGAGCGAACACTGCTCGGAACAGCCGTTCCGAACAGCACGCTCCCATAGAAATGAATGAACGAAGCCGGCACGTGGGGGGGTTAAGCGACCGGCCGCTGGCAAAGCGTACGTGCCAGCTGCTTCCATTCATTTCTATGGGAGCGTGCTGTTCGGAACAGCTGATCCGGACAGTGTTCGCTCATCTCTAGTCAGAACTCCAGCGACTTGTTGTCCCTTTAGGACCAACACAAATTCTTCAAACAAATGGTTAAATCTGAAGTCACTTTTGACTTAGGTCACCAAGACGCAAGTCATTTTGGGTTTACCACTCAGATGGACACGGGTCGGATGCACCATGATTGCGGTCACCTATACGGACACTATGAGTGAATGATAACAACTAGACACGTCAGTAGTACTATACAAAGGTCAATATATATGAAGACCATAGACGTGACATACAATCTCTGCGCTGCATAGTCTAACCTCTACAATATGTATATAGCGGACGCTGCTGTTTTGGTGAAGATGAATGATCTCTGTGTTACCAATGAAATGTCTTCCCTCTCTCCTGCTTACCTTATTGCACTTGCACATCCCCAGGCTTTCCTACGGGTAACTAACAAATTTTCCAGCTAAATCTTATTTGACGTTCTGCAAATACATAAAAATTAAGTGCTTAAATGCAAACTAGCTACGAAAATATTGGGAATAAAAAAAACAAGAGTTTTTGCAACTGGTTGCAAATAGACCATAAATGGTAGGGGGTTAATATCTTTTTTTTTTTCGAAGAGGAAGATCACATGAAGGAAATATCAGGAAGGGGATATCACTGTACAATGATATGACGGAGGTGCCAATTTGTTCTTTTATCTGACGCAATGTAATATTTTTTATCATAACGCAGAAGAGTCAATGGGGAACGTATCTTGAGCTTGGACCCAAATAAGTAGATAAAAATCAGACCATAGAAATGGCTGGATACCCAAAGTATTGCTAGGCCTGGGTTATAAACAGATGGAGACACCTTGTACAGATAGAGAGATGGCCTGCGAATGGACCACCGAATACCTAGTAACCTGCAGGTTATCTATGAAGCGCTCCACTATACTCGGCAGTCCCTTTTCAGAAGTTCTACAAATCATTCACACAACGAACACACAATGGTACAAAGTAAACATATGGACACGCACCCTGTAACACATTACAATCGATATCAGCAGCTCACGTGACGCTAGAGAGAGTTACCATCTCTTTACAAGGCTCTTTACTTAATAGATGATAGTTACTAAGGTCCAAGAGTGGAGGCTGAAGATCATAAAATCTGGTCACCGGTAAGGTCCATGCTCTACCACTGCCGTCCACCAGATGTCCCTTTCTACACCAGCTTGGATAGTATGAGGTGACACAGGCTCAGTCCAAGCTGACGTGCATTAGAACCCCCTGGTTTGTTGCACTTTTCGATTTCTTCATCTTGTCTATAGCCCGCATTAAATCTTGCTGCTGAATTGGTCGGATCTCTTCACAGGGGCTAAAAGGATAGAGAGAGATGTTATTTCCAGGAAAGGAAATTCCAGCACATGTGAAGAGTGAACAGAGCAGTGACAAGAATATGGTCTTTGTCCCCGTCAATGGCACAAGGAGATGTAGTATTTGTGGGTTTACAGATCATCCCTAAGAAAGGATGACTAAGGAAAGTGACACGGAGCCGCTGACTGTAGAGCAAATCGCAGAAATAGATGTAAAATTGGGAACCTGTTAATATTGCCGGTTATGGAATAAGCCCTTTAGCCCACCCTACAGTTTTGTATGAGCAGGATTCGGGCCTTGAGCCAAGTGCATTACTGTTCACCCAGAATACAGCACGTTTATAGAGAGTGTAACTATAAAAGGCTTTATTCACAGGTGATTTGCTGCAAAAAATTCAGGCTTGTATTGGACCCAACCTAAAAGTGTAACCAATAGCGCCTAGTTCCCTATGAATAGAGATGAGCGAACACTGAAATATTCGAGATTCGATATTCGTTTCGAGTACAGCCTCAATATTTGACTACTCGATCGAATATCGAATCCCATTATAGACTATGGGAAAAAAGGCTCGTTTCAGGGGAAACCACTATTCGACTAAAGGAGAGTCACCAAGTCCACGAGTAGCAGGAGGAGAGTGTTTAGGAGGCGCAAAGTGCAGTTAAAGCGCATGGACCCCATTATAGTCTATGGGGTCCATGCACTTTAACTGCACAGCACTTGCAGTTGCGCTGATAAAAAGTAAGCTCCTCGTAACATCAAGCTGCCAGCTCTCCCGACTAGCATGGACGAGCCTGCTGCAGAACCAGCGCTGATTTGCCGCAGGCTCTTCCTTGCTAGTCAGGAGAGCTGGCAGCTTGATGTTACGAGGGAGCTTACTTTTTCTCACAGGAATGAATTGACCAGCGTTGATTGACCAGTGTACAGCATTCGGCCAATCAATGCTGGTTCTGCCGGAGGCTCGTCTGTGAGGAGGCGGAGTCTAAGATCAGACCACAATGGAGACTGCTGTGGTCCAAAATTAGACTCCGCCTCCACACAGATGAGCCTCTGGCAGAACCAGCATTGATTGGCCGAATGCTGTACACTGGCCAATCAACGCTGATCAATTCATTCCTATGAGAAAAAGTAAGCTCCCTCGTAACAGCAAGCTGTCAGATCTCCCGACTAGCAAGGACGAGCCTGCTGCAGAACCAGCGTTGATTTGACAAATGCTATACACTGTATAGCATTCGGCCAATCAATGCTGGTTCTGAATCGAATATTTACTTCGAATAGCAGCAGTAGTATTCGATCGAGTACGAATATTTTGAATACCGTAGTATTTGATCGAATACCTACTCCATCGAATACTACTCGCTCATCTCTACCTATGGACACTGCAGAATGCAGGTACTGTCCATACTACACACATCAAAGCAGACAGGACCTGACATACATATACATAAACGGAACCAGGCAAACCACTTCTACTGTATATTGTGACTTGTCTGCTTCCATGTCCAACATCAATACATCACCATGCTGAGAACTTACACAGTACAGAAGGAGGACAGCGGCACCTCTTTATGTTTTAACATACTAACCTCTCTTCATTGCTAGTGATCACACTCTCCCTGACACACAGCAATGCCGCATCTCTGCACATCTCCTTCAGGTCACTTCCGGAAAATCCATCTGTACAGCCGGCAACGTGCTCCAAATCCACACGCGTGTCCACCTACAACAGAAGAAGAAGTAATCTTTATTAAATTACTAAGAAAATCCACACCTTACAATATAGGTGTCAAAGCTTAACCCCATCACCTACTGTTTAACTGGCAGTCGGACCCCCAAGAAAGCACAAATCTGTCTCAAGCCTTGTATAAAAGTGATTAATAATGTCGGTGGCCGAACTTTCAATTTCTTTTTAAAGGGAAAGGCCTGTAATGTAGGGTGCATACTCCGTTCCTTCAATGCCTAGCTGAGCAGCTGGTGAGGACCTCACTGCTGTGATACATAACATTACAGAGCTCCTTTTTATTAACCCCGTATATCAGGCTTTAATTTTATTCTTTTTCACTTACAGTATGAAGAAAGAGACTGAAAACGGATATATCACTTACATTCTCGTTCTTAAGGATGAGGTTCAGGATGGCCTCTCGCTGTCTCAAAGCCTGGAAAGAAAGTGTAATGTGGTATAAATACAGAAAGAAACATGATACAGCTGTATACTATGCTAGGAGAATGGGGACAGTCTTACATAAACTGATGAAGTTGCTCAACTACAGGAAAAGTCATTTTCTTCTAGAAGATAACTGTTGGGCATAGACTTCCCCCCCATTGACAGGGAAACAAAGGCGACTGCCATGAGTATTTATTACTCATGGTCACCGTGAAACAAAATGACCATAATGTAAAACTAGATAAAGTGGCAATTCACTTTTACTATTATTATCTTCTGGTCCATAGCAGGAGAAAGTGCTCGGTTTGTCCTCATCTAAATACTGCACCCATACAAAGCCTCAGTCATGAATCACATACTCGGGATTTTCCATACACAAATCTGAACTGTATGGAAATCTTTATGTGTATGGAATTTCAAAAACGTCAAGGTAGACACTAAGATGTTGGTCACAAAAGAGCCTACAGTTTTTCCATGCAGAATATTGAGCAAGGTGCAGATTTTAACCCCTTCCCGCCGATGGCATTTTTTGATTTTCGTTTTTGACTCCCCTCCTTCTAAACCCCATAACGTTTTTATTTCTCTGCTCCCAGAGCCATATGAGGTCTTAATCTTTGCGGGACAAATTTTTCTTCATGATGCCACCATTAATTATTCTGTATAATGTACTGGGAAGCTGGTAAAAAATTCAGAATGGGGTGAATTTGAAGAAAAAATGCATTTCTGTGACTTTCTAACGGGCTTCGGTTTTACGGCGTTCACTGTGCAGCCAAAATGACATGTCCCCTGTATTCTGTGTTTCGGTACGATTCCAGGGATACCAAATTTATATGGCTTTATTTACATTTTAACCCCTTAAAAAAAAAAATCTGTGGTAAAAATTTTTTCTTCTAAAAGTCGCCATATTCTGACAGCCGTAACTGTTTTATACGTCCATGTACGGGGATGCATAGGGCGTCTCTTTTTTTGCGGGGCCGGGTGTACTTTTTAGTTCTACCATTTTCGGGAAATGTTATTGCTTTGATCACTTTTTATTCAAATTTTTATCAGAATCAAAACAGTGAAAAAACGGCGGTTTTCACCGACAAAATGTCGGCGCCCATAGTTACACTCCCGGGCGGTCGCCATATGATGCATATATCACCCTGCATACCTATTCTATCTACAATATATGTTGTACGTACCGGCTGATTGATGTGAAATCTTGTGGGCATTCTCCTCATGATCGCAGTATCCAAATCCTGAGGACGGTTTGTGGCTCCCATTACTATTACCTGCATTAAAACAGAGGGAAAATATTGATTTAGGTATTATAGAGGAATATGATTTATAGCTGTGCTTTAAATGCTTTCCATTAAAACATTTTGCTGAGATTTATAGATTTTCTCTAAACATGGTGGTGAGAGTTCTTCATCTTATAAGTTGCCAATGGATAGGACTATGAATGCAGGAACTTTCTATGGTCTGGGACTGGTCAGAAAACTAGCCATGATTTTCTTATTGTGGTTGGGTTATCTTCCCATACATGTAGTGTCCCGGCCTGATAACCTATCCACAGTAAGGAAATCATGGCTGGGTTTCTGCGAAGTCCCAGATCATAGAAAGTTCCTGCACTCATGGTCGTATCCAAAACTCTGTAAAATTTTGACTTTTCTATAACTTAAAATTTGGTTAAGTTCATCAGTAAACTCCTTTAAATTTATGAATATTGATCAACAAACATTTGTATAGGTAAGGGAATCTGTATAATAGCATCCACCTACCAATTCAACCAAATGGTAAAGTATTACTTTAATTCTAACATTATTTGGTTTCTTATATTGTTGGACATCCCCTTTAACAGACTGTACGTATGCTTAGTGCAGGGGGAGCCATGCATGCTGTGCAGGGTATTCCAATTCTCTGGCAGCACAAACACATATCATACTAGCTGGCCAATATGTAGCTACTGGGTTTAAAGGGAACCTGTCTGGCCGATTTGGGACATTAACTCACCCACAGGCGCTTATAGCCCGAGAGTTTAGTGTCCCAAATTCATCTACGCCAGCATTTAAAACAAGAAACCTTTATACTTGTCTAGAGATGAGTCTCACTGACCTCATCTCTGATGCTCCCTGCGCCTTCTTAGTTCTTCCGAGAAGCTGTGGACGTACACCCCGGCTTTACTGTGCACGTGCCAGAAGTACAGGGCATGCACAATGAAGCCAACATGTACTCCTTTGGCTTTAGTCAAGAACTGAGCAGGTGTGAGGAGTACAGCGGACAGGTGAGTTAAAGCTTTTTTATTGTGGGTGCGGATGACTTTATAACAGAGTGATTTTGGACACCAGACCCCCTGTCTGTAAGAACCTGTGAGTTGCTTATTGTCCCAAATCGACCCGACAGATTCCTTTCCTGGAACTAGTGGTGCCATATACACTAGAAGTGTGTCTAACAAATAGAGAGGAGCGTACCTGGCAGCTATAGTCAGTATCCAGTCCATCCCACAGGCTCATGAATTGGGCCTTCATCATTGCAGTGGCCTCATGATCAGTGCTTGAACGGCTCCGAAGGAAGGAATCTTCATTGCAAAAGAGAAGAAGGAAAGAGATCAAATAATAGCGGGTCAGGTACATATATCTACACACCAAACAAAAAGAAGTGTGCTCATTTTTTTTGCAAATAAAGCTCTTTATTGTAAAATGAAAGTTATCATTAGTATATTCAGATTGTAACGCGCTGTGGAATATCAATAAAATGTTTTGTTATTAGTATTTCCAAGTCTAACCATTTCAAGGTATATGCTGTGTCTCTATGAATGAAATCTTATCTATTAGCCATAGCCTTAAAAAAAAAATGGTCATGTCCAACTGGCCTCGGTTCATTACAAGAGATAACCCTGATGCACTGGACTAGATAGATACGCACTGGACTAGATAGATACGCACTGGACTAGATAGATACGCACTGGACTAGATAGATACGCACTGGACTAGATAGATACGCACTGGACTAGATAGATACGCACTAGACCAGATACAGACGCTAATCTAGATACGCACTAGACTAGATACGCACTAGACTAGATACGCACTAGACTAGATACAGACGCTAATCTAGATACGCACTAGACTAGATACGCACTAGACTAGATACAGACGCTAATCTAGATACGCACTAGACTAGATACGCACTAGACTAGATACGCACTAGACTAGATACGCACTAGACTAGATACAGACGCTAGACTAGATACAGGCGCTAGACTAGATACAGGCGCTAGACTAGATACGCGCTAGACTAGATACGCGCTAGACTAGATACGCGCTAGACTAGATACGCGCTAATCTAGATACAGACGCTAATCTAGATACGCACTGGACTAGATACGCACTGGACTAGATACGCACTGGACTAGATACGCACTGGACTAGATACGCACTGGACTAGATACGCACTGGACTAGATACGCACTGGACTAGATACGCACTGGACTAGATACGCACTGGACTAGATACGCACTGGACTAGATACGCACTGGACTAGATACGCACTGGACTAGATACGCACTGGACTAGATACGCACTGGACTAGATACGCACTAGACTAGATACGCACTAGACTAGATACGCACTAGACTAGATACGCACTAGACTAGATACGCACTAGACTAGATACGCACTAGACTAGATACGCACTAGACTAGATACGCACTAGACTAGATACGCACTAGACTAGATACGCACTAGACTAGATACGCACTAGACTAGATACGCACTAGACTAGATACGCACTAGACTAGATACGCACTAGACTAGATACGCACTAGACTAGATACGCACTAGACTAGATACGCACTAGACTAGATACGCACTAGACTAGATACGCACTAGACTAGATACGCACTAGACTAGATACGCACTAGACTAGATACGCACTAGACTAGATACGCACTAGACTAGATACGCACTAGACTAGATACGCACTAGACTAGATACGCACTAGACTAGATACGCACTAGACTAGATACGCACTAGACTAGATACGCACTAGACTAGATACGCACTAGACTAGATACGCACTAGACTAGATACGCACTAGACTAGATACGCACTAGACTAGATACGCACTAGACTAGATACGCACTAGACTAGATACGCACTAGACTAGATACGCACTAGACTAGATACGCACTAGACTAGATACGCACTAGACTAGATACGCACTAGACTAGATACGCACTAGACTAGATACGCACTAGACTAGATACGCACTAGACTAGATACGCACTAGACTAGATACGCACTAGACTAGATACGCACTAGACTAGATACGCACTAGACTAGATACGCACTAGACTAGATACGCACTAGACTAGATACGCACTAGACTAGATACGCACTAGACTAGATACGCACTAGACTAGATACGCACTAGACTAGATACGCACTAGACTAGATACGCACTAGACTAGATACGCACTAGACTAGATACGCACTAGACTAGATACGCACTAGACTAGATACGCACTAGACTAGATACGCACTAGACTAGATACGCACTAGACTAGATACGCACTAGACTAGATACGCACTAGACTAGATACGCACTAGACTAGATACGCACTAGACTAGATACGCACTAGACTAGATACGCACTAGACTAGATACGCACTAGACTAGATACGCACTAGACTAGATACGCACTAGACTAGATACGCACTAGACTAGATACGCACTAGACTAGATACGCACTAGACTAGATACGCACTAGACTAGATACGCACTAGACTAGATACGCACTAGACTAGATACGCACTAGACTAGATACGCACTAGACTAGATACGCACTAGACTAGATACGCACTAGACTAGATACGCACTAGACTAGATACGCACTAGACTAGATACGCACTAGACTAGATACGCACTAGACTAGATACGCACTAGACTAGATACGCACTAGACTAGATACGCACTAGACTAGATACGCACTAGACTAGATACGCACTAGACTAGATACGCACTAGACTAGATACGCACTAGACTAGATACGCACTAGACTAGATACGCACTAGACTAGATACGCACTAGACTAGATACGCACTAGACTAGATACGCACTAGACTAGATACGCACTAGACTAGATACGCACTAGACTAGATACGCACTAGACTAGATACGCACTAGACTAGATACGCACTAGACTAGATACGCACTAGACTAGATACGCACTAGACTAGATACGCACTAGACTAGATACGCACTAGACTAGATACGCACTAGACTAGATACGCACTAGACTAGATACGCACTAGACTAGATACGCACTAGACTAGATACGCACTAGACTAGATACGCACTAGACTAGATACGCACTAGACTAGATACGCACTAGACTAGATACGCACTAGACTAGATACGCACTAGACTAGATACGCACTAGACTAGATACGCACTAGACTAGATACGCACTAGACTAGATACGCACTAGACTAGATACGCACTAGACTAGATACGCACTAGACTAGATACGCACTAGACTAGATACGCACTAGACTAGATACGCACTAGACTAGATACGCACTAGACTAGATACGCACTAGACTAGATACGCACTAGACTAGATACGCACTAGACTAGATACGCACTAGACTAGATACGCACTAGACTAGATACGCACTAGACTAGATACGCACTAGACTAGATACGCACTAGACTAGATACGCACTAGACTAGATACGCACTAGACTAGATACGCACTAGACTAGATACGCACTAGACTAGATACGCACTAGACTAGATACGCACTAGACTAGATACGCACTAGACTAGATACGCACTAGACTAGATACGCACTAGACTAGATACGCACTAGACTAGATACGCACTAGACTAGATACGCACTAGACTAGATACGCACTAGACTAGATACGCACTAGACTAGATACGCACTAGACTAGATACGCACTAGACTAGATACGCACTAGACTAGATACGCACTAGACTAGATACGCACTAGACTAGATACGCACTAGACTAGATACGCACTAGACTAGATACGCACTAGACTAGATACGCACTAGACTAGATACGCACTAGACTAGATACGCACTAGACTAGATACGCACTAGACTAGATACGCACTAGACTAGATACGCACTAGACTAGATACGCACTAGACTAGATACGCACTAGACTAGATACGCACTAGACTAGATACGCACTAGACTAGATACGCACTAGACTAGATACGCACTAGACTAGATACGCACTAGACTAGATACGCACTAGACTAGATACGCACTAGACTAGATACGCACTAGACTAGATACGCACTAGACTAGATACGCACTAGACTAGATACGCACTAGACTAGATACGCACTAGACTAGATACGCCTCGGGCTCAGCTGGACACCAATGTGTGGGATTTTTTGCCTCATAATAAACAATGCAAAAGCAAGCGGCCATTGTGGGTGCGCAGAGCTCTGGACACATCTGTGGAGCCACATTGTGTTTTCTCTCCCATCTTATATCACTTACATAAGCCATCACTTTATGATAATGGTGAACCAACCTCTGGGACCCCTACCCATTCTGGGAAAAGGGTCCTTGAAAAACGAGAGCCGAAATCTGATTAGTCACTATTACATCTGAACCTGGCTTCCCTTGCACTTATTTATTTTTGGGGATCCCTACAGAATAGTCAATGACCTTTACTAATGTCCTATATGTCTTACCAATTTCATCAATGAATATGATGGATGGTTGTAGCTTCACGGCCAGGGAGAAGACAGCGGCTGCTAGTTTCTGGGACTCTCCATACCACTTGTCAGTCAGAGTTGACGGCTGCAGGTTGATGAAACGGCACCCCGCTTCTTTAGCTGTTGCTTTAGCGATCAGGGTCTTGCCACAACCTGGAGGCCCATAAAGCAGCACCCCTACCGAAATAAAGAACATATTAACTAATGGTATACAATACAGCGCAGCAGCATTGGATCATCATGTACAGTATTCAGTCCTTGTTGAAGATCCGATATTGAGAAAAAGCAATGCAAAATCTGCTACATGAGCAGCTACCCCTAGACCTGACAGAAGTAAATTTTTTAGATGGTTATGGCATCAGGACCATAGATGGCTTCTCCTTAGGATAGGCCATCACTATCAGATCAGTGGAGATTGACTCTTACCTGTTTGAAGGGACACTTGGATCATCTACCTGCGCTCTACCTACTTAGCAGCAATGGAGGATATTGCAGATGTGTCCTATGCAAGTCCTGCATCGCCATTACTAAGCAGACCAAGTATACGTAGACAGAATGATATACGCAATGAAGAGTTTGCAGCGCTAGCAAAAGCACAGCAGTTCCTTTAAACAGTTGATGGGTGGGGGCACTGAGAGTTGGACCACCACCAATCTGATATTGATGGCCTATCCAACAGACAGGCCATCCATATCCCGACCCCAGAAAACCCCTTAGTACAGACAATTTTTATAAGATCACAATTTATGGTGAATTCTGTTCTAAGTAGTGCGCAGTCTGTCCTGCCAGTATTTGTTTTGCTCCACTGGATATCGCTCTGCTGTTCTCCTTCTGGCAGACAACAAGATGGATTTATTTGGAGCCTCACTTTTCGGTAAATGATTCCAAGTAACAAAACTTCTGAGTAGTGAGCGGCCTTGAAGAGGAAGCGTCTTTATCTTATTTCACGGAATTAAATGGTTTCATGTGGAAGAAGGGTTTTTTGGCTGGAAGAGCTCATTTATTCAGTCCCCACCCTTCAGTAGAGACTTGTACAATCTGAAATTGTACTGAGCAAATATTAGAAGCATGCTACGGCCAGGAAATGAGTTTTATCTTCTAAATAAGCTGACTTACAGTTAAATGGGAAACTTAAAAGGGTTGCGCAGGATCAGAAGGTAATGGATAACGGTGCCCCATCCACAGGACCCAGACCCTGCACCCATCAGCTGTTTTGTATGCTGGGAGCTGTATATCAGATATATGGCCAGAAGCAGCTCAGCATCCAAGTCTGTACATTGTAGTGGTGCCAGGAGGTGCAGCTTTGCCCCTCCATAGAAGCTGATAGAATAAAATAGATTACAGATTACTTCCAGGCAGCCAATACAGCTGATCGGTGTAAGATCTGACTGTCAGACTCTGACTGATCTGATACTAGTCCTATGTGAATAGTATGCATAGCCTTCAGGTCTTGGACACTCCCTCTAATCACGGTGCAAAGTATTAGTTCTACAAAACCACGTGGCCCGTAATCTACTTCAGTATGGTTTTCTGCCATATGGTTTAGGGTGCAGACTCACCCCAAGTGCAATCTGTTAGGCACATGGCACCATGGTAATCCACCCACACTCTGGGATTGCAGTCGGACCACCATTGGGCTGACAGAGTGTCCCTTCCCTCTACGAAACTGTGGTTGATTCTGGCAGCCAGGGCTGTGGGTCCAGAGTTGTGGAATTAGATTTGTGGCCAGTTTTGAATGAAGTTGGCAGATTATTTTTAATAATATTATACAATTATTAATCTTATCTAATTATATATATATGGTTTGCTGGATAGTTACTTTCATAGAAATTCAATCACTTGCTTTTTTGTGCATTAGATAAGCTTTACTGACTCTGTCTGGCAATGACTGTCAGTCATTTATGAAGGAGTCAGAGTCGGGGTGTGAAATAATATAGGAGCCCTGACAGCAAAGTCTATGGCGGTGCATGGTGGGCATCAGAGAAAATGCCTATCGCTGCAAGGTTTTGGTTCTATATTACAGCCAATACTTGCTGCTGATGACAAGGCTTCTGTGCCCATGCTAACCTCAGTATATTCCACGAGAACTCGTTAGCAGGTAGAACGCAGAAATAAGACCTAATGGCAAATCCATTTGTGGTAAATAAACATAAGTCACCTTATATTTCCAAAACAACACTATTGAAGATCAGTACCTTTAGGAGGCTGAAGAAGTCTTGAGTTTTCAAACAGATGTTTTTTCCTTATTGGGAGAATAACAGTGTCCTTCAGGTCTGTGATCACATCATCCAGGCCAGCAATGTCACTCCAGGTCACCTGATGGGAACAAAGTATCATTTTAGTGAGAGAATCATAACCCCAAGTAAGGCAAACCATATGTCCAATGCAAGTAAATAATATTATACATACAAATCATCATAACCTAACAACAAATAGGGTAAGACCAGGGAAAACGGGGGCTAAATTTCAATCTAGCAACCTTATAACTTGGCTCTTACTAGGGAAATCCGTACACAATTGTATTGCCAGTATGTAGAGCTGTAGCATTTGCTAAAGGGAGGATGGTCACATCAAGTGGCTGTATCTCTGGTTTTATACCACCTAGAAAATGGTTCTGGTATCAGAAGAAATGAGATATTCTCAGCTTTCATATGCTGCCATAGACAGCACTTACTACTCAACAACATTTACTTTGGAGGGCCACCGATCCCTGACAGTATAATGTTTAATGGCTGAAATGAGTGATCAAGAAGCCTTATTCCCCCCCTGATAGAAGACTGGTGTAAGTCTTACCTGCATACTTAGAGGATCGACAAGATGGGCTGCGATGCTCATTTCATATTCGGTTAGCTTTACATTCTTCACGCCAATCTGTCTCATCAACTTCTCGGCCTGAAAAACGACAGCGATGAAAAAGATAATAAAAATTCTATACATATGAATTAAAAAAAAATGCCAAATTGTTCATCCCTTAGATAATAAAGCACAAACATTGATAGGATATTAGTAGGATATGCCATTAACCCTTCAAAGACGCAGAGCAGTTTGTACGTTAATGCTCAGCGATTTATTTCATGCTTTCCCTCCCCGCCTTCCAAAATTCATAACTTTCATATTTTTTATTCTATTAAAAATTTTTTTGCATTTTGTTATTATGGCGTCCACTCTGCATTAAAAATGACATGGCAGCTTTGTCCGGCGAGACATAACGATTACGGTGATCCCACAAGTTGGGGGCCTCAGATCCCCAGTGCAATGTACTGCAATACAAAGTACTGCAAAACATCGCACAATAGTTCCTAGTGGAACTATACATAGGCAGTCAGGAGGCCGTGCCCCGATGATCTTGCTCCCGGACTGCTGGATGATGTGATCACTATTGAACACGTCATCCAGGGGGTTAATCCACTGGATTATCTTCTGACTCCAGCGGCTGGTCCCGGTCCTTGGCTGTGTAAAACAAGTAATGGCGCAGGCACAGCCTATTAGCGTCCTATTGTGGTGCTAAGCGTTAACCATATGCTCAGTGTGACGTAATAGTACGGCGCGGTATATACGTAATATTATGGTGCAAAGCGGAAAGGGGTTAATGATCCTAGCCAATCACTAGAAAGTGGTGTAGTTGATGTAGATAAGTGCTGCATCACATCTAAGCAGGTCATCCATACAACATTCAGAAATGGTTGGCCAGGGCTGGTAGGAGCTCCCCATAGGAGTCTATGTAGTATACGGAAACATCTGAACACTTTCAGCTATTTCCATATGTTGCTTATAAGACAGGACAAAGCATCACTGATATAAACCACTCACCTGCTTCTGAGCTTCAATTTTCTGTTTTCTGGTTGGATCTATGGCATCTACCATCCACTTAATGGTAAAATAGGTGACCGCACCAAATATCGTCAACCTGAAGATGAGACCCACAACTTCATTTCTGCTCAAAGGGCGAGAAAAGGCTTCGGCGTGGACCATTTTCTGAAAGGCAGAAATAAAAAGTTCTATTATTTGATACGGTAAACAAGAGGCGATTACATTTTGTAACACGTGATAATTTCATAGAACTACATTCACCAGAATGACAGAATTTGTCACCTGCCTAGCGCTCCTGCCACACACGTCTGCATGAATTTTAATAGGTTCATACAAGAAATGTGGATCAGATTAGGTTCGGATATGAAGGTTCATATTTATTTATCAAAGTATTCTATGCCTGGATCAGACATGGCCGTAGCCACTCTAAGATACTCTTCTAATGGAGCTCGAGACAGGTGACAAATTCTATCGCATCTCTCTGGACACATAGAAGTGTGTAGTGAGGAGTCCGCAGAGCTCCAGTGTCAGAGGCGCCGGTCACTGCGATGACAAGAAGTGGCAGCAGGTAGACTTGGGCTGTTAATGTACAGCGTGCGCTCATAAAGCTTTTTATGCTATGTTCACACAGAGGAATTTTTCACCTCAAAATTAGCTCCTAATTCCACCCTAAATCTGCAGAGATCAAAGCAGGACACCGAAAAAATAAGCATCCTGCTAGAATTTGTCAGCTGATCAGAATCCACCATGTGGGACATTCAGCTAGTCAGTTTCATTCAACGTGTATAGGGGCAAACAATGACGTATTACAATGAGGCATCACACTGTGCACAGGGGCCAACAATGAAGTATCACACTGTGTATAGGGGCCAACAATGAAGCATCACACTGTGTATAGGGGCTACAATGAAGCATCACACTGTGTATAGGGGCCAACAATGAGGCATCACACTGTGTATAGGGGCCAACAATGAGGCATCACACTGTGTATAGGGGCCAACAATGAAGCATCATACTGTGTATAGGGGCCAACAATGAAGAATCACACTGTGCCCAGGGGCCAACAATGAGGCATCACACTGTGCCCAGGGGCCAACAATGAAGAATCACACTGTGCCCAGGGGCCAACAATGAAGAATCACACTGTGCCCAGGGGCCAACAATGCTGTAATACTGAGGTAACGTACACTCTATATTTATTATGACATTTATGTAGGGACCGTCACTGTACGGCACATCGAGTACCTCATTTATATAAATCGCTATGCCGTACCAAGGTTTCCTACCCCGAGGTACATTGTAGAATGGAGAGGGTATGAAATCCCACAATGTCCACTAGTTCCCCCTCTAGCCGGTCATTAGTGTGTGTATATATATATATATATATATATATATATATATATATATATTAGGCACGGTGACACTGAGGTGGACGGGAAGTGGTAGAGCTTATAAGCCATTATTTGTGTATAAATGAGACACCTGATGAGATGTGACCAGAGCCTTAGCCATATTACATGAGCAGGAGACAGATGAGGTCACACAGCCCCTGTGCACTGCTGTGTATGGCTATGACAATGTGGCCAGCATGTGAGGCTGCCTCCTATGACCTTCCTCCTGCACACTGCCCTCTCTTCCCGGAGCTCTCCGCTTCTCAGGCCACAGGACAGGACATCTCCCCCGGTAATGGAGCAGATAACACGGGCAGCCATGAGCGGGTAACCGGACCGCCGCTCACAGGACACACGCACACCACTCACCGGCTAGATGACACTCGCCGATCCAGGAAGTGAAAAGCGAAAGCAGCGGCTTCACATTGCAGGGTGCACCGGGACAACTTCCGGTGGAAACCATACTCATGAGTTTCGGTTCCGCCTCACAATCAGTCGGTAGTTTATATGTTGCACGTTGATAAGTCCAGAAATACTACAGTGCCAAATATTATAGACAGTGAATCCTCTTCAGATGACCCTTTCTATAAGAAGCCCACCTCCACATTCTCTGTGACAGTTCTTCAGACACCTGCTTCACCAACTTCATTGAGAAGACCACCCCCTCCAAGACCACTTTTATGCAATTTTGGATGGTTGTCTCAAAGACGTTTCACTGCATTGTCCTTCCTCATGTAGCAATTGCATCAATAGTGTAATAAAATGTTGCAATGTGATGGGGAATCTGTGACTTTGCCAGGCTTTATTTGGAGCTTTTTTTTTTTTGTAAAAACAGCTTTAAAAAAAAGCCAGGCTGTTTTCCCCTCCTGTAAAGTGAATGGGCTGAAAAAACGTCAGTTTTTTCCGCGCGTTTTTTTGCAATAAAAAAGTGTCACTTATTTTTGCAAAAAAAGCGCAGTTTTCGCCTCCTATTCACTTCTATTGCTTTCTTCAGGCGGAAAACGCCTGAAGAAAGGTCATGTTGCTTCTTTTTCTCTGCTAGCAGAAAAAAAAAGCTAGCAGAAAAAAAAGCTAGCAGAAAAAAAAAGCTAGCAGAAAAAAAAGCTAGCAGAAAAAAAAAGCTAGCGGAAAAAAAAAGCTAGCGGGAAAAAAAAAGCTAGCAAAAAAAAAAACTAGCTGTTCACATAGGGCTCCATTGTATGGAGGATTATGACTTGGATTCCGCTGTCAAAATCCTCCTCCATGTCCCCGTGTGAACTAAGATACTCTTCTGGAGCTCGAGACAGGTGACAAATTCTATTGCGTCTCTCTGGTCATATCCTAGTATACTACTAGAACAATACCTGGGACAGTGTTCACAAATAAGCTTGAAAGGCACATGCTTGTCAGCAGTTTTATGCACTTATATCCAGGTTTGTAAGTTTATTCATAAAGCATTTAGCGCTTGTAGGTTTCCTAAGACATAAAGCATTTAGTACCTATAGGGAACTAGGAAACAAATCTGCTCCTAACATTACCAGATTTTTTTTTACATTATCTAAAAAATAAAAAAATAAATCTGTAAAAAAGTCTAAAAATGATCTTTGTCAGTAAACCTTGCATATGGTCTTTGTTAAATATTATAAGTGTTCCAATAGGTGGCGCTATTGCTTTGTAAATTTTGAAACCTGTAATGTTTCTGAAAATTGAGATTCCTTGCTGTACTGTACTGTACTGTATATACTGATTGTAGTCATGATTTTTGCTAGATTTGTGATGTATGAGCTGTTCACATCTATGGTACTTCAGTAGCAAGAAGATGGGAACTCTCCTTATATCTAACCAGTAGGACATTAAAAATATATATATAATAATAATAATAATAATTAATAACTGATCATAATAATAGTGTATACATATATATTAATTGGAGGGAGGGGAATGGCTGCTACACCGCTGTTCAAACTGGATTAATGGGAAGTTTCAGATTTCCCTTACGGTCTGCACAGCAACAGCAATGGGATATCCACAAGTAAATAAAAGGCGGCTAATCTCATGGCTAACTGAAGGACGCTAAAGCCAAAAGCTGACAACTTTAATGTCCTTGGATAGAATCTATAATGTTTAACAAAGGGCAGTTTCGAGCTCCGTGTTCCTGTTCTGCATATGAACATGTAACGCGCCACAGCCAAAAAGCACTACAGAAATGAAAGCAGCGGAAACACATCGCATTTTTTCCGCATGGTTTTTTTCACAGCAAGTCCATAGAGTTCTTCTCTGCAGACTCTGCCAGCGTTTCCATTGGTATAAGTGAAATCTCGCGATTTACAAAAACCCAAGTGTTTTTGAAATTGCTGCATTTCTGTGGATTTTTTTTGTAATGTGTGGATGGGATTAGTCAGAATCCCATCCACTTTGCATGTAATGTAAAACACTGCATTTTCGCAACATGGGGCCTCAGCCTTAAAGGGGCTGTATCAGCAGATTTACGGGTTGTGAGCTAATGATATGCCTGAATAGTCTTTAAAAAGGCTATTCAGGTGCTGCTATTAGTTTATAAAAAGTTTTTGTTAATTACCTTGGTAATCGATATGTAAATGAGCTTGATGGTGCATGGTGGGCGTTGCATGCACACCTTAGCATCATAGCTTCTGGATGCCCACTGCTGCCTCCAAGCCCCCCTCCTCCTGCTTATTCACAGAGGTTTCTATTGAAAGTACGCGCGTGCGTGGTAGCGCTCCCTACTGTGCACACTCCAGCACCATTTTCCCATAGAGAACATTGCGAGCTGGGGGGGTCTTTTTACACACTAATAGCAGCACCTGAATTGCCTTTTTAAAGGTTATTCAGGCATACCTTTAGCTCGTAACCCATAAGTCTGCTGATAGAGCCCTTTAATAAGCAAAACAACATAGTGATCCCATCGCTTATAGTTGCAAAGGGACCATTGGATATCCTTAGGACACATACTCTCCTCATGTCAGCTGCATACACCAAAACCCTGTCTGTATGTGGCGAACAATGATCACGCAGTTATACTGTATAGTCATGGCAGCGTTGGTGGCTACAACCGCGGTGTGGACATGCCACGATTTCCAAAACTGTTGCGGTTTTGAAAATTGCAGTTGTCAATTATACTGACAGGAACGCAGGTGGTTTCCCCATAGGAATAATTGAAATAGAAAGTCTGCAGAGGAAACCTCTGTGAGCTTTCTGTCTAAAACACTGCAGGAACAACCGTGATGTGTTGCTGCCGCGATTTTTCCTGCTGCGCTTTTTTGCTGCAGGATGCTCCGCGGGGCCTTAGCCTTAGGCAGATTCCGCCTGAAAACTCCCATTAAAGTGAATGAGAGGAAGAAAAATTCTGTGTTGGTCAAGCAGAAATATTCAGCTTCCATTTCTGGAAGCAGAATTTATCATGTGAACGTACCCTAAGATACAAGGGCCCAGATGTGACTGTAACAACTGCTCATGTATGTATACCACTTCCTAGTGCTGTCATCAGTTTTGCAGATTGAAAACTGCTTACAGACTCCCTTTAAAGGGACTGTTTCATAATTAAAGCCCATATAATTCGGATCTCCTACAAGTGGACCCCATCTATGAGTTACAACGCATAAACAATGACTTTTTGTGCCATGAACTTGAACTTTTGATATATGTCATTGTAATTCCATGTAATACTGTATTTCCCCTGTAGTGGCCGCTGGAGCCCAAATGTAAAACCAATGGCTACTTCTTCCCGAGCTGTGAGATTCTAGGCCGTTCATAAGGCAGCCCCCTAGGACCCAATACTTAGGTTCTTCCCCTTGTGCCAGGAGGTGCTGTGTATTTCTGTTATTTGGTGTGGTAGTGGTGAACCCTCCAAAAATGTTTCCTCTTAAAAATGTTTAAAAAAAAATCACTGCTGTATGTAAAAAAAATGTGGTTGTGCTGTGTATAGGCATTTTGCCATTGAATTCAATCATAAAAAAGCCAAAGGAAAAAATGGCATGAATAGAGCATGTTGTGGATGGAAGGAAACTGTGGCAGGATCTCTGGCTGGTGCTTTATTTTAAATGTAAAATATACCAAATAAACACCGCACAAAGGACGGGGATGAATGTGGCCTTTAATATCCTTCATACGTCTCTTATATAGTGAAAAAGAGCATATTGAATGCGTCCATGTATAAGACAGAATGTATGTGTTGTGAGGCTTTGACTGAGACACCATGCAAAATGAGGAAGTGAGAACGGCCAGGTGTTCAGCTGTCTAAATATAGAAGAAAACACAGCTGAAATGTTACTTTTTCAGATATGGTTTAGCTCAGTGATGTATCTATGTAAATACTGACAAACGTGTATACATCTGCTATATCCATCTCTCTGCCTGCCTATCTATCTATATATCATCTATCTATCTATCTATCTATCTATCTATCTATCTATCTCTATCTGCATCTATCTATCTATCTATCTATCTATCTATCTATCTATCTATCTATCATCTATCTCTATCTGCATCTATCTATCTGACTCTATCTATCTATCTATCTATCTATCTATCTATCTCTCTGCCTATCTATCTATCTATCTATCTATCTATCTATCTATCTATCTATCTCTCTGCCTATCTATCTATCTATCTATCTATCTATCTATCTATCTATCTATCTATCATCTATCTCTATCTGCATCTATCTATCTGACTCTATCTATCTATCTATCTATCTATCTATCTATCTATCTATCTATCTATCTATCTATCTCTCTGCCTATCTATCTATCTATCTATCTATCTATCTATCTATCTATCTATCTCTCTGCCTATCTCTCTCTCTCCCATAATTCGGATTACTCTTTCATTACAAGTTGAAAACTACAATCTCAGAGATAGTAATAACTAGATCTGGGACATTCTCATGCACAATTTGGTTGATCAGATCATTTTGACACAAAGTTTAAAGGGATTGTCCCTTTTTTAAAGCCACCGAAACCCCCGGTGATCAGCTGTTCTATCTAGAGCATGTTCCTAGATTCACTTTTTGCTAAAGAGAACATATTGTGCTATAAGGCAACCACTGAAATCAATTGGCAACCATATTTTTAAGTCATACTTTAAGACACACATCTACAGCAATAGGGTGGAGTCCTGGGCAGGCAATAGTGTTCTATCTTTAAGCCCATAGGATATATATTAATAAGACCATATACCACAACATTATCTATGTTCACATTAGCGTCTTAGTCTCTGTCAGGGTAATGTGAATAGTTCCCATGGACATACAGTGAATTTAATTCATCATGTGTCACGTGGACGATTTTCACTGTTTGTATTTTTGTCTGTTTTCATGGATCCTTCATTTACTATCATGGTCATGTGGATCTAGGGTGATGAAATATCTCCCCTCCTGGACCTACGCATGGTATCTTAAGGTTAGGTTCAAATAGCAGTTACCAGTGAACACCCTTAGACCCCATGAACTATAATGGGGTCCGTTGGGTTTCCACCATTTTTGTACTGAAAACAGCGGAGAGTAAAGTCCTCCATGCAGGCCTTTTCTTTCTGCTGATTTTGATCGGAATCATCGGCGGAGAGTCTGACGCAGATGTGAACATAGCCTAAACGTTTGCCTACCTTACATCCTAAGCATGCTAATGGGAGAGAGGAGTGACAAGTGTGAGCTTGAATAATCTGCAGCCGTGCTGTTTTTGGAACATGACGGACAATGATAACTTCCTCTTAGTAAATTAGGTACTTAACATGTGGATCTTAGAGTATGGTTAATACTGAAGCATGGTAAGATATAAAAATGTTTCAAATTTAGCATTCTAGCGGAACAATATTCTGCAAACTTAAATTAGGCTAAGAGTTTACGACACATCTACACATAGGGGTAAACAACACAATCCCATAATACATAACTTAAAGAGGTTTTCCGGGCAAAAAATGTATTTTAAAACAAAATGTCTGTTAGTGCTATTGCACCCATATATCTTTTGCCGTGTTTTGAGTGATTTTTGGGTGTCTCTGAGAGCTCCTGGTATCTCCTAAATTTGTTTACTTGGTTCAGCTTCCTGCTCTGTAACTTCCACACTGACTTCTGTCACCTCACTCCCCCCTCCTCTCTCTCTCTCTCCCTCCCTCCCATACAACCCCTCCCTATCTCTCTAGCTATCCCGTCCTTCCCTACCTACTGCCCAACCCTTCGACCCCATTATATACTTACCTTCCTGAAAGACGGCTCCTCCTTCTTTAACTGATTCTGTTCTCTGCAGCGATGATCCACTTCTACTATACATGCGTGGAAGCGCAGTAGAAGTGGATTATTGGCAGCAGTGCTTTAGAGCAGAGAAGAGGGTGCGCCTGCAGAATCAGTAAAGAAGGAGGAGCCATCTAACAGGAAGAAGCATGGAGGGTAAGTATAATGGGGTGGATGGGGGGAAGGAGTAGTAGCGACAATCTGTTTCCGGATTGTCACTGGATAATCAGAAAATGTTCCTGGAGCGGTCACATGACTATCCCCAGGGATATGGGTAAATATACATTTTTTATACATTAATTATGTATTATGTATATGTATAACTATGCCGGGGTCCCGGGGGAGGGCGGCATTTTTGCTGACCTAAGCCAGTCCAGGATAAGCTGTCCTGGACTGGCTTAGCGTCACTGTCTCGGCAGCCCGGCACGGGAAGCGAGCGGTGGATTGGGGCGGCCCTGTGGACGCAGCGCTGCTCCAGCGGCCGCCCCTCACGCTTAGCAGAGAGCAGGTCCCTGCCTCTCCCTCTGCCTGTTAACGACGCTCACTCGGCCCCGCCCCCTCCGCTCGGCTTTCTGACGTCCGCCTCAGGCAGCACAAACCCTAGGTTCACCCCTGATTATGTTATTTAGAAAGTAGGAGGGTGTTTAGATTAGTGTATCCCGGACAACCCCTTTAATAACTGGAGACTTCTATACGTAGATCCCACATGTATTAGTGGTATACTATATACAGTGCTATCAGGGTGTACACATTTTATGATATAGTTTGTTACAAAGTATCAAAGATGTGTTTGTTGCTAACAAATAGTAATTGTGCATGGGCTTAAATGAAGATCACGCAAGCAGAATTATCCTTTGCATAGTAAGCATTTTGTCTGCAGCATGGTAAATCTGGTTACTTAGCAGACAGCTCGGTTGGCAGCCAAGATGATTTTATTAATCATGGCAGGGTGTGTCAGTGTGACTGAGAGGGCAATGTATCTATTTACAATAGTTCTCATTTTAAAGACCCACCCGCTTTTCAAATTCTGTTTCTTTTGGGCGTAATGAACAAAATGTACCAATTATATAATAGGAGTAAAGAAAAAAAATCTGGGGAGAAATCTATTGACATGCGAGAAGCTGAAGAATACTGCAGTGGTTTGCAAAATGCTGTGATAGATGATAAAAAGGGACAAGTTAAAATGTATTGAGAATATTGGAAAGCTAAAAGGTGTAAAACGTATTATTTATTTCCTGGTGCTTATAGTATATAGTACAAAGATATTCAGCAGTGATTAGTTCAAGGAACACTATCCCTGCTAGCCTGAGCACCGCTGATACCGCACTAGGTCCTTTTACCAAGTCTAAGCACGGTTTGGCGGTGCTATTTGGACACCTATCAGGAACTATATGGTATAGTAATATGTAAACTGCATTATTTAATTATAACGGCACTATATAGCACACATTAAGGAAAGGGGAGGCCAATAGAAGGTATCAAACAAGGCACCATTCATATAAGGTTGTCCCTGCACCATACTATAGTCATACCTCCTAACAGGCCTGGATTTAGTGGGACAGTCCCGTATTCCAGGCTGCTCCCTGTTTCACTATTTAGACTGTCTCTCCTACTGGCAGTTTGGAAGCAGAGAGGGGCAACGTATTTGTGTATTTTTGATGGACATGGATTACAAGGAGGAGGTCACATGAAGATTATGATGTGGAGTTCACATAAAGGGGGCATTATAATACAGAGACACTTTATTCTGGAGCCATAATAAGCAGGATTTTATATTGTAGAGGCCAGAATAAATGGAACATTATATTGCGTAGGGTCTACAATTGTGTGGGGTCACTAAAAGGGTAGTATACTGTGTGGAAGCACAAAGGGATATGAGTCAGAATTGGTAGGGTCAAGAAAAGGGGAAAGGGTTGGAGGCATGGTTTATGGTACCCAAATTGTTCTACCTCCCACCTTTCCTGAGTAATGAGTGCACTTGGTTTTGGTGCTTGATATGCTAATTAGGCTCTGTACTGTCAAGTGGCTAGTGTCATTTAGACACTGTCCAATTAGAGGTGGACAAAGTGGGAGCTCAGAATCCCCTTGTCTGCTCCTGCCCAAGACAGATGTGAACTTAATTAGCATATTAGACACCAAAACTAACTGCACTGGTTGATCAGGAATGGTGGGGGGCTAGGGAAAAAAATTAAACTGTGCTGAAATCCGTGGAGAAGCTCGTATTGACAGATGCAAAGAACTGGAGCTGGTGGAGGTGGTAAAAGGTCCTCTTTAAAGACACCTTGTCAAAGGTGAAATTACAAGACTAAGCTTCCCTCCTGGATGGTAGCTTTATGAGTGAATGTTCACCAGAATTTTTCACTTGTGTGACCCTTTTCATGTAATATTGTAGCTTACCTACATCCTGCTGGGCTGATATTTTTACCTGCTCTTGTATAGTAAGGGCTCGTTCACATCTGCGCCCGGTCTCCGTTCATACAGGTTTCAGTTTCCTGCACAAAACAGAGCAGGAGACGGAAACCTGCAGGACTCTTTCTCATTTGAATGGGTTTGAAAGATGTCCGGCCGTTTTATGATGAGCGTTTTATGCTCACCGCCGCGAAACCGTTTTTTTAAAAATCTGACACAGAGTCGGACATGCAGTACTCTGTGTCCAGTTTAAAAAAAAACGGTTTCGCGGCGGAGAGCATAAAACGCTCACCGGCGCTCACGGCCGGACCCGGTCTGACAGCGTTCCGTCTTCTGCATGCAGAAGACGGAAACCACAGAACGGACTCCGGGCGCTAGTGTGACCCTAGCGTAAGTTTGGTTTACTCACCATCTTCTGTGATTTCAGAACATACAAACAATTCATTTCTATGGGTGCGTGCTGTTTGGATTGGCTGATCCGAACAGTGTTCGCTCATCTCTAATAGTTACTTATTTATTTGGCGTTTTCTGCCTTTTTTTTAATATATATTTTGGGAGCAAAATCCCACCCAACTGTTACACATTCCTTGATGTATTTTCCTATTTTTTAATTCCTTGGTGTTTTCTTTTAGTCAGACTACCTTATGGAAACACTAACTGTGACACTGATCTGCTCTATGCACCTCTGCTGCATCTGAGGAGCAGATGGGAGGTCAGTGCTGCAGAGGGAAGCACATAACTTCTAAATAGAGCTATCAGCAAGTTATTCAATAACATTATGCTACATACTAAATCATGTTAAAATGGGGGAGGGGCCTTTTTTATTTTTTTTTACTGAAGTGCTTCTTTACCACATGAGTTCTGTTGCTATAGATGGTGACATCTGGTCTTCAATTTTAAACTATACAACCGGTTTGACTGTGTACACAAATGGCGTACATTTCTGATAGACACAACTTGCTTACTAGGTTTACTGGGGTTAAAGGATGAACTCTGCAAGCTATATAATCCCTAATTATGGGTCATTGGCCAATGTAACATGGGAGTGCTTTCTGTAGGCGTGGTGGAAATCTGTACTCTAGTAAATAATACTTTCAGGAATTGCCTGGCTGCAGACATGTATTATGTAGTGCATTACAACTGTGCAGACTTCAGTGGCACAATCTCCCTTTTCTTTTTGTATTACCCATTTTTATCTCAAGAGACCAATTTTGAGGTATAAAGCACGAGAGTCGTGCAAACTGTGAGAGGGTAGTAAGCAGGTTTGGGAGTATAAGGAGGGGCCTCATAATAGAAAATAATATGTCAGTGAACAAGTTGGTTTTATATTCATGAACACCTGAAATATCAGGATGAGACTGGATTGCAATGGCTAGGGTTTCAAGGGCCTGGACAAATAGTACTGGAGATAAAGGACAACCTTGTCGATTGCCGTGGCATATTTGAATAGGGTGTGGGGAGTTGGTTGGGAGTTTCTAATAAGACATGGGGACACAATAAGGGCCCATTAAAAATGACCAGTTATACCCATACACTTCAAAATGTGGGCGAGGTAGCGCCATGATAAGCTATCAAAGGCCTTTTCAATATCTAAGGGAGACTGGCTTTTTGTGGGAATTTGGCAAAAGGAAGGCTTTACATTTTTTATTACAAAGGGAGGAGAAATCATCTGGCCCAGCAGCCTTCACGTTCTTAAAGGCGCTCTATCAGCAAAATGTTCCTGTATGAGCCCCACGTATGCGTGATTAGCCTTTAAAAAGACTATTCAGGCATCGCTAATCTTATTTTAAACCTCCGTCCCGTTTTTAAAATAAAACTATAAAAACATATATATAAATCATACCTGAACGTGCACGGTGGGCGGTGATTCATGATCTGACATCATCTTCTGGCACGCCTACCTCTTCCTTCTTCTTGCAGTGACGCCCTCTGGTCCTGGCTCTTCCACGCCTTCAGCGTCCTCTTCTTCCACCGTGATGGCTTCAAACCCCGCGCCTGCGTAGTAGTTTTTCCCTACTGCGCAGGCTTCGGCGCCATTTTTAGCAATGGCAGTTTGCTAGCGTACTGCTCATGTGCAGTACGCTCGTGAAGTTGTACAGGGAACTGAGCATCCCGAGCGCCGAAGCCTGCGCAGCAGTGCTCCGAAGGGAAGCACTATTACACAGGCGCGGGATTTGAAGCCATCACACCGGAAGAAGAGGACGCTGAAGGCGTGGAAGAGCCAGGACCAGAGGGCGTCGCTGCAAGAAGAAAGAAGAGGTAGGCGTGCCAGAAGATGATGTCGGATCGTGCACGGCCGCCCACCGTGCACGTTCAGGTATGATTTACATATATGTTTTTATAGTTTTATTTTAAAACGGGACGGGGGTTTAAAATAATATTAGCGGTGCCTGGATTGCCTTTTTAAAGGCTATTCACGCATATGTGGGGCTCATACAGCAAAATGTTGCTGATAGAGCCCCTTTAAGGGCAGCAATAGCTGAGTCTAGTTCCTCCTTGATAATAGTAATAGTGGTGGTCACACACCACTTGGGGGTTAGGGACCCCCTTCTCCTGACCTCTCAGTTTCCCATCAATCAGACCTGCGATCACTTACCTTGTGGATGGGGAATAAGTGTTGTTGATGGGAAAACCCATTTTAATATTCGCCACCAGCAGAGTCAATTAGTTAATGGCAGGAGCTACAGTCATGTGAATGAGATCACTGGACAGATTCCGATCAGTCTGTTCTTCATGTTGATATATTATGTGTCTCCGTAGAGCTCGCATGTCTTCAGTTTCAGCAGAAACTACATTTGCAGAAGCTACATCAAACTTCTTTCAAACTTTTCTTTGCGTTCACTTCATTTTGATGAAATTGGCAATGGACCGCGAGCGAGCCTGCCAAGACAAACACTTGTTAAACCTTTCACAATTTTCATTCAAGCCAGTTATTTAATTTGCTACAGTATAGCCGAGTATCACATCACGCATATATATGTTCAGACAAGGACTGCTTTAATAGTGCAGGGTTCTCAGTAATACTACTTCATCTGGTCATCTATAGGGCCACCGTTACCGACCTAGCATACCCCACACCCTGACAATCTATACCATAGTATATAGATCTTTTCAATACCAATTACCTTTTGACCACTGATAAAAGGAATACTAGACTCAAAATCCAGCACACCAAACTTGGCAGAATTGGCATTGATTTGCAGTGTGGGTTCCTCACCACAAATATGCGCCAATTTACCGCACAATTCACGTGGATGGTAATTTCAGATCTGTAGCATACTTATGGAGTTTCCCTTTTTGCAATGCAAAGTGTGATGGCAGTGAAATACAAAACTACATGACATATAACACACGTTGGGTTTATGACAAAATCTGTGGTGGAATTTTTTTTGCCGTGTCAGGGCTCAGCCTAAGGATTGATGTCATCACTCATATCATCAGAAAGGACTGCCGCCGAGTTGTCATCTGTCACCTAAGGCAGTTCAGGCAAGTAGGCAGGGACAGAGGAAGGGTTCAGCTTAGGACTGACTGTCATGTTGTGCCCCTCCCCCCAGGGCTCTACCAGCAATTCCCTTACAAAGGCGCAGAAAGCATCTAGTAGTGTAAAGAATGTATGCCAGAATTCTGGTGCATTTTCAATAGTAAATCTGCCCCATTGTGCCAAAGGTATTTATCTACCACGGATATGTCATGAACCACTCAAAGGGGAAAACGCTTAAAGGGATTCTATGATTAAAATCACTTTTTTTCTTGATCATACGTAGGACTAGCCTTAAGCTATTCTTCTCCTTCCTTTAGATGTCTTCTCTGCGACACTGTTCTGTAGAAATCCCAGTTTTCGTCTGTATTCAAATGACTTCTCTCGTAGCACTGGGGGCGGGCACCAGCACTCAAACAGCACTACGGGCGTCCCCAATGCTGCGAGAGAAATCTCCAGAGCCGCCTCCATCTTCTTCAGGAACGGCCACTCTGCGTGACTTCTTCTGGAGCTGGGTTCAAACTTCTACACATGCGCAGTCAGCTCTGCCGTCGGGCCTTGAGCAGAGCCAACTGTGTAAACTAGGGTAAGCGGCCACAAAATAAATGTCCGCGCGCATGTGCAGTTGGCTCTGCCCGAGTCCCCATGGCAGAGCTGACTGCATATGAGTAGCAGTTTGAACTCAGCTCCAGAAGAAGACACGCAGAGAGGCCTTTCCTGAAGAAGATGGAGGCAGTGCTGGAGATTTCTCTCGCAGCATTGGGTGCTACGAGAGAACTCATTTGCATACAGACAAAAACCGGGATTTCTACTGAACGGTGGCGCGGAGAAGACATCTAAAGGAAGGAGAAGAATAGCCTTTCTTAAGGCTATTCCTATGTGTGATCGAGAAAGAATGTGATTTTAATGATAGAATCCCTTTAAGGGTTAATAGATTATATTATAGATTAAGGAAAAAAAAGAAAACACCTTTGAGCTAAAGCTCACCATAGCTAGCAACATAACTATGAGTGATTTACACTATTTTCATAGGATTGTGAGTTCTTTCAGGATTTAATGCATGTAATATTCATGTGCCTATAATGTAAAAATAATGCTGCTGGACAAGGTTTCAATTATTATCTTGGGCTGTATCTGGTAGATCTTTAATGGAAATACTGTAAATTGTATGCTGCGTAATATATATGGAAAATGAAACATTTGTCCTTGACAAGACTGCCTGTCTATAAAACAGAAATGACAATTTCAAAGTACGTATTTTACAACCTTTTCCTGAGACTAGGTGTTACATTTATACATTTCTGAAAGGTCAAAACTAAGAGGTAATTTCCTTTAATTCATTGATTTGTGCCGGCAATGCTGTATGTCAAGTAGCGTGGACATAGTGAACTGACGTGAATGTTCTCATTAGCCCCACCCAAAGGGCACTTAAAAATAATCTGACATGTCAAGAAAAAAATGAATAATATTGAAGATTTATTTAATAGCAAAAAGGAAGAATAATAAAGATTATACTGAAAGATAAAGTCTATATACCGTATATACTCAAGTATAAGCCAAATTTTTAAGCACAGTTTTTGTGCTGAAAAAGCCCCCCTCGGCTTATACCGTATATACTCGAGTATAAGCCGACCCGAATATAAGCCGACCCCCCTAATTTTAGAACAAAAAACTGGGAAATCTTATTGACTCGAGTATAAGCCTAGGGGGGAATGCAGCAGCTACTGGAAAATTTCCAAAATTAAAATAGATAACAATACAATTACATTAACTGAGACATTAGTAGGTTAAATGTTATATATATATATATATATATATATATTTCTTAGACCCCCTAGGGGTCTTGAAACCTAGGGGATCTAATCACGGGCACCGATGGGATGGGTAGGGTGGCCGGAGTTTTTGGTTGCTGGGGAAGGAAGAGGGGGTGTTTTGGTTGTCTGTCTGCCCCTTCCCTGAGCTTGAGGACTGGACTTTTTTTTTCCCCCACTTGGAATTCAGCCTGGATGAATATAGGTGATCTGCAGTGCTCCTATTAACCCCTTCCTTACGGGGCATGAGCTTTAACTAAACAGCACGTCTGAAGTCACGGAGCGCCACCGGAGTCACGGAGCCATGTAGACACCACTTGGCGGCCCGGGAGACAGTCTCTCCTTGACTCCATGACTCCTGCTCCCTGACTCCTGCTCCTTGACCCGAGTATAAGCCGAGGTGGACTTTTTCAGCTCAAAAACCGGGCTGAAAAACTCAGCTTATACTCGAGTATATACGGTACTCGAGTCATGCAAAAAAAAAAAAAAAAAAATTTTTTTTTTAAAAGGAGGGGAGGGGGGAAACTATGACCAGCCGCAATAGTAATGTATAGAATCTCCCATAGAATAGTGAAAAAAAAAAGCTTTAAAAAATATAATAAAAAAATAAATAAATAAAAGTTCTAAATCCCTCCTTTCCCTAGAATACATATAAAAGTAGAAAATGACTGTGAAACACATACACATTGGGTATCCCTGTGTCTGAAAGTGCCCGGTCTACTGAATATAGGATCTGCAGTGCTCCTGGTCCGTCAGGAAGCAGTTAATAGGAGCACTGCAGATACCCTATATTCAGCCAGGCTGAATTAAAAAAAAAAAACAGTCCTCAAGCTCAGGGAAGGGGCAGACAGACAACCAAAACACCCCCTCCCCTTCCCTAGCACCCAGCAACTACTGCACCCAAAAACCATTTTAATTTTTGAAATTTTCCAGCAGCTGCTGCATTTCCCCCCTAGGCTTATACTCGAGTCAATAAGTTTTCCCAGTTTTTTGTGGTAAAATTAGGGGGTCGGCTTATACTCGGGTCGGCTTATACTCGAGTATATACGGTAGATAGTAATGTAGTTGAATGCACTACCATTGGATGGCAGAAAATCTTATATGCTGCAACACATCACAAAGTAGACAATATCCTATGTGGTCACAAGAAAGGAAATACTAAATAAGCGTCTAGTAACAGGAAGCGTCACCATGCTATTTCCCCTTTACCGTACCTCCATGTCCCCCAATATTACATAGAGGCACATGGTCTTTTCTTACGGAGGCCGTAGCAGTTATAAGTAGAAATTGTGGCATGTTACACTTCATGCTGTATTACAGTGGCTTTGTAACCACCGGTTACGTACGCGTAATTGGAACCAGCTCCCAACTGCAGTTCGGTCTACACTCTCACTCCTCTACTGATCTCACAGATATATAGACTACTAGCTCCTGCCTGCGACCTTCGTCTTCGGGTTGTTGTTGGCGATGAGCCGCTAATAATTAGCCAAATGTGGTTGTCAGTGATCGCCTGCGTCCGCATGTCGGCTCTGCTACATCTGTGCATATGCACAGCAGCCCCAGCTGTATGCCCATCCGTATGGAACGCAGAGCAAGCTGTGTTACCGTGCTGCCTCAGCTCGGCTACATCGGGCAATTCTGTGTTAGACACAGCTGAATGGCTGCTGGTGAAATTTGACACAGTTTGCCCCCTCCCCCCCAGCACAGTCAGAAGACCACATGCGCCTGTGTTACGCACACAAACTGTTATCGCGCTGCCTCAGCTCAGCTACATCTGCTGATTTAGAATACAGGCTTGTGTTGTGTGAGAGTGTCTGAGCAGCTTCTGTGTTAGACATGGCTGAAGGGATGTTGCTGAAATGTACAGCAGTTCTCCCCCCATCTGAGGCAGAACAACAGATTTCCCATCCTACTTACTGAAACTCTACAGCCGATATACTCCTCTTGTCCAGACACAGCCTGTATGTTCTGTAGTCTCCTGATCTTCTGAGACTCCATCATCTTCAGCTTTCACAATATCCGTCTCCCTCCTGTTTAGCTCTGCCCCCAAATTAGCGTGTAGCCCCACCCACCACATAGCGTGATCCTATGGGACGGCTGAAAGGTCTGTGATGTTATCAAAGGTCCTCAAACGTAGTGTGTGTGTAAATTTGTGCTTAACAGTCATGTAGTGATGTCATTTACCCGGATAAAAAGTAGCCTATATTTTAATTGGGGTTCCTATCTATCTATGTGCCAAATTTCAGCCAAATCCGTTCAGCCGTTTTTGCGTGATTGAGTAACAAACATATAAACTTTCACATAATATTAGTAGGATATTAGTAGGATTTCACATTTATAATATTAGTAGGATTAGTAGGATAGGATAGGATAGAAGACTATAAAAGTGTACTGTCAGGGCCATGTTCCTCTCCAAGAGGTCAAGCTGTGACAGTGCAGGGATATCAGTAGCTGAAACTAATGGCACCCATATCTCTGCAATGGGGAAAGATATCAGCAAAGATTAAAGTGCACAGAATGGAGTGTACCGTCAGTTTGTTTATATGACACTCCCTATCTTAGAAGACATGAAAGGTTCTCTTTTAAAAAGCTTCCGCAGTAGCTTTTACAGTGGACCATAGTTTGGGATACATAGTGTAGCTATAACAAAACCTCTTTTTAGAAGACGAAAGTGCTTAATCTCAGTTATTTCCTTTCAATGGACATAAAACTCCTTCTAGAGCAGGAATAGGGAAGGGCTGAGGTATTCGAAGAGTAGGTGAAACATGGAGATTGAGTCATGGCTGAGCATATGTAATGCAGTAATAAGTTCACACTTGTACTCATTGTACAAATATGGAGGGGTTAGATATAAAGGGTGCACAGGTAACAGTTTCACCGAGGCCTTGGTACCTAAGATGGCCCAAAGTTTCCTCTGGTGTCTCCTACATACGAAGACATCAGACATATACATGGTTGGTGGGCGCTTTGTACAAATTTTGCTTTGGGACCAAGGATCTTCAAGTTAATCTTTTGTCAGGTTTTGTAAATTTGCTCTTGCTAGGTAATTTTTTACATTGTATCTCAGTTTTACAGATTAATAAATTATATAAATCACTCACCAACTCAATGTATCAGTATAAAAGAAGAGTTAGATTTTGTTAGATTTGTATTAAGATTAGTTTCTCCTTTGACAGCTAAAGGGATCACGTGGACATTTAGCATATGTGACTCTACTAAGCAGTAGGGGGAGCAAGTCGTCTGTATTTTATATGGTTATTCCGCTCGTTGGCAACTGTATATATAGAGTAAGAATGAAGTAAAATGAAGATTATTCATACAATATATCTCCAATTCTTAATACCCCAGATTGTTTTATTTCATTCTAAGAATTTCAATTTCTTAATAAAAATACAGATCTGTAAATAGGATTTTCTCACTAATATAGTTATATTGAAATTTCTAGACTTTTAAGAGTTAAGCATCTTTACAAATATAAATAATTAAAAATTTGGTAGCGCTTTAAGATTTTCTGTAACCATCTTAGCACAGTGTCAGTCATTCGTCTTGATGGGCTCCCAGTGGATATGACTGAATGCAGGAACTTTTTATGGTCTGGCTCTTGCCAGAAACACAGTCATCCTTAAAGGGATTTTATCATTAGAATCCCATTTTCCACAAACACTAAGGTTATTCTTCTCCTACCTTTCTTTTTCTGCTCTGCACCGCTATTTCTGAGAATTTTCAGTTTTCTTCTTGATGCAAATGAGTCTTCAGAAAGCACAGGGGGCATTCCCTGTGCTCAAAAACGCTCTTCCGAAAATCCAGTTCCGCCTCTCTCCTTCTCTAGATGCCTCTCCGCCACATCATTAACCGCCGTGTCTCTGTTCAGGATCCAAATCCCACGCATGCTCAGTTGGCTCTGTCATGTTGGGTTGGGCAGAGCCAACTGTGCATGTCCGTTCGGCCATTTTCCTGTATGCTCATGTGAGACAGGGGGAGTTGAAAAACAAAACAAAAAAATTAAAAAAGCATACTCACCTATCGTGATGCTCTGGTGACCATAGAGCGTGGTCCGGTCCTGTACTCAGCGGTCTTCTTACAGGGACTGTGATGTCCTGTGTCCCTTCTGTGGAAGCCACTGACTGGCTTTCTCAGTCACGTGTGTGGACCATTGAGGCCAATTAGCAGTTTCAGGAAGGGACACGGGACATTACAGGTTGTGACGTCACGTGTCCTTCGCTGAGGTTGCTGATTGGCTTCAGTGGTCACATACAGCGGGGACTTCCATCAGAGGACAACAATGGACTGGCAGGACTGTACTGTGCTGGGAGGCAACGAAGCACCAAAGACAGATGAATGTTTTGGTTTTTGTTTTGTTTTGGCCTAATTGAAAAATAATATTTAACCTGGACAACCCCTTTAATGTAGAAACAAAATAAATGTGAATACATCCCAACTCACATAATCACTGTGTCCAAAAATTCAGGGATTAGTCAGTTGGATGTGTTGTTATGCACAATATTTATGCTCTGGATAACTATATAGTGGATGACACATTGTAGTGAATTGCTCTTTTTGGCATGTTTTTTTGTTTTTGGATAGTTTTCCACACGTTATAGCTATAAGACTGCTGTGGTCCGATCTTAGACTCCGCCTCCTCACAGACGAGCCTCCAGCAGAACCAGCGTTGATTGGCCAAATGCTGTACACTGTATTGCATTCGGCCAATCAACGCTGGTCAACGCATTCCTATGAGAAAAAGTCAGCTCTCGCATAACCACAAGCTGCCCGCTCTCCTGACTAGCAAGGACTAGCCTGCTGCATAACCAGCGTCGATTGGCCAAATGCTGTACACTGTATAGCATTCGGCCAATCAACGCTGGTTCTGAATCGAATCTTTACTGCGAATAGGAGTAGTATTCGATCGAGTACGAGTATTTCGAATACCGTAGTATTCGTTCAAATACCTACTCAATCGAATACTACTCGCTCGTCTCTAGTGTTATGCTATGAGTAAGAAACTACTTGTTCCAAAACGCATAGGCCTTAAGATGAATTTCTTGTATTAATGGAGACTTGCATGTTACCATTTTCATTTGTTGTATGAGAACAACAAAAGTTGAGTTTTTAATTAGGACACTCCTGGACTGCTGGATCTTTCTTTGCCTTTAACCCCTTTAGTATAGCTGCATTCTCTTTTTGTGTAGGCACTGTCCATATCTTCACAAGAAGATAACATGCCAAAATAAGGAAATCGTGGCTGGGTTTCCGTCAAGTCCCAGACCATAGGAAGTTCCTGCATTTGTGGTCGTCTCCACTAACAACCAATCAAGACTCAACCACTAAGTTGGTTAAAGAAAATCTTTAAAATTCTGTATTATTACTAATTTATATTTGCAAAAATATTTATCTTTTCATTTCCTACCACTGTACAAATGGTTATGTTCGTAGGAAACCCCATTTCAATGCTGTGTAATAAATATTTACTAGAAATCTACAGCAGTATAAAAATAAAATCTAAAAATTATTATTGTGATCTTACCATAGGAGGTCAGGGGAATGTATAAATAGACACAGGAGCAATTTGCTAATATATAACCTGAGCTGTGACAAATTCAAATCTCCTTTCCATTCCCTAGCATCTACCGAATGAGACAATGGGCTGTCAATGAACTGTAGACTAGATGGTGTCATAAAGCCGTCTGTCTGGTGATGAATTCACTGGGAAGTAATTCTTTGCAGCTCTGCAAATGTGTAATGTCAGATGATCCACCTCTGATATGTGCGAGGTTAAAGGGGATGTACGCCTTTATTAAATAAGCCAATGCACGTAAATTGTGTGTACAGTTACTTTGTACAACTATGTGTCACCATGAATACAGACTGCAAACAACTCCAAGGTGTAGTCTGGTCCTGTAGTCTAGTCTAGTATCTATTCCCATTTCCTACAGTATGGAGAATGTGGCAGATAAAAGAGAATAACAAATTTCTACAGGATCATAAACAATAGTAATTTTTATTCAGTAACCTAGGAGATACATAACTCTGCATAAGACCTGTATACACGAAATGATGCCATTGGCAAAATACTTTTTATTTTAGATGTATTGGAACAGTACTAAAAGTTGCAAAGGCATATCAAGTGTAATAGTGAAAGTTTTATATTTTTTGTGATATTCTTTTGCATCCTTAATTCAGTCCACACATTTCTTATTTGGGTATCAAGCTTATTTTAAAGTTATCCTATCACAATTTTTTGTAGGTACTACGTCAGAATAGCCTTAAGAAAGGCTATTTGTCTCCTACCTTTCATTGTCTTCTATGCGCCGCCGTTCCGTAGGAATCCCGGGTTCTTCTCAGTATGCAAATTATCTCTCTTGCAGCACTGGAGGTGGACCCCAGCGCTCAGGCAGCACTGGGGGTGTCCCCAATGCTGCGAGAGAACTCTCTCCTCTTCTTCAGCAGCGTCATCTTCAGCCTCTTCTTCCGGTGGTGGCTTGTAACTTTTAAGGCCTCGGGCAGAGCAGACTGCGCATGCCCACAGGCCACGAGAAAATGGTCGCTTACAATACTGTGCAAGCAGCCATTTTCTCGTGGCCTGTGGGCCTGTGGGCCTGCACAGTCTGCTCTGCCCAAGGCCCGAGGCCTTAGAAGTTACAAGCCACCGCCGGAAGAAGAGGCTGAAGATGACGCTGCTGTAGAAGAGGAGACTGCGCTGGAGAGAGTTCTCTCGCAGCATTGGGGATGCCCCCAGTACTGTCTGAGCGCTGGGTCCACCCCCAGTGCTGCGAGAGAGCTAATTTACATACTGAAAAGAACTGGGATTGTAGGCGAACGGCGGCGCGGAGAAGACGACGAAAGGTAGGAGACGAATAGCCTTTCTTAAGGCTATTCCAACGTGGTACCTACAAAAAAATTGTGTCTGACTGATAGGATCCCTTTAAAGTGCTAGGTCATAGCATAAAGGTCTTCACTACATATCCTGAAGGATATAGGATAATAGCTAAATCCACATAGGGAATGGAAAAGGCTAATGATTTTTAGAAATAAAAACAGCCACAAGATAAAATAATTCTTTAGATTCAGCCATTGAGCATCTGACTGGGTCCTTATCTTTGGGCCCACTAGAGCAAATTACTTTAGGACCCCCGCTGCAGCAATACAGATCATATCATGTTATTTTATTGGCACATACATGACATAACCATAAGGTCAAATAGGTAATTTGTAATGAACCCATAACAATAGATCCCAGTGGCAAAAGCATTTCCAAGTGGGGCTGCCATCTGCTGGATGTTTGGGGCTCATTTTTATGTTGGAACATGGACTCAAAGGGGAATCATCTGGTACACCAGTAAGTAGGTGTGTAACTTGACAGGGTGCAGTTGCACCAGGGCACAGGAGCCTTAGGGGGCCCATAAGCACTGGCATCAGTATTCAGATTGTGCAGCTTCCATCTGGCCCATAAACCAAGTAGACCCCCAGATTACCCGAACCACACTAAGGTGGATTAAACTCCTTAGTACCCGTAACCATCACTATCAAGAATTCACTGTAGAGATGAGGTAGGGGGCCCGGACAAAAGACTGCACTGGGGTCCACAAGACTTTACGCCACTCCAGTCCGAATCTAGCCAGTGTATGATGGCATATGTAAGGTCACATATTAGATCAGAACACTATCTAACAGATATATAGCTCAATACTCATTTTGAGGGTGTTTTCTGGTATTTTCCTACTTCTCTTTACACTTGCTTCAATTGACGTCTGGTGTTCGACCCTGTCAATCCATCTTGTTCGCCATACACTGGCTCATTTAATGATGTTGCAGTTTGTGTGACTAATGCACCTGCAATTCAGACACCAACTATTTAGCATGTGTTAGTTGTCTCATGTTGCTTTGGAAACTCCCTCGCTCAGTGACACTTACTGATAAATTGCATCCAATCTAATATGACTCATCGGTCATTAAGATTCTGTTACATTAAATTTAGTCACTTATTTTACATGGTATTTCCGTTAATATTTCCACATTTTATGGATATTTCCATTTTTTTATGAGGATTTTTTTTTTTTACAAGCATAGGCTCTTTTGGTTCAAACTTTTCATTTCTAAGCTTTGCTTTTGCACGATTTTCCAAAAATGTAAAATTTTTCTGATTTCATTTGCTACTTACAATCATCTCAATACGCATTTCACAATTGCAGATCTTCAAGTATGCTAAAAATGTCACCAGGAGATTCAACAATTGCTGTATGTGAATGCAATAGAGTGACGGTCTAACAGCTAAACCACTAGTCTCAACTATGGTGCCCTGACTCTAGTCATTTTACTGCATTACAATTTTATCACAATTTTGAGATTTCTAAATGTTATATTGTTATTTCCATATCCAAGATCATATTTAAAGAGGTCCTTACACCATTTAGTCCAGCTCTTTGCATTATTGAATGTTCAGTATGTCACAGCTAGAATTTTTTCTCTAGCCCCTCACCATTCCTGAGTAATAAGTGATGTTGTTTTTTGTTCCTTATATGCTACTTTGGCTTTCTACTGTCAGGTGGGTGGTACCAGGCAGGAGGAGGCAAGGGTGTGATTCTGAGATCTGACACTTTCACCACTGATTAGAGGTATCAATCACGCCCTTCTATTCTGCTCCTGCCAGAAACCGCTCACCCACCAATACAAAGCCTAAATAGCATATCAGACCTAACTGAACGGATTGCTTGAGAATGGTGGGGGCTACAGAAAAAAAATCCAACTGTGCCAGAATTAGTGGACAAGGGCCTATCAACAGATGCTAAAAACTGAGTTTGGCGAGGTAGTGAAAGGTTCTCTTTAAAGTTATAACTTATCCTAAGTGAAGGGTTTACACTCAATACATTACAAGTTGTTACCTAGGTTTTAGACCACCCCTGCTATGTAGTAGCAGTGGCTGTGCTCTGTTTCCAGACACTTTATTCTCTTCTTTTCCTTGTTAGTGACAGCTAATAGAGCTAACATGAACTGTTCATCATAAAGGCTGACTTGTCAATTAAACCAGAAAGTGGAGGGGAGAGGAGACAGAAGAGCAGGTGAAATCCTGAGATGAAAACCCCTTTTTTCTGTCTACTCACCCACAGGGATTTCCATAAGTGTCCTGCTTCTTTGCAAAAGCTGGAAGCCACTGATAAAAACCTAGAGCAATAATTGACAGTAGAAATTGAGCACTGTAGCTTAACTCGTATATTGAAGACTTTCTTTCACTCTATTGATTGTGAAAGCTGATCTGCATTAGTGCTAGGACTCAGACCTCCGACAATCAGCTCAGTGATGCCAGCCTGTCTGCCAACACTTGTGTACTAATGATAAAGGAGAATCGCTTGCACCTTTTTAATGCCAATAGGAAATGGAGTAGGACCAGTGTGAGCTGGGGCAACATTTCCAATAGTGTTGCTGTGTTCCAGCTGTTGCTGTAGGCCGTGGTGATACTGAAAATGGCACCTGTGACTCTCCAGGCTAGTTTTACAACAGGTGGGGGGTCCACAAGTGGAAGACCCCTGACATTTAGCTCAGTGCATTAGAACAATATGGTTACATTATAACAATGGTCCTTCAGTCTTAATAATTTTATAGTATCCATTTACAGAATAAAAACATGATGTCACTCTACAGAATTTCTCAGGGAAGTGTGAGCCTGGAAAAGTCTCTGAGGGTCTCAGATGGATCTAAGCCATAATGTGAAAAGCTCCTCTCTAATGTAGGCATCTCTGCCAGTGGTGTAAGTGCTGGCCATGGTATGCCCGGCCATGCCATCTGTCTGCATTACAATAAAATGCAGTCGATAAATCTCAGCATTTCCCATATTCACTGCAATTCATCTACAATTCTTTTATTTACTGTTACATCCATAATATTTTCCCAATCAACAATATTCATGAAGATTAATAATTAATAATTGCTTTGCAGAAAATATAACAGCTCCGTAGCTGCCAAATATTCCTGCCATGCAGCACCTTTCATTGGGTTGTCGGTCCTTCTGCCAGTACTAGGATTAAATGAAATACCAGAAGGGATGCTTCATGGGCAAGTGCCAGCGTGACTGTAATATAGCCAGAATACAGTCATACAAGCAGGAGGGCAGCTGAGGAACATCAGCAAATTCAAAGGGGCAGCTGCCCATGGAACTAGGTTACAGAAAAAAACACGGATCATGACCCTACATGCAAGGTCTATTTCTCCAGAGTGGCTAATGTTTCTTTCTTTAGCACTTGGTTGTCTCCATTAGAATGTCAATATAATGAATGCTGAAGACGTTCGGAAAGATTTTTTTTTACTTTAACACTAAATATAATATAGCAAGTAAATAGAATTTTCTAATTAGTAAATACAAAAAATACAATTGCCCAGGAGATAAAGTTGCAACTGAGCCTAAGGCCTGGTTCACATCTGCGTCGGTAATCCGTTTGGGGGAGTCCGCATGGGGACCACTCCAAACGGACTACCAAACGCATTGGCAGTGAAAGCACACAGATCCTATAGACTATAATGGAGTCCGTGTGCTTTCCACATGGTATCTGCACAAAACATGCTGGCAGAAAAGTAGTTCACAATCTACTTTTCTATCCGCATGACTCCGCACAGAAAGCACACAGACCCCTATTATAGTCTATGGGGTCCGTGTGCTTTCACTGTACACCACTTGCCGCTTCCTTTTATAGCCATTCTTGGCTTTGGCTCAAAAAAACTGCAGTAAAATCTGCAACAAAAAAAGCTGTGTTTCCGTAACCTGGAGCCTTACCTTAAAACTGCTCACGCACATTAGTGCACTCCAATTTCAGCAGCCACAGCTGATATGTGGAACTTCAGTATCAATCCAAATTTGAGATTTTAAGGGGTTAAACCATATAAAACTATTGGTCCTTTCTAGGAGGAAGAAAGTGCAGCATTGCAGAATGTAGCTACTTCCTGTCTTAGTTGCTGACTGTGACCTTCTGATTCTGTATAGTTCGAGCACTATGTTCTGCTATTTAAAACGTAATTACATAAAACTATAAAAGCCCTTTAACTCATAAGCCCTTGTGCAAGCCGGAAATGAGTATATTACATGAAATAGCTTGTTTTCCTTTAGAAATTGATGGCATATCACTAGGTTAAGCCATCATTGTCAAATTGCTGAAAGTAGTTTATAGAAGTTCCTTCAGCTCTTTATAGAGCAACTTAGATTTTTGTGGATCCTATAGGGTCAGCCGCTGACTATTCAGGTTGGCCATACAACATCTGACACCAGTCAAGCAGTGCAGACACAGAAGTGCAGGGGCATTGGATTTCCTAGGGTCACAAGGGATCACAATAGTCAACCCCACTGATCGAACATTGATATCGTATGCTAGTGATATGTCATCAATGCTTTAAGTGAGAAAATCCTTTCAGTAAAATTAGTATTCTGCTATATGTATGTAGGTTTTATCACTTTATCCAGACTTCTGTTTAACCATTTCCTGCCATCTGCAATTTTTTAACTACTTTTTTTTAAACTCTGCATTCCAAGACCGGGAACTGTTTTATTTTTCTATTGCAATATCTGTATGAGGCCGGGGCCTCATGGGTCGGAAACGTTGCGATTTACAGTAACTGCAAAGTGGATGCGATTCTTGAGAATTTCATGCCCACTTTGCGGTAAAAACTGCGGCACGGACATGCCACGATTTCCAAAACTGGAAATCGCAGCATGTCAATTATATCTACGGAAATGCCAGCAGTTTCCCCATAGGTATTAGGGGGAGTTCACACGGAGTAACGTGCCGCGTGATGTGGCACGTATATGGCGTGTGAGACTTTGAGCGCCGTATACGCTCCCGTTGATTTCAATGGGAGCCGGGATCGTATACGCTGCATTATTTTGCGGCCGTGATTTTGCAGCATTGAAATCAATGGGAACGTATATGGCGCTCAAAGTCTCACACGCCATATACGTGCCACATCACGCGGCACGTTACTCCATGTGAACTTTCCCTAAGTGAAACAGAAAGTCCGCAGAGGAAAACTCAGCGAATATTCTATTTAAAGCCGCCATACGTTGCCACCGAGGTTTATCCCAGAGTGCTTTATAGCTGCAGGTCGTCCCATGGGGCCTCAGCCTGAAAGGTTTTTTTTGTGGGAGACCTCTTATTTTTATTGGTGCCATTTAATGTTCCATACAAAATATTGATAAACGATAAAAGAAAAAAATATTTGTGAGTAATTCTGCCTTTTTTTAAATTTATTTTTACATATTAACTTTATCCAAATGTATTTGGTAAATGTCTTTGCTACATTTATACTAATTTTGCTACATACTAATTTTAAAAAAGTTAAAAAATAAAATAAAAAGAGCAATTTTGTCACCATATTCTGATTCCCCTTAACTTTCTTGGCTTTATGTCTACAGCGCAGCGTGAAGGTTTATTTCTGAGCGGTTATTCTCATTGGGGTACATATGACATATTTTAAGGAGTTGAGAAGAGAAAGAAAACTATTTGGGCATTTTTTTTCCATTGTGGCCTTCACTATGTGGGATAAATAATCTTAATATTAAGATATTTTTTATATAGTTCAGTGTTCAATATTTAAAGTGGGAAATGGGGACATAAACTTTTAATATTTGTGTTATTTTTTACTTTTTATTTATTTTTTATTTTAGACCCCCCCAATATACAATATACAACTGCCGTAGATCAACAGTGTACTGTGCATGTATCAGCAATCTATTACTTCCTGCCTGAATCAGGGTTTAATATACTGTAGAAGGCCTACGGGCCTACTCTAGGTCTCTGGCCACAATGACAACTACTCTGCACCCAGAATTGAATTGTTGAGTGCGTGAGGTGATTGGTGTACAGAGGAAACCCCTCCATCTAGCTGCTCTGATGCCACAGTCCCTAGTCTCTGCTAGTTTTGGTGCCAGAAGCTGCCACATACCCAACTTCATATTATGGTGTTATCCAGCTATAAAGAAAGCTCTGTAATTGATTACATTATGTCCCGATGTCCTGTTTTCAGGACTGGTACCTTGATCCAATTATCTGCCCTTGTTTTCAATAAAGAAGAGAGTTTACATCCTTCTATGTCAGTGATGTACTGAAATGGAACTGACTCTTTGGCTCAGTTCTATAGCCACATTCACACTACTGTTATTACAGTTCATTGCCATCTTCCGTCATAGGATGACAGCAATTGACATTAACGTTAATAAAGTAATAGACACAGACAGAGCTCCCTCCATCTGTCCATTGGACTCTAATGTAATCTGTGGGTCTCCTTGGCTCATGGGCCAGATGGAAGCTGCAATCTCAATACTGATTCCAATGCTTATGGGCTCCCTAAGTATTCTGGGCGCGACGCACCATCTGCACCCCCCTCAAGTTACGCCCCTGATTGCAGCCCTGCCCAAGCTTTACTTGTTAACACCATTAAAGAGGACCTTTCACCATTTTGCCCACAGGCAGTTCTATATACTGCCGGAAAGCTGACAGTGCGCTGAATTCAGCGCACTGTCGGCTTTCCCGATCTGGGCCCGGTGTGAAGAGCTTACGGTCCCGGTACCGTAGCTCTTCTATGGTCAGAAGGGAGTTTCTGCCACTCAGTCAGAGACGTCCTTCTTCACAGCACAGCCAATCGCGCTGTGCTGTGAGAGCCGGGAGGAACGCCCCCTCCCTCTGCTCGCAGTACTCGTCCATAGACGAGCATTATCAGGGAGGGAGGGGGCATTCCTCCCGGCTCTCACAGCACAGCGCGATTGGCTGTGCTGTGAAGAAGGACGTCTCTGACTGAATGTCAGAAACGCCCTTCTGACCATAGAAGAGCTACGGTACCGGGACCGTAAGCTCTTCACACCGGGCCCAGATCGGGAAAGCCGACAGTGCGCTGAACTCAGCTTTCCGGCAGTATATAGAACTGCCTGTGGGCAAAATGGTGAAAGGTCCTCTTTAAAATACATAGAAAGTCCCTTTGTATGCAAATCTCCATCTCATCTCTCTTTATTCCCTTTTTAGGGCTAGTTCACACGGGGGCAATGAGGCAGATTTTGACCGCGGATTTCGCCTCAAAATCCGCCTCCAGACAATGGTGGTCTATGGAGACTGCTAGCGTTCGTTTTTCCGCTACCAGTTTTTTGCTGCTAGTGGAAAAAAGAAGCAACATGAGCTTTCTTCTGGTGGATTCCGCCTGAGGAAAGCAATTTTTTTGCAAAAAACGTGACTTTTTTTTACAGTCCATTCACTTTAGGGAAGGGGAAAATCGTCTGGTGTTTTCTGAAGCAGTGTTTATCAAAAACTGCTCCAAAAAATGCGTCAAGATCCAAAAACCGCTTCCTAATTAGGTAACATTTTTTTCCGGACCAAATTAAGTCACACGTAATTTACGTGTGAACTAGCCCTTATGGGTCAGTTTCTCAAAAAATGGGACTGTTGAGAGGTATGGAATGAAGATACAAGGCTTTAGGAGGGAGGTAAAGAAAGTTACCTGTGTAAGAATGCAGATTTTCATGGCATTTGGATTCTCTGAAAAGTAGCTTGTGACGAGGTCTATGGATCCCGTGAGGGTTTTTATATATATACTGTAAATCCAGCATCTGTTAAATCCCTATAACTAAGGAACAGCAATAATAGAATATTATAAACTTCAAACAAGCAAGTTCTGCAGACTACAAAGAAAAAGGGGAACTAGGAAAAAAGGCAAAACATTTGCGACGTTTATTACATAAGAGCACAATGCATGAATTATGTTATACTTTATTCAGATTCTGGACAGACTGGTTAACCTCCTGTCTAGTTACTACATGCTCCTTCATAGGGATATGTGCTATATAGTCAGTACCATGCTGGTTAACCTCTGATACTTTATTCCATACACAAAAATATTCTATTAATATTGGCCAGTAATGCAGCAGCAGGGCATGCGGGTTTAGTTATTTCGCTTATTTATTGCAATCTTATACAGGCCCATATACCTGGGGGGCCCACTAGTCTAATGCAACAAAATGCATCAATGGAACATTTAGTGGACCACACTGCGTACCCTTTTAACTGTACAAAGATGCCCTTAATACAATGTATCCGTGCATCCATGTTCTGACCTCAGTAAATAGACCTGTTGTGGTTTTACAGAACTGAACCGAGGTCACTATACTATTCTGTGGTTGTGATGGCGATCTAAGTTTAGTTGGTATGACCAGGTCTTGGTATTGCAGCCATCTAAAACAAGCCATAAAGGGGTTGTTCTGGATATACAGTTTTTGGCAAGGGGGCTGGGGAAGGTGAAAACCAAAAAAAAAAAACATTCTCACCTGTCCCTAGTGCTCCAGTGTTTCCCACCACAGTGTGGTCCTCCTGTTCCTAGGTCTTGTTGAAGTCTTTGCCGCATGTAACCACTGAAGCCAATGAGCAGCCTCAGCGGCCTAAGGAAAGGACATAGGAAGTCACAGATGACGTATATGATTGACATCCCATGTCCTTTCCTTAGGCCGCTGAAGTTGCTGATTCGCCTCAGTGGTGAGGACTTCCCCCGGAACAAGCAGGACCAGGCAATGGTGGGGGACGAGACAACGAAATTCCAGCAAACACCAGGCATGGATGAATTAAAAAACTTGAATCTTTATTCTTCAATCCATAAAAACCAACAAACCATCCTATCCACGGGGAGTAACAAAGCTATTCACCTTTAGCTACGCGTTTCGGAATGGAGTTCCTTCTTCATGGCATGGTGGGGGACATCAGAGCACCGGGAACAAGTGAGTATGTTTTTTTTTTGTTTGTTTTTTTTTTTTAATCTTTCACCTTCCCCAGGCCACCTACCTCCTTCCGAAAAATGGTATATCCTGGAAACCCCTTTAACAACAATTGTTCAGCGTTGACAGCACATTACAAGGTTAGATGTAGGGGTGTAACTAGGAAAGACCTCACCATAAAGCAAACTTTTGACTGCCACTCCACACAGGGTATTGCACCCACTTTACGGTATCAAACTCCCATTCCTGGCACCAACATGGTATAACACTCATGGAATTCCTCATAGTTACAATATTATTGAAAGTGTATCCAAACCTCTTAGCAGTATAGCTTAATTCTATTAATTTACCAATTCTCTTATTCCATATCCGGCCATTCTACTTTTCATCTCAGGTAAGAGAAAATCTAGGAGCCCTAGTGTCTGCTTGCATCTTAATCCCATGGTTCCCACCGGTAAGTGTCACTTATTACTATAAAGCACCCATACACGTATGTTCTTTTGGCAAACCTGTACATGAGCTGTGTATGTACCTGTTGGCACGCTCTCTTGAAATCTAAGGAAGATTCTTATGTTTGATAAAACACAGAAGATTCTCGTTGCCACTGCTTGTAGATGGTAGAGTACTCCCTCCTCCCACTAAAACAGTTTCTGCAATAGGATCCTAGCAACACAGACCACAATGGTATGGAGAGGACTTTAAATTGGGAAATCTTTGACCACACAATATTGTAATGTCATACACAGTCACATGCGTCAACATGCTCGGTGCCCTAACAAAGGAACAGACTGAGGATACTAAGTAGGTATGTTAGGTTCTAGAGTGTGTAACTGGATGGCATCGACAACATACCCTACGCATGAAGAGAAGGATTTAGTCAGGTATGCATATAGCTGACGGTGTGCTCAAGGTAGCTCTTGTCATTACATGCATGAAAACTATCCAAAAATTGTCTTCTATAGAAACGCATGGTTTAGCCAATCGCTAACAACTTTGGATCAACGTTGTGGCCAATGATCAGCTGAGCAGTCATCAAGAGGAACTAGGAATTAGAGACTGTATGGGGACTGGGAGTGGTTAGGAGGTTGAGTTTGAGGTGGTGAGGTGAGTTTCGAAAACTTTCACCACCTTCGCCAAATCCAGCTCTTTGCATCATTTAATAGCAGCTGCTCCACTGGTTCTAATAGAGTTGGAATTTTTTCTGTAGCCCCCACCATTCCCAAGCAATCAATGCCGTTGGTTTTGGTGTCTAATACAATGGTGAGCAAAAGGGTAACAATATTTTGAACTTTTGACTTTCAGTCTCCATAGCTCACCATCCACTATAGATTCGAATGTGAGACTACCATCATTTTATAGACAATCATCTTGGTCATCTCATACATAAATTTGACTTGCAACTATTTAGCATGTGATTAGTTTTACAGATCCTTGTCATGTAACTGCATTGTTACTGCTTTTGCTCCTAAAAGTCTAAAATTACATTTTTATTATTTTGTTAGTATTTTGTAAATCCACCTTTGGTTTTCAACACTTCCGAATCCTTCTGGGCATGAGCTAGATCAGAATCAAGCATGTCTCAACCGAAATCTGATCTCAGGTCTCTTCTACACGATCCCAATGTTGGTGCATACTGGTTGACTCACTTGGGCACAAATCCAGCTTTTCTTCAACTCTACCCACAAGTTTTCAACATGGTTGAAGTCTGGGGACTGTGGGGGACAATCCATCACCTCTACTTCAATGTCAATGAACCATTTTTTTGCTTTGGGTTGTTGTCCTACTGGAACACTTTGTCATCCTTTTCATACCCATAGTTCGAAGTAACTCGTCTTGGAGGATACTCACATATAGCGCAGCATTGACGCCACTATCGGTCCTAGTCAAGTATCGGTCTTAGGCTGTGAAAGAATCCCATATATTCAGGTCTCCTCCACCAAACTTGAGAGTACCTTCAATTTCTCAATCCCTTAAAGAGGACCTTTCACCATATCTGGGCACATGCAGTGTTATATACTGCCAGAAAGTTGACAGTGCGCTGAATTCAGCGCACTGTCGGCTTTCCCGATCTGTGCCCGGTGTGAAGAGCTTACGGTCCGGTACCGTAGCTCTTCTATGGTCAGAAGAGCGTTTCTGACCATTAGCCAGGAACGTCCTTCTGCCTCGCGGCGCCAATCACGCTGTGCTGTGGAGCGGGGAGGAACGCCCCCTCCCTCTGCTCACACAGCTTGTCCGTAGACTAGCATTATCAGGAGAGGGAGGGGGAGTTCCTCCCGGCTCCACAGCACAGCGCGATTGGCGCCGCGAGGCAGAAGGACGTTCCTCGCTAATGGTCAGAAACGCCCTTCTGACTGTAAAGCGCTACGATACCGGGACCGATAGCGCTTTACACCGGGCACGGATCGGGAAAGCCAACAGTGCGCTGAATTCAGCGCACTGTCAGCTTTCTGGCAGTATATAACACTGCATGTGCCCAGATATGGTGAAAGGTCCTCTTTAACTCCTTTTTCCCTTGTTTCTTCCAGACCCATTTGCACCCATCAGAGCCCAGTCTAATGATTTTTGTTGCATTGCTGGAAATCACCCATTTTCAGTCGTCTACTGTCCACTTTTTGTGCTTTTTTGCAAACTAGAACTGACGTTCCTTATGACCATATTATAGTTAAGGCTTCTTCACCATTTTTCTGGCCATTTGAGACTTGAGAAATGCGTCACACGGTGCTTGCATGGACGTCTGAGATCTCACAATTACAAAGCTTACGAGCTACCTCCAGTGCCACATTTGCTGTACCAAAACCGAAAGGTAAGGCCACTTTCACGTTTCATTTATAGCTATATGATTGATACATAAAGCTGGTGTGAAATGGGCCTAAAACTGATATTTTATTTTTAGCAATGCAAAAGTCCCTTTTAAGGCTGATCCATTGCACAAGGCACGTCTTTATCCAGTATGGTGACTGCAATTTTCAGTATCTGTTCCTGTTCTGTATAATATAGCAGTCAATGGGTAATTCCATCACAAATGTTCTGTGTTGTCTGATAGAATAAAGATTTAGTAAGATAAAACATTTTACATAGCTACCCTCCATTATTCCAGGGTGTTCTCATATGTATCTACTAGGAAATCTCTGGAGAGTGGAACTGATACCAGGTATATACTGTATATGAAGGCAGGAGAGGAGTATTGGCCAACATGGCATTACTAGGTACCAAATGCCCAGGGCCTATTCTGGCTTATCTGCTGCCTGAGGCAAAAATAAAAATGGCGCCACTGCCCTCTCCAGTTGGAATGTTCCCATCATCAGGGAAAAATTGCCATAGTTTCCATAGAGGTATAATAGAGGCAGAAAGTCCGCAGAGGAAAACTTTGCAGACTTTCTGTGAAAAACGTGGAACAAAACACAATCTCGAGAAGCGTTTTTTGGCTACGGCTCGCTACATGGGGTTTTAGCCTAAATAATTTCATTTCTGTTCAGACTTTATTTTTCAAAAATCAAAGCAAGTTGTTTGTTAACAGACTTTAGTGAAGTCACAGAAAATTCAATTATCGGCAGCTCTTTAAAGGCTGTGTACATTTTTCTAATTGGGTTTAATTAAAAAATTGCTTTTTTTGGCTTCTTCAGCTTGCATGTATAAGCAATACAATTCACTGCCAGTTAGTAGCTAATCCTTCAGATGGGCTGTCTGACGGCTCCTTCTTCACCTCCGTTCTCTTTCCTGAAGATCTTTTAGGCCACGTAGTGAATTGTAGCTGAAACATGCAGTGGCAAAAAAATTGCAGCAATAAGGCATTGCGTTTTTTCTGCAGCATTTTTCTTTCAATTTTTACTTTGCTTTTTTCTGGTTTTTCCTTCCCTACTAAAATTATAGGGAAAACTATGGTGATTCCACAGATAACATTAACATGCCGAGTTTTTCGAAAATGTGTGCGCAGCTTTTCCACAGATCTGAGCCAATAGTGAGAACCAGTACTAGATACTGATCAAAATGGTTAATACGGCACTGTGTGTTCAACACCCCCCAGGCCGCACCAACTCGAACCCCATAATGGTGTTCACCAGAGCCTCAGATGGTGGGGATGGACTTGGCGGTACTGCTGGGCAGAGCGGTACGGGTCGGGAAACGCTGAACATACAGCACACCACAAATCACAGTAAACCAGACAGTGAGATCTCTTACCAGCAGATGTTTTGGGTAGTGGTGCAAGTCCAAGGATTCAGAAGGCAGTGACAGGTGATCAGCAAGTGGCAGCAGAGAGTCAAAGTGTAGTCGTACGGGCCAGCTCTTCAACAAGAGGGTAATGCAGTACAGTGGGAAATCCAAAGGGAACATCAGGCAGGCCGAGTCAGTAACAGGAGCGGTAGAGCAGTACAAAATTGGTGTTCAGGAAGCAGAGGTCTAGAGGCAAGCCGGGGTCATAAACAGAAGCAGGGACAGTATAAAATCAGAAGGCAAAGGCAAGGGTCAGGTCAGAGCACAGGCAAACAGGACAGTAGGAACGCTTACTACCAGGACAATGAGCACAACTGAATAGTCAGTGGCGGTCCGGAGCCAGAGCCCTCTGTAAATAGGGTCCGGTCCGCTGCTGGGTCTAAAAACAGAAGTCCCCTGTCCAGCTCAGGAGGAGACCAGCAACCCCCGCATAACGCTCGGGAGGTTCCAGGCTGCCTCCTGAGACCCAGAAGCAGAGAACTTGGGAGCAGAGCAAGGAGAGGGCCGGCAACCTTTGCACTGCGCTGTGGAAGCTCCGGCCCTGCTCCTACCACTGGGCCTTCCTTGATTCCTGTCCTTTCTTAGAAAGTGTCAAGCAGGGTAGAAAAAACACCACCGAACTGCATTTTTGGGCTGTGCACCAAAGATGCAACCCTTCTACACTAGTCCTTTAGCATATTACCTCCAGTGTCTGTTATCTGGTGGCCAGTGGTACATTGAGGGGCAGATAACACTGTCTAGTCTAAGTTTTAGACAATGTAAATTTAGTCTAGAGATATTATCTAAACTGTCTGATGCTGTCTGAAACATCTTGGCACCTGTAGACTGTCTAGTGTAACTGTACACCAATTTTTTGGTACAAACCAGGCCAGAATTCTGGTCTCTGTTTAGTTTATTACATTTATAGCCACATTAGATTTTTGACAAAAAGACATGACCATCATCTTCAACCAGAACGAAAAAAAACAAACAAAACCCTGATTAACCCTGGTTGATCCGGCCACAAAAAGCATGCTATGGCCTGGTCTGACTTCTCTTTATATGGGAAAAACAATCCTTCCTGCAACGTTTAGACTCAAGGTTTCACTAAGTACGGTATTTTTATAAACTTAAGAAACACCTTACATCATGTTGTTTTAAGAAAGCGTCCAAACCGTCCTTGAAGTAATAGGTTGTTTTTATCAAAACAAGTTCCTGTGGAATACTATACTAGACCTTTACCAGTCTAAGGGTAATACAGGGAAACTAAGACTGGCCATGTAGATGAAGGTCAACTGAACCTTCCCATTTCACTGGTCAGCCATTGGATGCGTATGGGGGTGTACCAATTTCTCTTGACTAAACATTTCCTGGATTATTAAAGCAGTTGTGCAGGATCTGAAGATAATCAATACTGATAACCTATCCAGAGGAGGGGGTCAACATTATCAGATCAGTCAGGGTCCAACACTCAGACCTCGCATGATCAGCTGATGTGCCTGCGGGAAGCCATGTACTAGGTATATGACCATAAGCAAGAGAGTGGGAGTGGGACTGCAGTTCCCCATTGCCACCACTATGGTGCACAAAGCTCCAAACACAATATACAGCTTACAGTCCATGCACTATAGTGGTGGTGCCTGGAATTATAGCCCCACTTTATTCACATGCATTAGAGCAGGGCTGCTTTTGGCCATACACCTAGTACGTTGCTATCAGTGGCCAAGACAGCTGATCGGGACGAGGTCCAGGTGTCAAACCCCGACCAATCTGATACTGAGGTCCTATCCTGAGGACAATTCATCAGTATCAATTAGCTTTAGAGTCTGGACAACCTCTGTAATACCAAAAAGTCAATGTTCTTGTCATTGTGTGTTCCTAATGGTTAGTGCTACAGTCACTTTGTGGTATCTGATCTGCTGTCTGGTCAGTGGTATGGCTATTGTTCAGTATCTCATAGTCATTGTCCAACGTCTTTTGATCAATGGCAAAGTTGGTGTGTAAAGTTTGTTGATCTATCAAGATTAGCGGTAGATGAGTGGTAAAGTTAATATTTGTTATTCCTTTTTTGCCTAAATTGTTCATTTTCTTATATTTTTTGTCAAAGAGAGAACATGAGGAAATAGACAAGTATGTGATCAAAGTCAATGACAAATACATTTCTCATATTCTAAAAATCACAACCTCGAGACATTAAATATACAGGAAAAGAATTCCCCTGGTCTTACTGGTTAGTGTGTGGCAATAATACCTAATAGTATACACATTTAGTGTATTATTGTACAACCTTTAAGCTTTTTGGGAATAATGGAAATTAAGGAGATATTTGTCAAGGGCCTTGATCACTCCTTAAGACGTGGTTCTATATTTGGAATATCTGGCAGTTCCAGAATACATGAAGCATACATCCTGTGGATACACATATATTTGACACAGGAAGGACACAACTGTTCTGCGATTTTGGGAGAAAGATGAGAGGTATCAGAACTGCCAGAGGACTGGGTGCACCTTGGCCATCTCCAGCATCCCCATTGAAATGAATGGAGTATCGCTTGCGATCAATGTTTACAAAGAAAACTGGTGTAAGCAGCCATTTTCTTGTGCCTGCTTACACAGTAAGCTCGGGTAAGTGGCCACAAGAAAATGGCTGAGCCGACTACGCATGTCTAGAAGTTTGAAGCCAGCTCCGGAAGAAGACGCAGGGAGAGGCCATTCCAGGTGAAGACAGAGGTGTCGCTGGAGATTTCTGTCACAGCATTGGGGACGACCCCAGTGCTGTTTGAGCATTTTGTTAGCAGTATAATGGAGTTCGTTAAACTGAAAGCAGCAGAGAAAAAACGTACGTGCAGGACTTTTTCGTCTGCCAATTTCAGTTGCACATTGTGATAAAGTCTCTGATGCAAATGTGAACGTAGCCTAAAGAGATCTGGAAAGTGTGATTGGTATGTAAATGGTGACAACTGCACAGCAAGTGCCCAGTGTGTAAGCGGTGTGTGAATGGTGCATTTATGTGTTGTATACGTGACGGGTATGTGTGCATATCTCCCAGCCGTCCCGGAGTATCAGGGTTTCTTTTTATGTTAAACTTTGGGGACAGATGGAGGGACATTAAACTGGGGGTGGGGGTAGATGAAGAAGGACATTAAACTTTGGGGACAAATAGAGGGGGACATTAAACTGTGGGCATCTGGGTTGAGACAATAAACTGGGGGCAACTCATGGAGAACATTAACTGGGGGCAACTCATGGAGAACATTAACTGGGGGCAACTCAAGTAGGACATTAAACTAGAACAGATGGAAGGGGACATTAAACTGAGGTAACTGAAAGGGAACATTGAACTGGGGGCAGTTTTTTTGGGGAAATTAATGTCCCCCTCTAGTTGCTCCCAGTTTAAAATGGGGCATCAGGAGAGGGACTTTATACTATGGGAGCAAGTGGAGGGGAACATTATAATGTGGGGGCATATAAAGGATGACTGTAGGAGCATTATTCTATGTGGGGGACAAAGAAACGGATGGGAATGGGTGGAGACAACTTAGAAGTGGGTGGAACTAAATTTGCTATGGTGCTCTAGGCCTATATATACAATATATAATATTTATTTAATATATATATAATAGAAATTTTTGTGGTTTTATTGATGTTGAACAGATGGAGCCCCACCTACGCCTATTCCACAGAGTCCCTCTGCTGTCAGTATCCACTCCCAGTAATAAACCTACATACCCCCAGTGATAAACCTACACACACCAAGTGATAAACCTACACACCCCCAGTGGTAAACCTACACACACCAAGTGATAAACCTACACACACCAAGTGATAAACCTACACACCCCTAGTGATAAACCTACACACACCAAGTGATAAACCTACACACCCCCAGTGGTAAACCTACACACCCCTAGTAATAAACCTACACACACCAAGTGATAAACCTACACCCCCCCAGTGATAAACCTAAAAAACCCCAGTGATAAACCTACACACCCTAGTAATAAACCTACACACACCAAGTGATAAACCTACACACCCCCAGTGATAAACCTACACACACCAAGTGATAAACCTACACACCCCCAGTGGTAAACCTACACACCCCTAGTAATAAACCTACACACACCAAGTGATAAACCTACACACCCCTAGTGATAAACCTACACACCCCCAGTGATAAACCTACACACACCAAGTGATAAACCTACACACCCCCAGTGATAAACCTACACACCCCCAGTGGTAAACCTACACACCCCCAGTGGTAAACCTACACACCCCTAGTAATAAACCTACACACACCAAGTGATAAACCTACACACCCCCAGTGATAAACCTACACACCCCCAGTGGTAAACCTACACACCCCTAGTAATAAACCTACACACACCAAGTGATAAACCTACACCCCCCCAGTGATAAACCTACACACACCAAGTGATAAACCTACACACCCCCAGTGGTAAACCTACACACACCAAGTGATAAACCTACACACCCCCAGTGGTAAACCTACACACCCCTAGTAATAAACCTACACACACCAAGTGATAAACCTACACACCCAGTGATAAACCTACACCCCCAGTGATAAACTGGGCCCATAAGTCCCTCGGCCACATAAAATCCACCACTATTCTAAATGGCTACGGTTAGGACCCGACCCCATTACAGATTTTGCATTGGGGCTCGGGAGCTTCACCTTACACCTCTGGCCTATGCATAGTATAAGTTGCGTAGGCTGATCAGAAGAGCCAGCTCTGTCCTGGGGAGCCCCCTGGACCCAGTACAGGTGGTGAGTGACAGAAGGATACTGTCCGTGGTGACCACCATGCGGGAGAACAAATCCCACCCCATGTATGGGATCTTGATGGCACTTGGCAGCACTGTAAGTGACCGTCTGCTTCACCCCAAGTGTGAGAAGGAGCGCTATCGGAGATCCTTCCTTCCAACCGCGACCAGGCTGTATAATCTACATCAAACCAAGCGAAGATCACCCGCACAGAGAACTAATGATTATGATTATGAAGTCTTCCTTCTTTCTCTTCCGTTCCTTAGCTGCTATGGACTCCTAGTATATCTTCTCTTCTAAGCATATGCGTGCCTACGTCTGTAATATATTACTGTGTATTATCCTGTACCCGTATTACTATGCTGCTGTAACATGCTGAAATTTCCCCACTATGGGACTATTAAAGGATTATCTTATCTTATCTCTTATCTTAATGTGGATTTTGTCACAGATTTGTGGATTTCACCTTCTGCATTGTGTAGAATCCACACTGCAGGCCACAATATTTTTTATACAGTGCGTGGATAAGATTTGTTGCAGATTTTCCATTGCTAATTAGAGCCTATATGGTTTGTGTGAACATCCCCCAAGGAAAGTTCTGAGGTAACATTATATTACTGATATTATGTAATCTATGAATCTTTTTCTATGACTGGAAGAACAAGACACTTTCTCTTTTTCTGGGGTAACAGATGCCACAAAGACTGGAGAAGAAGAAATATTTCACTTTTTTTCCCTGAAGAAATCTTTGCAGGATCCCTCTCCCCTCCCCCAAAGCTTTAGTGTAACAGAAAAAGGCCTCTCACTTTTTTTTTTCTACATGCAAGAGGAAGAGAGGGAAATGAAGTGCAGAAAAAAATGACATTTTGCAAAAGTTCCCCACTTATGTACCACGTGACTCCCCCTCCTCAAGGAACAAAAAATAGTCCCAGCTATTAAAACTACCCAAATATCCTTCCGCCGCAAACCAGGGATCCTTCCACTTCCCTAGAGAAGCCCGGGTCGTGCCGGTGTCCGGTTCCACGACTGCGGTCCGGTGTCTACTATCGGCCTCGTATGATAAGGACGACGGGAAACGCGCCGGTGGATGATGTGGCGCGGCGGACTATATGGTGTGCAGGCGGCGGAGTGATCCGAGTGAGGGGCCGCGGAGGGATACGCGCCGTCGCTCGTTCGCTGACTCTCGCTGGGAAGCCATGATGGGAGCTTGAGCGTGCAGCGGTGGTGGCGGAGACATGAGACGCGGCAGGCGGGCTCCTGCACCGACCACACCGGTCCATCCTGCACCGGCTGCGTAACGATCTGGAGATTCAGCACAGGAAGTCACCGAGTACTAGGAATACGGAGCAGCGCCCCAGAGACCCCGCGTACCCCTCTGGATCACGACACCGAGCCCAGCTAGGGTGGAGAGGAGACCCGGGAAGGACTTGTGTAGCCCGGACGAGCAGGATACACCGGGGCCTCATACTTGGAAGGGGCTCGGAGGAAGTAGGCCGCATCCCCCCCACTTGTCGTGCTGTCCCTCCGGCCATACTCTGGCCTCCCCCGGCAGCCCCCGGAGCAGCAGCAGCAGCAGTAGGAGGAGGAGAAGGGGGCGGAGAGGGGACCTGAACGGCCGGGGAGAGGAGGCAGATCACGGAGCCGGGGCTGCTGCTGCCCCCCACCAGCAGCACCTCTCAGCCCCCCTCTCCTCCTTCTTCCCCACCCCCCGGCTCCCCGACATGACTGCCATCATCAAGGAGTTCGTCAGCAGGAACAAAAGGCGATACCAGGAGGATGGATTCGACTTGGACTTGACCTGTATCCATTGATGTCTAATGCTCAGTACTACTACCACCCCCATCATCTGCACATAGATGGGGCCAGGGGGGCACCTGCAGGCTGGAGGGCCGGGCGTCCTGCAGATGCTTTCTGGATACCATTAGATTGGAGGGCTTGCAGGTTTGTGGGGAGAGTCCCCCCTTTGCAGGGTTGGAGGCCTTTGTTACTGTGCAGGGTTATGTTATATCTATAGGATTTGTGGACAGAGCACCCCCTCTTTGCAGGGGTTGGAGGTCTTTGTTACTGTGCAAGGTTATGCTATACCCATAAGGTTTGTGGGCAGAGTGCCCCTCTTTGCAGGGGACTGTTATACCCATAAGCTTTGTGGGAAGAGTGCTCCCTCTGCAAGGTTGGAGGCCTTTGTTACTATGCTGTGCAGGGTTGTGTTATACCCATAAGGTTTGTGGGCAGAGTGCCCCTATTTGCAGGGGGCTACATTACATCCTTAAGGTGTGTAGGGAAATGTCACCCTTTGCAGTGGTGGAGGCCTTTTTTTCTGTTCCATGCAGGGTTGTTATATCCATAAGGTTTGTGGGGAGAGTGCCACCCTTTGCAGGTTTGAAGGCCTTTTATTCTATCCTGTGCAGGGTTATATCTGTAAAGTTTGTGGGTGCAGTGTCCCCCCCCCCCCCCTCCCATATGTAGGATTGCTGTGTATGGGACTATGTTATATCCATAATGTTTGCAGGGTTGCGGTCTCTGTTACCATGAAGGGCTAAGTTATGTATCCATGAGATTTGTGGGTACAGTGCTCCCCATGTAGGGTTTCTATGTATGGGCCTACATTATATCCATGATATGTGGGTACAGTGCTCCCCATGTAGGGTTTCTATGTATGGGCCTACATTATATCCATGATATGTGGGTACAGTGCTCCCCATGTAGGGTTGCTGTGTATTGGACTGTTATTTCTATAAGGTTTGTAGGTACAGTGTCCCTCCATGTAGGGTTGCTATGTATGGGCCTACATTATATCCATGATATGTGGGTACAGTGCTCCCCATGTAGGGTTTCTATGTATGGGCCTATGTTATATCCATGATTTGTGGGTACAGTGCTCCCCATGTAGGGTTGGTATGTATGGGCCTATGCTATATCCATGATTTGTGGGTACAGTGCTCCCCATGTAGGGTTGGTATGTATGGGCCTATGCTATATCCATGATTTGTGGGTACAGTGCTCCCCATGTAGGGTTGGTATGTATGGGCCTATGCTATATCCATGATTTGTGGGTACAGTGCTCCCCATGTAGGGTTGTATGTATGGGACTGTTATTTCTATAAGGTTTGTGGGTACAGTGCAGGGTTGAGGTCTCTGTTACCATACAGCACTATGTTATATATAGCCATAAGATTTGTGGGTCCCCTCGGCCCTGACATTTCCCTGCACTTCCTTTCAGTCATCCTGTTGTAGGTCCTGACAGTCGGCCATTCCTAAGCCTCACATGGCTGATAGCAGAGGACAATAGATTGCCCATCTCTTTATCTAATAAGGCTTGCAGGCCAGTAACTATTAGGGCCACACAACTAGTTTGCCTAAAACCCACAAGTCCATTCTCTGTAATGAAAGTGAATTTGCGTGCCTTCCGTTGTATCGTAGATGCGGCAACTTGCGACTACATTTGCTGCCATTACTTGAGATGAAGTTACGGTGTTCTGTGTCTTGGCATGACGCCTTGTTCTTATGGTATGGTGGACTTTGATTTCTTACATCCTTTTTTTTGCAGTGTGAAGATTTAGTTGCGTGGGTTTCAGCTATTGTAATGTAATGTGATTTTCCAGCAGGCCGGTGACCACTCTTTTAGTGTTTTGGCCCCTGTATTCTGGATTATTTTTACATTGAGATGATCTGGTGCCAGATGTTTTATTCTTATTAGGTTTATGGAGATTTTTTTTTTATTTTTTTTTTTTTTTGCTGTCCTGAGATGGTGGATTAATGTGCACTGTTCTAATGGGACGGAAAAGAAGGATCTGGTGTCCCCTTTTTTGTGGCCTTGTTGCTGCTGTGCATTTGATTTCCATATTGGCCTTGCTTAGTTCTCAGTTGTAATGTAGAGGGAAGTTTTAGTGTCCAGGTGGTCCCCTGTACGGTTATATAGAGAGGAGCTTGCAGATAGAAGCTTTCCAAAAAGTTTTGTAGCATGACAAGTGTGTGACGTGTGCCTGGCTCCTGGGGTAGCCCTGTAAGCATGGCGGTCATTGCACCCAGGTCTTTGTCCATTGTTTGGCCGCACATAGTCTTACTTACTGTGTTGTGGTTTATGTAGCATTGTCTAGATTTGGTATTGCTTTTTGTATAGCTTCCTTACTGCCCCCTTACTCTAAGTTTAGGGTCTCCATCCTTATCATGTTCAGTCCTCTTTAAGTTGGAGAATTTGGTTGTTTCTTCTGATTTTCCCCCTACATGTCCAAGGGCTTATTCACATGTCAGTGACTCACATACATGTGCTGTCTGCATTACACCCACACCACATATGGAGCTTTTTGATTTTATGGTCCTCTTATGTCAGTGGTTCAACCTTCTTCCACATCAGTATGAAACAGATCAACTTGTGTTAGAATAAAAGTTATACTTTCTATTGAGTCTGACCTGTTTTTACGAACCCATAGTTCAGTAGTGCAGATCACTGGTTTTATCGACATACACACGGCCTGGACTTGTCAGGTTTGTAAATGTAAGTATTACATGCAGTGGGTACATGTGGAAGGTGCATGTATGTGACATGAATCGTGAATACAATGTGGAGGAGACAGGTCAGTCTTTCCTTTTGGTCACACTTCTGGTGCAAATAACTGGTTTTGGCTGTATTATGGCAGGGATCTAGCTTTTCTATGTGGGGTTGTCTTGGCTCTTTGTCACAAGGTGAACATACATAATAATTCTTCAGAGATTTTGCTATGGAATGGCTTTTCCCATATAATGCATTTATGTCAACCAAGATTTTTTCTTTCTTCTTGCCTATGAAGTTTTTGTTCTTTACCTACAATCATTGCAGTAAGTGCAGAATAATTCTTAGTCTTATCAGATTGTCACTATAGACGTAAAGCTTTATCGCCGATCTGTAAAAGGAGGATTTGGGTTATGTTGTCCACAGTACTATATGGAGGGGGTTAGGATTGTCCTTACTATGAAGCTTCGGGTAAGGGTTATGACATGGCAGACCATTACCAGCAGTCTGGGCAGCTGTGTATCATCTTGTGGCCCTCGCAGTACAGAGGTAAGGGCTTCCAGTGGAATAATATCATAAAATAAGCTGCTGCATTTCTGTGTCTGAGGCGACTGGTGCTCATGATTCATTCGCAGAGCTGACATTCCCTCCACAGTTTCCCCCTCCGTCTGGGTATTCAGTCGCTTCTTGCAGATCATTTAGGGACTGAGAATCCTCCATTGTTGCCAGGGCCTGATCTCAGTCACAGATCAGATTAAAATGAAAATTGAGGTTGCACGTACAAGGATTGCATCAGACTCCTTGCAGTCATTTCTTGCTCCCTTGGTAGAGGATAGCTCGCTGCTGTGGCTCCAATCCAGAAACTGTTTCTATGTTTCAGCTATCAGTTCTGCATAAACTATGTAGGATATATCGCCACCGCCACATGATCTCCGTCTTCCTTCATCCGTGCACAAGCCGGGTGCAGATCTCTGGGGGTGACGTCATAGCACTTCTTCCAGTCTTCTCTCGGTTTTGTGCAATGCAATTCTTCTAGTTACAGGCTACTTCCTAGTGGTGTGTAGTCTGACCAATATATGAGGTTACTATAGGAAATCTGGGTGGTAGGATTGGGGGTCGTCTTATGCGTGATGGAAATTTTGTTCTTATTTGTATCCATTGCTTTCTTTTGACAACAATGCTATGTAAAATTCCGGTCTTTGCTCTTGCTTGTGATAGATAGATAGATACTGCGTGTGTGTGTGTGTGTGTGTATATATATATATATATATATATATATATATATATATATATATATATATATATATATATATATATATAAAATCAGCCTGGCCTGCAGGATAATTTGCCATAATTTTGGTGATAAGTCATGTATTCCTACTGTAGTATTCGGTTGGTTTTCAGCTGACGGATTCCGTCCTGCTGCATACGCCTCTGAGCTATAGGAATTGTTACAGAAGTGAAACTCTTGATGTATGCACACCCTAAACTGTGACATTAAAGGGGTTTAGCCATGAACAGTATTAGTGATAACTGTATGATCGCCGTGGCTCTGACTGCTGGGACCACCTTAGATCATGAGAATGGCGATCCTCAGGTTCCCTGTGCACACGTAACAGTGGTGTCCAGCGCTGTCCACATCTGGGTATATTGTTGGATCCTCATGCGTAAAACAAACCTGTTCTCGTGGTCTGTGGGGGTGTTTCTTACACTGCTTTTGCTGAAAGGGGGCAAGGAGCTGGCATAGATCTGAAGGTTTGTGACTTATGCCAAGTAACATCCTCTGGCAGAGCAGGGAATATCAAGAGTGGGGTATGAAATGGTTATTGTTTTAAAAAATGCATCTGCTTTTCTATCCGTTTTTCTATCCCAGCCTTATGCTGTGCTTTGTCACCTGCACAGTTCAGCTGTGTTGGACATCATGAGTTCTGTGGCAAATGGCCAGTGCATCTAAAGGTGGGCGTAAGGTTTATATAGGAGTAGGATGATGGCGTATGATCGCCTGGTGGATATTCCCTTAGCAGTCATACACATCATAGGCTACGTTCACATTGCACCGTAGTGTCCGTTGGAGGATTTGTAATAGGAAAAAGCTTATTCTCATTCTTCTGGTGCAACCTCTATGCATCGGACAGGGCTGGACAACCCCTTTAAGTCCTCACAGGTCAGACTCTAGGAGCCAAGTGGTCAGTGTATCTAGGAGTTTCTTGCTTGGTGGTGGTAATTTTTTTTTAATTTTATTGATGTCCATCAGCGAAACCAGACTTGCCTCCTGTATTGGTGTGACAAGTGTATGGTACTGAGGCAGTGACCAGTAAGGAACTTCTTTCTGAAGGCTAGGCCCGGCAGTAATGCTGCGGCAGCCCATCCCCTATCCAGTAGGTGATTCTTCAGGCTTACCTGCAATATCATGCAGTCTTTGGCCACAACAGATGTGTGGGATTTTTGCCACAAGTCGCTACTGCTGCATGGTGACTTTAGGAAAGGTTTTCCTACTTCTCCTTTGTCATTTGCATGAAGAATTTTGCAAGAATTGTGTGTGTGAATGTGGCTTTCTTAGCTCCTGTATTGCAGAAATATCAGGGAGCGCATCCTGCGATGTACAGCAGAGGGAGCATTTACTATGCCTTGGTAAGGGAGAACACAGTTGTCGCCTCCTCATGGATGCCCCAGGTACCGCCGCAGACTGTGGTGCAGCTCTAAGACTACTGTGCGTTGTCCGAATGCTCTGGAGCCGTCTCCTGTTTAAGCTGTGTATATGATCTTTGGGATCCCTTAAACTTGTCACTGACGTTTGACATTCTGTCATTTCAGCATGTTGGGAGATTATCCTTTATATTTCCTCTTTGCAGTAGATGGGGGGGAGGTGACCCCTTCACCTTAGAATGTACCTCTGGAGCTGCTTGGGTTGGTACACAGCACATTACTGGATCTCTTGCTTCCTCCCTTTTTCGGGCGCACTCTTAACTCCGTAGTGATGTCATTCCCTGGAAAGAATAGTCTGCAGGTATCTATTTTTTTCACTCCCTTTGCAAAATGAGAAATGACAGCAGCCTAAGTCATTGACTAAAGGACTACCTGCTATACAAGCAAATGTGAAATATGGCCAACATTCAGTTTCTTGTTGTGGATGTGTATAACAGTGGTTACAGTAGGGAGCCGCGAGCCATGAAGATCTCTGGCATCTTTATGTAATAACTGTGTGTGGTTGGTATTTTGGTGATAAGATTTAAAGGGATTATCTGCTTTTTAGTATTGCTGACATTTCCTTAGGTTAGGTCATCAGTATTAGATCTGCAGGTGTCCTACATCCAGGACCACTGCAGATAAGCTGTAGCAAGACTGCGCCTCCCAGTATTGTTCACATTCCGGGAGCTGCGCCTCACATAGCAGTAAGGGAAGGTCTTCAGTACTCAAAACTGTATAATATATTTCTGAATTTCTCATTATTGATATGCCAGAAGATAAGATCTTGTAGGTTCTCTGTAACACATATCATGGAAGTTTGTGGTATGTTGGCGGCTGTTAACTGGAGAATCCCTTTATGATGAGGGTCCATTCACATTAGCACTTAAATCCTTGTTCCTGTAGTCTAGAAGAATGGATTAAGGGATTCCAAGGGTCCCCATGGACTCTAATGGGGTTTGTTTAGTGTCCCTTCACCCCCTCTTCTATTGCTATATGGAAAAGCCACTACATAACTTGTTGTCTATGCTGTCAGATGGACTCTGAGCCTCCACCACTTGGCCCTGGCCCTATCTGGATCTCCTGTTCTCTATGTCTTGGTTCCCCTCGGCACACATTGATTTGGCTTGGTGGGTATTTCCAGTGTTGAGAGGAACCAAGACGTAGAGACCAATGGATACCCTGGGCATCAGTGGAACGGTAAAGGCAAGGATCAGTCAGTATTGCTGCTTTTTAATTCTTTAACCCATTGTAAGTATTTTCTGGAAAAAGAAAAAAAGAAACTCCTAGCAATATCCTAGTTTGCGTGTTAGGGCTCGTTCACACGGGGGAAGAGGGGGCGGAATTTGGAGCTGAATCCACATCATAATCCGCCCCCTCACAATAGAGATCTATGTAGATTGCTAGATTACTTTTTTCCAACATGCCGCTCACTGAAAAAAGAAGCGAGCTGCCCTTTCCTCAGGTGGATTCCACATCTGATTCAGCCCTGGCGTCCGCCTCTCGGCAGCACCCTCCGAACCAGGCCCATTCGTTTGGGCCTACTCCGGAGTGGGAAGCCACGACAGTCGTGGCAGGTGCATTTTGGCCCTGTTCTGACGCGGCTTCCTGTGTCACAACCCGGACCAAAATATGCCATCCCGTGCCCTGTGTGAACTAGCCCTTAGGTAAAACATTGCTATATAATATCATTACTGCAGATGTAACAGCGTTTAGTGTCTTTATTGTTGTGCATGCTGCTTGTGTACATGGAGTGCTGCCGAGGGTGGCAAGATATTAGGTTTCTGGTTAGTACGTGAAGGACTGACCCTTCTTGGTATAGAAAGCTTTTAGCACCTGCTCATCTTTTCCTGCAGTAATGGAAGTGTTACATGATGATGGTTTCTGGAATGTCTGTGATATTAAGAAAGTTGTGCAAGACGTTATAAAAGGAAAGAAAAATGAATTACCGTATTACTTGTGCAATAAATGGCCCGTCCACGACAGGGACTCTGTTCTGTAATCTCGCTGGTCCTGTGCTGAGGGCGTGACTTGTATCAGTATGTGACAAATAACCACCAATCATGTAATTGTCATGTACATGATGTCACCATTGCTGGATCAGCAGGAACCCTGGAAGTGTTGCAGCTGGAGCAGCAGGGGGTTTTCATTATATTCCATTTAATGCTTTTAAAGGCGTGTCCGCGGAGTATTCACTTACCTACATGCCCTGGCAGAATGCTTTTGATAGACCCGGGGGTTCTGTCTATGTCGTGACCGCTGGGTCATATGATGTGAGGTCGCAGTCATTTCACCCCCTCTTTTGTCGATCTCACAGGTAATGGCCGACTAGAGTGAGATCACCAAACATTGCCTCCGACCCTGGGGTTATGATGGAGCCAGAACCTCCAGGGTATGTATGTAAGTGAATAAATCCTCCCTGGACAACCCCTTTAAGCAAACAGTGGGGGGCCCAGCCGCTGATCTCTATACAAGGTTAGCTATAGCCCATAATTTCCTGCACCCACCTCATTCTTTATATGTCAGTGCGCTGTCTTTTTGTACGTCTTGCATTTTTCTTTTTTCAGAATGTACTTCTCGGCAGCCAAGATGACTTTCCATTTCAAGAATCCATTAGGCGTCATTCATACAACCTGATCTTCTCACCCTGAGAGGGCGAGGGCAGTGCGAGGGCATCATGTCTGGTATAGCAGTGATCAGGACAGATCAGTAGTCCTAGTGCCTGAAAGATATCCACTAGATTTATGGCTTCCTCGCTCAGGAATGCCCTGATTCATACTTTGGCAAGGAATGGGATAAAATGCTCTAACCTTAAAACGAGAAGCATGACGTGCGGACAGAACATGGCAGGAATATCGCCTTCTCTCTTTAAAATCTGCCTTGTCCGCAAATAGAGCCTTTGACAGCAGTGTGAACAAAGCCGTGTTACATATAGCCAGTTTGATTTTATTTTTCTTGTCTGAGATTGCAGTGTACATGTACTACGTATGGTTTGTCTAGACTAGGACGTGGGTCCCGCTGGTCACGCACTGAGTTCAGGTTTCCCAAGCGGCCCCCCGAACGGAAACCTATCTGCCTAAAAAAGCAGGTGCTTAAGGAAACCTACAGACTCCAGAGACTATATTGGGGTCTTAGTGGTGTCCGCTAGGTTTTCACGTGAAAAATGCAAATAAAAAAGTGCTGCTTGTAGGACTCTTCTTCTCTCCACATATTTCATGCGGATAGTCAAACGGAATGGCCCGAACGCAAATGTGAACTGGGCCTTACCCTGTGAATAGGGGAAAAGACTTGTTTGTGTTGATAACACAAGATTTTGTATTGCAATAGTCAAGTATACTAGTTGCTGCCTATAAAGCCTGTGACACAGAATGTGTGTTACCTGTGTACTACGTATATAGTTATGTTGTTGGTCATACTGATGGCAAATGATGTCTAGGATTTCTTTGCCCATTCCTGCCAATATTTTGCCACGTACCTTGATGCCATGTGAACACCTAGCTCGCCATTTAATAGATTTGCCGTAAATGTCACGTACCAGCCTCTCTTTATAGGGCATTATACGCTTGTTCTGATGGAAGATATCACAGGAGAAGCTTAGGGTAAGCAGCCATGTTTCACCGGGAAGTTCTAGGAAGAATGGGAAATGTCATTTACCATGGGGCACATTCAGTGTGTGTTCTGCTGACAGGTGCATTTTCCAGTCTGACCGTAGCTGGCGTGAACAGACCTCCATACATTATGGCCTATAATGCTGCCACATCCAACCGATAATACTGAAATGATGCTGTGAGTACAGGATAGTGGACCTACAGTAGGGATGGGACTCTCAGCATTGTATATCACTATACTGCAGCAATTTCACTTCAGCGGAGCCACTGTATTTCTGTAAAATGCAGACACATCAACTGAACCACCATAAGGGTGGCGCTCTAATGTACGTGGCACCATTGGGCACTGTCTGGTATTTGTTTCAGTTTTAACACATTGCTTTACTAGTCGTGCCATTCCCTCACGTGAGCAATTGTGGAGAAAATATCTTTTGTCCGACTATTGGATGAAAACTTGTAACGTTTTACGGTGTAAATACTCAGTTTTCATCAACTTTATCGACCGATCTTGGGAGATTTTGTGGCGTTTTTGTGGCCTAGGAAAAATCTTTGACAGAACTTGGACAAGAGCTTGTAAAGAAAGGCGTGAGCAGCGAATTTCTAGGCACGCTGGCTGCCTGGTACCTGAGATTTCACCAGGTAATATAATCATTAAAATGGCTCCAAAGGTCGAGCTTCTATTTTTAATGTTTGCTTTGCAGAAGCAGTGTATTGCTAAGTTATGTGCGATAATCCTGAATATCAGCGCTCTGTTTATGGACAGCGGGAAGGTTACCTAAACAGTGAAGATTGTAATCTCTGCTCCATCCTCTGTCCTGGCTGCATTATTTGTACGTACGTATCAGGCCCTATAAAGCTCGTATACATAAATGATAAGCCGGGGTGCTACTAGAGACCGAGTATACAGGCCAAGGGGGTTTCTGAGGCTCCGTTCTGTTCTGATGAATATAGAACGGGTCAGGATCACCATAGAGGAGTCGCTCAGATAGGAAATGATAGTTACACGGGCACTTATTTAAGTATATTGTTACCTTCACCTGCACTATTGAGTTCTAATAAAGGTTTACAGATCTGTAACCTCTTAGGCTGAGGCCCCTTCCTGGGTTATGAACAAATTTCCAGGGTGTTGCCATGTTCCTTGCCATAAGGGTACGTTCCTCTGCAGTCTTTACAGGATAGCATCAAAATATATAGGGCACATCACCAATTGGTGACGCCTAGTTGTCAGTTTCCACATGCATTTTCGTTGCACCATATAACGCAAAGATGTAAGAGAAGATTCTCCAGCATTGTCGGTTCTGGATGATGACATACTTTCTTAAGCAGCCGTGTTGGAGGAAGTGACAGGTCCTCTGACACGTCTACACCTAACCTTGATTTGGTTAGTAGACAGATTTTTAGTGTATCCATTCACTGACTGGCTTCACGGCACCTTTGCATGTAGTGCATTTGGTTTTGGGGGCGCTGTTGCTTTGTACATGACTGATAACTTAAGCCTAATGCACACGACCGGGTGTGCAGTCCATGGCTCTCCCAAGGGGGTGTCCGATGTTCACAGATTGGAAGCCACCATAGAGGGGAGTGATGTCACTCCGACTGAATTGTGCTGTAAAATTGGCCCCAGTTCGGTCCTGTGCACGGAGCCTTAGTGCTTGCCTATTCGGATGCTCTTACTGAATGTCAAGTCATGCGTTTAGAGCTGTCGCCTGCTTCTGTAGGAAAGGAACAAATAATCTGTGGCTTACATGTCGTATAACAAGTGGCACTTGTTATGTGGTAGGAATGACATGGCATTGCCTTTGTGACCTTTGGTTAGCCGGGGACAGCTGTGGGCACTTGCGGCTGTGAGTATGTAATCTGATAGGTTTCGACCTTGCACCACATCTGCTGTCTGTCTTAAAGCCATGGGTCATTGATGCGCGCCGGCTAAGGGATCGGCTAAGGGATCGTGTACATCTGCAAAAACCCTTTCCTTACACTTTATAGAGCCATGCACATCCTGGTACTGACACTGCCTTCAATCTGGGTAAGGAAACTAGCCCACGTTTATTGTTTTCTTGTGGTTTTTGCAGATTTGTGGAGCGATAGGCAATGTTGTAAGCCATACAGGACGTAACATGCTAGATTGGAGGTCTTGGGGTATATTTACACAGGGAGGATTAGCTGCAGAGATATCTGGGACTGCCCCATTGATCTAACCACTTCATTCCTGTGCATACGTTTGTGAATGAATCCTTTCATGCGACAAATCCATCTGTGTGTGTGAATGGACTCTGAGATCTTCACGCAATATAAGGCTGTGTACACATTTGTATACCTGGTAAGCTTCTGATAAGGCTTATGTTTTATGGTGGAAAAGGGATTTGAATCCGACTTCTGCCTCCCATTATCATTGGCTTACCTCTATGGCGCCATCATATTCTGCAGCGTGTTATACAGTCATCACTGACCCAAGTAGGCGTCTTACATGGAGGGTTTTGCAGCTGATTCGGCAGGGGGTTTGTTTTTTCAGAATCTTGTTTCGATCACTTATTCAGGGCAGAATTTGGCACCACATTCCATTGTGTGAACATACTGCGGCATGTTAGCCAGCGGGTGATTGAGGCCACTGTATGGCATTATGTACAGGCATCCATTATACACATGGCAGGTGCTGCTTTCTGCCTTCCAGCCTCTATTCCATTCCTAAATTCCCTGTGAGAACACAGCCTTAGCCTCCACTGGACCGTGTATGGATGCAGATGCCACAGAGTTAAACTTGTATGTCCACAGATGGACTGAAAAGTGCCCAACGGTGGCATCTGACACTATAGGCTATGATTATATTATGTAAAGAGATAATGACTCCTGGGGCCCTGGCTGATCAGCTGTTTGAAGATGTTGCAGCATTTGAGTGAGCACGGTTGCTTCTTTAGTACTTGCCAAGCACAGTGCCCTACAGCAGCTGTCCTTAGTATCTCAGCTTAGCACCATTGACCTAAATGAGGTTGAACTACCATTGGGCCATGCGACCGATGAACATGACGTCATCACATGGCTGATCTACCAATGGATCTTCTATTGATGACCTAATCTGTAAAGTCCCAGAAAGCCTCTTTATTGGATACATAAATACCGCAGACTCCCTCACAACTAAAGAAAATGTTGGGAGTCTTTCCAGAGGTCACAAATCGCAGTGTGAACATGGTCTAATAGGAAGCTTTCATAGCCAACGTGTCTTTGGCCACCTAATCCAGGGCCCGTCGTAAATAGTTGGTCCATTTCTGAGGTAGCGTACTGTCAAATTCTTAATCTGTTTTCCTCGAACATGTTTGATCCACAAGTGCTCTCCACTATTCATGTCGGGAGAGTGAAACAGGCATTCTTCGAAGAACATCTCTAGGAGAGATTGAAGCCAAAAAGGATTATTTCCTGCCCCAGGAATTGAAGTTTAGAATATAACAGTGCTGTTTTCAAGTACAGTCACTTCAGAAATGAACTTGGCAGACACCATGAATGTATCCCCTATGCTGAAAATACCAAAGGCGTTTTCCTTGGACTGGTTGTGGCAGTCGGAGCACAAAGTGCTCACTGTTGAAAGAGGAGATACTGCCGAGAGTCTGCACCAGAGCTGAGAACAGACATGGCTTTATTCCCTTGTACTGGGATTTTAACTCCTTTCTCTGCAGACCTGAAAGAGTTCACTACTGGTTCAGTGCCCAGATGCCCTTTTTGGCTTTTGATATTTTCTCTGTAGTTTCCAAAGTGTAAAAATGCCCCACGTTGTCTTTCTGCTCAAATTTGTGTTGTCGATCGGGTTCACGGAGATGGAATCGTGCTTGAAACTGGCGCCGGTTTGGACACATGCGATATGTGTAAATGTGGGTATTTTTGGCTGGATCCAGTGTCTTCGGTCTACTCTGAATACGCTTTGTGCATTCTCCGTTACGTCCCTGAACTTTGAGATCGGCATTGCTTTATTGAAGGCTCTGCCGCCTCATGTCGTCCAGGCACAGGCGCTTTGTTTCTGTTGCCATTAGATACTAAATCGCTTTGTGGATACAATTTGCTGCAATTGTTTCGGGCTGATCCGTTTGATAGAAAAGGGCTGGTGAACATACAGCTTCAATAAGCTATTAATAAGTGCCACGAATGCGTGTGGAGGTTAACATTTGCTGTATCTAATAATGTGGGTGCACTGGCAAAATGTGGAGCGTGTTGTCTAGGATTACTCACCCAGGGGTAGAGGACAATCCTTATTCAGGTGGATGCTTAAAGAGGTTGTACCAACTTTAGAAAATAGCAGCATAGTGGCTCAGTGGTTAGCACTGTAGCCTTGCAGCGCTGGAGTCCTGGGTTTAAATCCTGCCAAGGACAACATCTGTAAGGAGTTTGTTCTCCCTGTGTTTGCATGGATTTCCTCCCACACTCCAAATACATACTGATAGGGGGGAACTTTAGGACTTATCGCCCATTGATAGCGTAGGAGGTAACTTCATGATTGGTGGAGAATCGGGAGTCCAGTTCTCCTATCCTGATCAGTCCAAGCATGGGCCTTGCCGCTCTATCTCTTATCTATGGGAGTGCCAGAGATGGCCAAGCACTGTACATCCCCTTTAAGGTACTATACACTTTCTACAGGTAATTCTACTGCCATCCACCTCACCTACATACTTGCATGCTTGCTCAAAGGTGCTTGTGTTTGCAATAGTGAAAGAATAGTATGCCAATGTCAGAGACCTCTCCTAGGAGGACAAAAGGTTTGGCATGATGAAATTCCACATACCCAATCCTTCCTTTCCTTGAGATTATCCGGCCCCCACATACTTGAGATGGTTAGCAGCCCAGTTTTACCCTGTTGTTGAAGGTCCCCAATATTGGTATTTTGTCGAAAAATGGTCAACAGATTTAAAGGGGATGACCAGGGAGTTTTGCTTTTTCCCTGTTCTGTTTTTTTTTTTTTTTTTTTTTTTTTATGTTGGACTTTACAGTTAATGGTTGGTTCTGACCACAGGTCACAAGATTAAATCTGGCCCCTCCATCCTCTCCTGTTGTCACTGATGGTTGCCTGTACTATTGGGGGGCTAGCTGGCTATAGCCTGTGGCACAGGAAACTACCTATGAAAATGGAAGGGGAGGTTCCAATCAACTTCCTGAACCCCCGATCCCAGCCCCCCCTCCCCCCTTCAGAGCAGGCAGCTACATCTCTTGATGAATGAGCAGATAATCCCAAGGGCCATAGAAACAGAGTGTAAACAATGAAGTGAATAAATTAAAATAGCGGCCAAACAAAGCAGTTTTGATAAAGCAATGCATTTAGGAAAAGTCTTAAATCCACATAAACTAGCAGTATAGATAGGATCCTAGTGATGGGACAACCTCTTTAACCAATTGTAAGCCTGTTTAAAAGACTTTTATCCTCCCCGTACAACCCCTGTAATGGTGATATCTTCCCCCAAATTATTTTGATCAGTTTTCCCCACCTCCTAAAGTTCTGGATCACTCGCTCGGCCTTCAGCTTCCCTAGGCAAACAGATCTTGTTCGCTCACACAGAGGAGTCTGTCTTGTAGTTGTAGATATGATCTTGGAAAAGCAGGAAAAGTTGGAGGAAGGAAGATTTAAGAACAAGGCAATAATTTAACATTTTTAGAAGAGCCAGCTTCTCCTTGCTGGTAATTGTTGTGGAATGTCTTAGTAGGAACTGCTGCAAATGAGAACGGAAAAGGTTTCCCATAATCGCTCTGTGCTAGGATCTCATTGTCTTCAAAGCCTATACGGTAACATGCGATGTATTTATGATGGCCAGAAATAGTAGGGCCGGTGTAGGTGACGCACAGAGTATGGGCAGTGGCTTTGTTGTGTGTGGCAAACGGCTAGTTCAGCTTCTTTTTTTTTTTCTTTTTTTTTTTTATCTGTTCCCCCCGACTTGAAACAGGAAATTTGCACTGAACACGTGCTTTTTTTAAAGCTTCTTTTTTTCCCACTATTTTCATTATAAAAATCTGTTTCAAGAATAAGGAAGTGTTATTTTTGCCGTGGTTTACTTCATTGGTTATTTTCTTTCCTCCAGCAAACTTTTTTTTTTTTTGGTAGATGTGCTTGGAAAAATCCAAATCTGCTACCGACGACCATAAAAATGAATGGGAGACCTTTTTTGAGTCACACTCTTGCCTCAAAATCCACCTGCAAAAATTTTGTGAATTTACCCTTAAAGAATTACCGTACTTGTATACCCCCCTCCTGTGCTCCTACATTGGAGAGCGACTGTAAATTGCACTGAAAGTGAATCAAACTGCAGTAACCAGGAACGTCCATTACACCAGTGCCCTTAAATCGATGAAAAAATCCTTACAAATGCGACCAAAAAAAATAAAAAAAATTCTCCACAAGTGCATTATGGGGCATCTGTTCTTGAAATATGTAAATGAGTGATGAATAAAATAACCAGTTGCCAGTGCCTTATACAATTATACTATCCAAGCAGACACATCTTATGGCCAAAGAAAAGGGTAACACCCAGTTGTCAATTTATTCATGAATTTCTAGGAGGAATAACTGAGAACAGGACAGCAGAGCTCTGAGAATGTCTCCCAGTATTGGATGTGTCAAGAAGTATGAGGGGTCTACTTTAAAGGGGTTGTCCCATTTCAAGGATCCTATCTATACTGGTAGCTTATGTAAATTGAAGACTTTCTAAATATATTTCTTTAGAAATTCTGCTTTGTTTTCCTGCTATGTGAACTTAGTCTTCCCCTTGTTTACACAGCGTTACCATAACGACAGACCTGTGTGATAGGACAAGTGATGTCACTAACACTGAGTTCGCTTTCTACAAGCTGGGGGGGGGGCGGAGATACAGGAAGTGAGGAGAAGAGATGACAGGCAATCTGCTGAAACCGTGAGATTGAAAAACCCCTTTAATGTCTGCCTTGGTAGCGGTACATACAAATGGTGAACTCGCTGAACTCTTCGCTTTTGTACTTGTATTTATTAGTGTATTGCTGAATATTAGGTGATTGTATTTTACCTCCAACCTGTATATGTTGCTGAGGATATAATGGTACATATGGTCCGTGGCTACGGCTTAGATACTTGGTGGTCTGTGCAGTGATTTCTAGGACAGCCCTGTTGTCTTATCAAGTGTCTTTGTGTGCCCGTTGTCACACTTTACAGTAGAGCTCTATGGGCTCAGATTAGCCCCATTTTCACACAGTAATATTTGGGGTTTTTGTCAGTGTTTCACCTGCTTGCAAGTCAGAACCTAGGAACGACTCCAGAACATGAAAGGGGTGCAAGTGCCTCTATTATTGCATGACCACAATACAGAGTGTGAAAGTCAGGAATAGAACTATTATCACAAGCATCTAGTATGTAAGTCTTCTCCATTTTCCTGTCCTTTTGCTTACAGCTTATTCACTTGACAGGACTGTGTCATGTGAATGAAAATTTAATAGATCTTTTACTTTCATTGGGCTTTGTTTCAAAGCTGTGTTTGAGACCTTTAAAAAAAGAAAAAAATATATACACACACTAGCAGGAGGACCTGGCTTCGCACGGGTATATTACATTTTATGTTTGTGTAGTGGCCCCATAAGAATTGTCCAATTTTGCACTGGTGTATTTTGTATGTTTGTGTGTATGTCCATAAGCATCATGTGATTTTGTATCTCATTTTGGATCAGTGAAAAACCTGTGATCAGTTGTTATGGATACCTGGAGTAAAGCTGTATCTAATCCTTCCCCGTGTAGTACTGTGTTTAGACGCAATTATCTAATCCTTGTTGGTGTGGAACTGTGAGATGTACATATCTAATCTTCCGGCGTGTGGTACTGTGCGCAGATGCGTGTATCTAATCCTCCCCGTGTGGTATTGTTTGAAGAGGCGCGTATCTAATCCTCCGGCAAGTGAAACTGTGTGCAGACGTGCATATCTAATCTTACGGCATGTGGTACTGTGTGCAGACGTATGTCTAATCCTATGGCGTGTGGAACTGTGTGCAGACGTGTGTCTAATCCTATGGCGTGTGGAACTGTAAGCAGACACGCGTATCTAATCCTATGGCATGTGGTACTGTGTGCAGACGTGCTTATCTTATGCTCTGATGTGTGGAACTGTGTGCAGACGCATGTATCCAATCCCTCGGCGTATGGTACTGTTTGCAGACGCGCGTATCTAATACTACGGCGTGTGGTACTGTGTGCAGACGTGCGTTTCTAATCCTCTGGCAGTGGTACTATGTGAAGACATGTGTATCTAATCCTCTGCCATGTTGAACTGTGTGCAGATGTGCGTATTTAATCCTCCCGTGTGGTATTGTGTGAAGAGGTGTGTATCTAATCCTCCCCCGTGTGGTACTGTGTGCAGACAAACGTATCTAATCCTCCCCTGTGTGGTATTGTGTGTAGACACGCATATCTAATCCTACGGCACGTGGTACTGTGTGCAGACGTGTGTGTCTAATCCTATGGCATGTACAACTGTGTGCAGACGCACGTATTTAATCCTCTGGAGTGTGGAACTGTGTGTAGGTGCGCGTATCTAATCCTACGGCATGTGGTACTGTGTGCAGACATGCTTATTAGAGATGAGTGAACACTGTTCGGATCAGCCGATCCGAACAGCACGCTCCCATAGAAATAAATGGAAGCACCTGTGACGCTGACTTTGCCGGCCGGCGTCACAGGTGCTTCCATTCATTTCTATGGGAACGTGCTGTTCGGATTGGCTGATCCGAACAGTGTTCGCTCATCTCTAATGCTTATCTTATGCTCTGGTGTGTGGAACCGTGTGCAGACGCACGTATCCAATCCTTTGGCATGTGGTACTGTGTGCAGAAGTGCGTATTTAATCCCCTGGTGTGTGGGACTGTGTGCAGACGTGTGTATCTAATCCTCTGGCGTGTGATACTGTGTGCTGATCTGTGTATCTAATCCTCTGATGCATGTATCTCAGTTTGGCTATCACTGTTGTATTGTGCATGTGGAGTGACCGTGTGTATTGCAGTTGGAATATTAGTGAAAGACTTGCAGATTTGTATTGGCTAAAGGGGGGGGGGGCACATTATGTTTGGAATGCTGTATCTCAGCAACGGTACGTCTGAGCGATTTGGAGTCTCTTGTTAAACCTTCCCGGATACCTGAAGTATCTCTGTACCAAATTTGGTGAAGATCAGTACAGTCGTTTGGTTTGCAATAGAGAACAGACAGACAGAAATTCATTTTTATAATATAGAGAGATATATAATTTTTTTTTAAGGTCTTAAACACAGCTTTAAAACGCAGTAGGGTGAATAAGCTCTAACCTAAAAAAGTCCAAAGGCAATGCAAATGACAGGGGTGATCCCCACATCTGATGTACGTGATGGTTTCTTGCGCCCTCCCATTGATAGGGTTGTGACCTGGATTCTTATGTGTTAGTAGTGACATGGGAATCATTCAGCGCTATTGATGTTACCTATTGTATAGTAGTTCATTTTTGTCAGAGTCCCAGATCACACAGATTCCTTATGCTTTTGTATGAGACCTTTTCGTTCTTGCATGAAATGTGGCACGGGTCTTATAAATTGTGGCACACTTGGGTCTGGGTCTTGTACCGGGCTGGATGAAATTCAGGTGGTCTGTTGGTAAAAGTCATCAGTGGGATTCCGACTACTGTTTACCCTGCCAGATCCCAGCAAGGATGGTTTTCTGTTGAATGGTGTGGTCCCCCCATGTAGGATACTGCTGAAGAAATTGACTTGCCACTAGGGGGGAAGAGGGGGGGATTCTAGGTATTTTTGTGTATTGATTATCTGAAATCAGACACACCCACGGATGAATTCTGTGGCCTCTTTGTGCTGATAGTGTCACGTTTAAGGTACAGCTGCAGCTCCGTTCTATTCAAGTAAATGGAGCAGACCTGCAATACCAAGCACAGCCTCTACACAGTGGATGGCACTGTTTGCTATTGTGAAGAGGAAGTGGTGCTCTTCCAAATGTTGTGCTCTCGCCAAAAGGCCTATTGGGGGGGCTCCATGATGTCAGACCCCTACTGATCAGATACTGATGACCTATTCTAAGAATAGGACCTGGATTATTCAGTTCCTGAAAATCTCTTTAAATGAAGTGACTATTTGCCTTCTCCTGTTTGTAGCTGTGGGGGAAAATGGGGACACCGGCCCCCTGCTTGGATGAATGACAGGCTTCTGTTACTACTGTAATATCCCTTTATCCTACAGTCTGCTACTACCCGAATCCAGAGCGACTTTCCTTAACTCTTCATTCTCAGATATTTATCCTAACATAATTGCCATGGGTTTTCCGGCAGAAAGACTTGAAGGTGTATACAGAAACAATATAGACGATGTTGTAAGGTAAGTCACAAATCACTTTTCCTTATTATTTCTTATAAGGTCGGTCCTGCTTCCCCTCACCAGTCTGTCTTGGGCCCGGTAGACGTCTTCTCTCTATGTACAGTTTTCAGTCTCTGTATGATTTTTCTCCTGACCATCCAAATGGCTGCAAGTGAACTAGATGTGACCCAGATTGCATTGTCTAAACAGCTTCCTTCATTTTCTAACAGGATGTGTAGCTACACAAAGGCACCAAAATGCCATCCATGGTAAATCGCGTCATCAGACTGGCGGTTCCTGTACGCCTTTGTTCTGCTTAGAATCAAATTGGGTCTGGCTTGAGGCAGGAGGTCACTATTGTAAATCTGTGCTCATGGTATACGGCAGCGCACTGGAAACTCTGCTTCATGAAAGCTTTATAGGTCCTGGAATCTCTTCAGCTTTCTATTTTACCAGTTCTGTCGTAGCAAAAAAACGTTCTTGAAATTGTAATCTGTTGTGGCCTTTAGCTAAAGGAGCAGTAAACTTAGACATGTAGGTGGTATATATAACAATGCAGTATACAGCATCCGGGGACTTGCATAAGCTCATGAAGTACAAGCGCTTGTCAGAAGTTTTAGTGGCTACCTGGAAGGGGGTTCAGATAGTTTAGTATAAGAATAGTGTCCTGGTGTCTGTAGCCCCTCTCAGATCACTAGATCACCAGTGCCTTCCCTGCTGGCTCACAATCTACATCTCAGTATGGGAGGAAATCCATGCAAACACAGGGGAACATACAAACTCCTTGCAAATGAAGTTCCTGGCAGGATTCGAACCCAGCGTTGCAGGCTGCAGTGCTAACCTCTGAGCCACCATGTTTCCCATACCTTACTAATATATACGTAGGGTCCTCGGAGCCTTGATGATCAGATGTACAGAGGGGCACTGGAAACCCGTGCATGTGGCCTCCCCTGCTGCCAGCGACACCACACCTGCTATGTGTGCATGAGCCGTATGTCATGTGAGGCTTATGCCTCGCCGGTTCTAATCATTGGGACTTCTGGGGGTCTATCTATCTATCTATCTATCTATCTATCTATCTATCTATCTATCTATCTATCTATCTATCTATCTATCTATCTATCTATCTATCTATCTATCTATCTATCTATCTATCTATCTATCTATCTATCTATCTATCTATCTATCTATCTATCTATCTATCTATCTATCTATCTATCTATCTATCTATCTATCTATCTATCTATCTATCTATCTATCTATCTATCTATCTATCTATCTATCTATCTATCTATCTATCTATCTATCTATCTATCTATCTATCTATCTATCTATCTATCTATCTATCTATCTATCTATCTATCTATCTATCTATCTATCTATCTATCTATCTATCTATCTATCTATCTATCTATCTATCTATCTATCTATCTATCTATCTATCTATCTATCTATCTATCTATCTATCTATCTATCTATCTATCTATCTATCTATCTATCTATCTATCTATCTATCTATCTATCTATCTATCTATCTATCTATCTATCTATCTATCTATCTATCTATCTATCTATCTATCTATCTATCTATCTATCTATCTATCTATCTATCTATCTATCTATCTATCTATCTATCTATCTATCTATCTATCTATCTATCTATCTATCTATCTATCTATCTATCTATCTATCTATCTATCTATCTATCTATCTATCTATCTATCTATCTATCTATCTATCTATCTATCTATCTATCTATCTATCTATCTATCTATCTATCTATCTATCTATCTATCTATCTATCTATCTATCTATCTATCTATCTATCTATCTATCTATCTATCTATCTATCTATCTATCTATCTATCTATCTATCTATCTATCTATCTATCTATCTATCTATCTATCTATCTATCTATCTATCTATCTATCTATCTATCTATCTATCTATCTATCTATCTATCTATCTATCTATCTATCTATCTATCTATCTATCTATCTATCTATCTATCTATCTATCTATCTATCTATCTATCTATCTATCTATCTATCTATCTATCTATCTATCTATCTATCTATCTATCTATCTATCTATCTATCTATCTATCTATCTATCTATCTATCTATCTATCTATCTATCTATCTATCTATCTATCTATCTATCTATCTATCTATCTATCTATCTATCTATCTATCTATCTATCTATCTATCTATCTATCTATCTATCTATCTATCTATCTATCTATCTATCTATCTATCTATCTATCTATCTATCTATCTATCTATCTATCTATCTATCTATCTATCTATCTATCTATCTATCTATCTATCTATCTATCTATCTATCTATCTATCTATCTATCTATCTATCTATCTATCTATCTATCTATCTATCTATCTATCTATCTATCTATCTATCTATCTATCTATCTATCTATCTATCTATCTATCTATCTATCTATCTATCTATCTATCTATCTATCTATCTATCTATCTATCTATCTATCTATCTATCTATCTATCTATCTATCTATCTATCTATCTATCTATCTATCTATCTATCTATCTATCTATCTATCTATCTATCTATCTATCTATCTATCTATCTATCTATCTATCTATCTATCTATCTATCTATCTATCTATCTATCTATCTATCTATCTATCTATCTATCTATCTATCTATCTATCTATCTATCTATCTATCTATCTATCTATCTATCTATCTATCTATCTATCTATCTATCTATCTATCTATCTATCTATCTATCTATCTATCTATCTATCTATCTATCTATCTATCTATCTATCTATCTATCTATCTATCTATCTATCTATCTATCTATCTATCTATCTATCTATCTATCTATCTATCTATCTATCTATCTATCTATCTATCTATCCTCATCCTGTGCAGGGAATAACCCGTATACCAGTATAGGCACAGCACTGGACGTTAATATATAAGAATGTCCCGCAGAGGCCAGAATTCTGCTTCCCCTGATGATACTCAGTCACATGACAGACCCTGCTGTACTCTATGAATGTGGTCAGAGTAGAGCAGAGTTGGTGATGTCAAACAGCCAGAGCCACTGTAGGGCAGCAGCGCTCACACTGTTCCAGTACTCTGGAAAGGTAAACTTTTTTTTTTTTTTTTTTTGGCGGATTTGTAGAGCTGCACTGCAGATGCTATCCCTGTTCTGGGCCTTTTGTATCAAAAGTGTTGAACATGTGGCTTTGTGTTTGGTGCAAATATATAGCTGTCGGATTCCAGTTTTCATTATGTTAAGCCTTTGTTTGGCTTTTTGTTAGGTCCACCTACTTTTGGTCTGGTCTGGTCTGGGCTTGGAAAGGGCTGACTAGGTAGCTGCATTGAAGTTGCTGTGCGGGTCCTGGCTGTGTCCTCCTTGGCACAGGTGAAGGGGTTACTGCCATTTGTTCTGGCCTTTGTAGGAATGACTTCTGCTTCCATTTGTACCTTCGGAGCCAGTGTTGCCCATAATGCCTCTTACAGGTCAATACATAGAAGTGAATGTCGCACTGATTTTACCACTTTATATTTACTAGGCCTGAATCAGTTTTAGCCTTTAAAATCTACTTTAGAAATTGATATGTATTGCAATGGGTGACAAAATCTTGAAAATGGCATTATTTCTCTTATTATTGACTCCAGTGCTGTGGAAAACTCTGAATCCACAAAAATCAAATTTGGGAATGGGTTAGAATAAATTCTGACAGGACTCCTATGATGACAGGGGGAGTCCTGGATATCCCAGCAGCCTTCTGTGTACATAATAATATAGGGAGATCTGTCAGTGGTGCCATAGTGCATGGGCGGGGTAAGCAGGACTCTCACTGACTCTCCTAGGAGTCCTTTCAGGATTTACTGTCTCCCCCGCCCCTAATACTAGACCTCCTGCTCCAAATCATGTAAACCTCAATCTCCAAACTCAGGTTATTTCCCTCTATTATATTCTGCTCTCATTGAAAGCAGCAGAAATCGCCCGCTAGGGTTTTTGTGCACCGTGTGAATCTAACCTTATCCTCAAGGCATCCCTGAAAGAAATGTATAGTTGCGATCTCTTGTGATAAAGGGTTAACAGTTGTCGGGCGAGTCTTCCAGGTGATGAGACAGAAGTGTAAGTGTGGAGCATGGCGGATGGGCACAGGAGTGTCTAGACAGAAGCGGGGGAGTGCTGCAATGTATTTCTGCATACCTTCTCTCTGTCTGATGGGGAGGAAGTGAAGACCTTTTAAAGTGTTGCGAAATTAACCATTTCCCTGTCATGGGAAATGAGTGCGCTGGAATCAAGATACCATTGCTGTCTTCTGATCATTAACCACCAGTGTTAAATATACGGGCAGTCAGTAATGAAATAATTGAATCTATAATAAAAAAAAAAATATATATATTTATATATATGTTAATATAATTAAAATATAATACAAAAAAAATCTTTAAACATTAATCATAAGTAATTACAATAAAAATAATTATAATAAAAATATAAACAAAAAATATAATTCATTTTAAGATAATGTAAAATATTTTAATATAATTCCTGTACTACCACTGAATCAGAGATTATCCTTTGACCTGGTGAAGGTACCCAGTTTCCCCTGGAAGGCCCCATAGGTCCCTAGCCGGGAGCCACCTCTAGAGCCGCACGCTATGTGTCCTCATACTTACAGTGCCTGCAATTGTGTCTCCTCATCTTTCAGACTTAACAGTATTAAGGTTTGGCGGCCGGCCAGGCCGTGCAATGACAAATAAAGGTGTAACATAGCACTGGTTACCAGTTACACAAGGAGCAGCCATACAGCAGAGATAAGAAGCCTCCTATTGCAGAGATTATGTGCCGGAGCTATGATTTCTCTCCAAAGTATGAGGAAGTTCCTGCCGCTCACACTACTCACTTCACTACTCTTTTGGGATAGAGTCAGTGGTCTTACAGGTTTCTGAGTGATTTTTTTTTTGATGGCACACATTGGCATCCCGTTTGTCAAGCCCATTCCTGACCATGCATCATTTATGACAATGATCATGGGACGCGTTGCTCTCCACCCTGTCGAGATAAAGAAAAAGTGTATATATATATATATCTCGTAGGCCGCAGACCCCGAGCACCCTGATGCGGCATATGCTTCCTGATGAAGCAATGAGCGGCCAGAAGAGCCTGTTTCTGCAGACTGCACTGTCATGGAGCCAAACAGGAAGTTAGAACCAGATGCAGCAAAGAGAGCCCGAGTGGAAAAATGCATATTGATTTGGAGATCAAAGACCCCTCACCCATTTCTTGAGATCATTAAAATTTTAAGTACAATGACTGTATTCAGTGTATATTTACTGAGAGAAGCAAAATCCTCACTAGCAGTTGTGTGTGTATCCCATTAGTGAGCAGCTGTGATGGCACGCCCGTCCTGGGTACTTTAAAGGGGTATTCCAGGCTCATGTCGCTAAGCTGTGCCCCTTTGTTCCTGCGCTCTGCTGTAGTGTTAGGGGAGGCCCGGTAGCTTCTTCGTTCACACAGTAGTATTTGGGGTTTCAGAGCGCAATGAAGTGATGGCATGTGGGAATAACCCTGTAATGCCATAAAAGAAACCTGTCCTATATTGTGTGTAGTAATAGATATAGAAAGATGAGTGACATGAGATGATTTATCTGGGCTCCCTTCTCACCCCAGTGTCACAGTGTTCCCATAGAGCTATTGGTACTCATAGAAAGCAATAAGAATCTCCTTTTTGACGGGTTTTCACTGGTGGTTTTGAGGTTTAGTAATCTTAACCTGGTTTTTCAGAGCATGCGGTTTTTTATAAAGTTACTGGTGGAATTAAGATGGCCGTATGTTAGTAAATTGGAGCAGCCACCGGTTTATTTAAAAGGGCTATTTTTGAGGTCTCCCACCGACAGGAACAGGGATCAATTCCCCCATTTGAATAGAACTGCAGTTGGGCCCATCCGTTGCGGCTCCATTACACCCTATGGGGCTACTGGAGATAGCCGGGCATTGTATTTGTATCCAGTAGTCCCATAGAGTTGTGCAGATAGATTAGAATAGACAGTTGGGCAATAGGAAAATCGTCAACTAAAATACATGTACGCTCCTGGGTTTTGCTTCAGATTTTACGGTGCGATCTAAGGGTCTGTTCATACAGAGTTTTTTTGCTAGTGGATTTTGATGGGGAATCAGCCTCAAAAATCACTCCCATTGACTTCAATAGGAGCCTCTTGCTTTTTTTCCCCGCTAGCTAGTAGCAGAAAAAAAATAAGCGAGAAGCCCTATGTTGCCGCGGATTCCAGCTCAAGACGCGCTTCTGTTTAGGCCCGTTCATTCTTTAACGGAATGCCAATGCACCATGTCGACATCCCGATATGGCTAGCCACATGGAAGTTTGTACAGTGGAAACCATTTTCCGCCGTGTGAACATATCGTACTCTAAGGCTGAGGTCACACGTTGCAGAATAGCAAACTTCAATAGTGACTGACTAGAGAAGGAATTGGAAATCTTAAAGAAGCCTTTTTATTTTTCCTTTCTGTTAAATCTTCTCCTGACTTTGGCTCGAACCGCAGCATAGTGTGACTAAAAAAACGGTCAACGTAAAGGGTACGTTCATGCATAGCTGTGCTTGGCTATATGGGACGGGGGAGGGGCTTAGTGGTCTTAATGTTTTTCACAATTGCCATTTTCTCCTGCTTACAGTCTTCTTCTTTATCCTTTTCAAGGTTTTTGGACTCCAAGCATAAAAACCATTACAAGATCTACAATCTGTAAGTATATTTTGGTGTTGCCTCCTTTCCCTGCACCCCACAGTCGAGCTATTAGCATTCTGGGTGAAAGTGGCTGCCTTTTCATTTCTGGAGACTGAGTGGATGGGTATTGTTTTACAGACTTGCATGCCTGAAACAATTAGTTGGAGGGGCCTAATGGAGAGTTGTGTCGCGGTGGTGGAGTGATGAGGTTAGATGGAATTTTGGCAGGCACTCCTGTTACATGATCTACTTTTAAATGACTTGGATGTTCGCCCACTCCATGGCCTGTGACCACGTGTTGAATTGGGAATAAAATATATAGACAGCGCATTTCAGCTCGATGACTCGGGAAGCCGCCTTGTAAGTTACACGGATGATCCGCCACAGCTTGGCTTGTGAAGGAAGTAAAGGGGAAAAATTCTTTTTTTTTTTTTTTTTTTTTTTTATTTAAAGTTTTATTTTATATTTTAGATGAAAATAAGTTCAGGGAGTAACCCTATTGGTGGCACACACTGCCTTCCTGTATGGTGTGTGTGCATTGTGACTGCTAAAATGAATAGGGGTCAGCTGACAGAAACCTTTCAGGATTGATCTCCAGGAAGTGAAGCCCCCTCCCGCAGAGTTTGGGGTGTAACAGGACAAATGCTTACAGGGCCTTGCCTCTGTACAGTGCTGCTATTCTTCCATATGTGGCCCTTCAGCAGTACAGTGGAGCTGGTTTTACCTCTCCCACTCTCTAAGGCTACATGCACACATTTGGGTGCGTGCGTGCGTGTGTCAGCTCCGTGGTTGAACGGCATGGACAGCATATAGATGATGTTTGTGTGACTCCTGTACCTCCACAGAACTATACATTTTCTTCATTGAGCCCGGGTCGCCAGGTATAGGGCCCATCCCGAGTTTTGCCCCGTGCTTCCAGCTCCATTGGCCCATGATACTACACAGACGTGCTTGGGACCATTTCATTGCAGTAGCCAGATGTGTGTATGGAGCTTTATAGTAATGACATGACTCTGCTCACATTGTCCCTATCTATGCAGCAAAGCTGTCAAGTTATTTGCAGAAAAATTGGACTTAGTAGCTTACTCTGCTGTAGTGGAAAGTGTATTTCAAGATTTTTATTTTCTGCAGATAGTCTCCTATAGAAACATATTAATTTAAAAATTAACAAAAATTTGAGTTAAATGTAATTTTTTTTAAATGGATTTTCTGGGAGTAACAGTAACAGATTTCCTGGACTTATTCATGAATTACCTTATCCTAAGGGGGCATTCACACGGAGCAATACGGCGCTGATTCTGGCACAAGAACTTTCCGCAGGATCAGCGCTGATAAAAAGGACTCCCGTTGACTTCAATGGGTTTCGTTTAACGCGCATAATATATTGAAATCAATGGGTTAAAAAGCCTCCCATTGATTTCAAAGTGTTACACGTATTAAACGAAACCCATTGAAGTCAAATGGGAGTCTTTTTATCAGCGCTGATTCTTACGCAAGTTATAGTGCTAGGATCAGCGCCGCGTTACTCCATGTGAATGCCCCCTAAGATTGACTGTCCAATACCCTGGACCCCTGCCGGTTAACTGTAGCCCGCTCGTAAATGCTGCCAGTTCTTCAGTACTTACCAAGTGCAAGTACCATCCATTTGTATAGTAGCTGTGCTTGGTATCGCAGCTCAGCCCATTCACGGAGTGTCGGACCCCTACGAATCTTAAGTTCCTAAGTGCTAAATTTGCATTTTATACAATTGCATTCACTTCCTGGGCGACAAAAAAGACTTTCCCCTTTAACTCTGCCTCATCTTGAGGTGTTTGGAGACTATTTTAAGACCTTATCTCACAACTGGCAGACATGTCGTTCATAGTCCATTTTCTGAAGCCGTCAGTCTGGAGCGTATTGTCCTCTTAAGGAGCCAAGCCAATAATGACATCACGAGGGTTTTGCACTCCGAGCCGTCCAAGATCAATGACTGAGGTCTTAATGGCGTATCTCTTTAAATAATGCAGAATAATGTGCTCGGCCAGGCTTCACATAGGAACTGGAAATAGACTTTCTTCTTTGGTTACTAAGTAGATTTAGTTTGATTTGCAGAGTGACAGTCCTTGGTGTAATGGAGCCTTATCTCATTTAGATGACTACATGTTGGTCTAGCTGGCGATGGGCACGTACCCTGCATGGCGATCTTATGTGACGTGTTATAGTGAATCTAACCTGTGTCTGCTTCCCTTGTAGATGTGCTGAAAGACATTATGATACCAACAAATTTAGCTGCAGAGGTAAGTCATGGCATGAAAAATGCTTCATGTGATTTCTGCTATCTGTTGGCTTTCCTCTCCATTGTTCTAATGTAACACAGGCAAATCAATGCTATCTGGAAAATCCAAGTGACTAATGGTTCCATTAATGGAAACCCTTCGCTAAAGCTGCTTTAAAAGTAGAAAAAATGAGATTAACCCTCCGTGCAGCGTGGTCCCTGAGATCTGGGCCTGGTGCACCGTAGATGTTTAGCTTTTTTTTTTTTTTTCCCTCTCTCTCTGAAACGAATTGAGAACATTTGGATCCAGCTCTTTACAACCCTTAACAGGCGCTCCTCCACTGATTCCAACACAGTTGGGATTTTTTCTGTAGCCCGACCGTTCCGCAGATCATTGTAGTTAGGAAGCGTTCACACTACCGTCAGTGTCCGACAGGTAGTGTCCGCTCCTAGTGTCCATTCAAAATCTCGCACGGACATTAGGAGCGGACACTAGCTGCGTCCGTGACAGTTTTCATTCATTTAAATGGCGATCGGGTGCGTTCTTTTGCACTCCGTGCCTGTCCGTAGCTGTCCGTTTGTAAAGATGTCCGACTTTTCAAGCGGACAGCAAAACCCGACATGTAGGTTTTTTTTCTGTCCGTTTGAAAAGTCGGACATCTTTACAAACGAACAGCTAAGGACAGGCACGGAGTGCAAAAGAACGCACCCGATCGCCATTTAAATGAATGACAAGTGTCACGGACACAGCTAGTGTCTGCTGCTAATGTCCGTGCGAGATTTTGAATGGACACTAGGAGCGGACACTACCTGTCGGACACTGACGGTAGTGTGAACGCCCCCTTAGTCTGAGCATCTAATATACTAAGGTTCTCCACGGTCACAAGATGGAGTGTTTCAGTGCTCTGTCCAGCTCTGATCAGTCACACACTTGCATGCTTCTGCCTGGGGTCACCCACTTGATGGGGCTCTCTTGGAGCTTTTTCAGTCTTGCTATGGGGAAATGTCTGTCACACCCCTTAGATGCTGCCGTCTCCATGGACCATGGCATCTATAGGGGTTTAGTCTAAGCCCGGCCATTTAATAACCCCCTGCTATATCTTGATTAACTTGAGCTACTCTTTTGCGTTTAATATCAAGTTACTTTTTCAGTAACAGAAATTTGGGCAGTGCCATAAGGTTTTAATGTGCTGCTTGTAGTCCTTGCTCATTTGGGGTGCATACACGCCACGGTATTCCTGTACAACAATACTGTAATCTAAATCTTTCTGCACGTTTGTGTGAGTGTGTGTCCAGTTGTAGTTGGGTCGCCTAACACTAAAAGCCTGGCCCTTTGTGTTGTCTCCGCAGTTGCACAGTACCCTTTTGAAGACCACAATCCACCACAGTTAGAATTAATCAAACCATTTTGTGAAGATCTCGACCAATGGCTAAGTGAAAACGACAATGTAGCAGCAATCCACTGTAAAGCCGGCAAAGGACGTACAGGAGTAATGATCTGTGCTTATTTGCTACATCGAGGCAAGTTTCTAAAGGCGCAAGAAGCATTAGATTTTTATGGAGAAGTCCGGACCCGGGACAAGAAGGTGAGTGGAATTGGGCTGGTCCAGCTTGTTTATACAGTCACGTGTATCAAGGGGATAGGTTATGTAGACTAAAGCTGCCTGTACACTGTAGATGGCCCATTCATACACTTGCACACTCCTCTCGGCCCAGCATGCATGTGTTCTGAGCAGAGAGAAGGTAAAAAGCTTCTTCCAGACAGGGCTTAAAGTCCCCATCTGCCAGTCCTTATCCATTGTGGTTGGCCAGTGATGTCGCCTTATTTCTCCATGACTTTTACAACTTTTTTTTTCCTTTATGTAGATTGTGAGCCCCATATAGGGATCACAATGTTTTTTTTTTTTTTTTTTCCCTCCTATCAGTATGTCTTTGTAGAATGGGAGGAAATCCACACAAACATGGGGAGAGCATACAAATTCCTTGCAGATGTTGTGCCTGGCAAGATTCAAACCCAGGACTCCAGCGTTGCAAGGCTGCAGTGCTAACCACTGAGCCACTGTGTTGCCCTACACCTTTCTGTAACGCTGAATGAACAAAAGAAATATGGGTATAGTCTCCCAAAGTTCCTGTTGGGTGAATAGGGCCTTTGGTTCTGTTAACATATATATATACACCGCTGGGTTAGATATTATCAAGTAAACTGTACACATAGAGACGAAAAGTATAGCAGCGTGCCCTACTCGTGCTTGTAATGACTGTGAATACTCTGTTTCAATGTGTTAAAATTGTCCTTCTGTATATTTAGGGTGTGACAATTCCCAGCCAAAGGCGCTATGTCTATTACTACAGCTACTTGTTAAAAAATAATTTGGATTACCGACCAGTGGCACTTCTGTTTCACAAGATGATGTTTGAGACGATTCCAATGTTCAGCGGCGGCACTTGCAGTAAGTATGACCTGCCTATCCTGCTTTCTCATCTCTTGATTTACACGGACATTGGCTTTTCTTGGTACCATGGGGGACATTCTTAAATATTTCTGGGAATGTTACCATGGCAGAGGTTCATTGCACAAACTTGGAGGCTTGTTTGGTGTACTATGGTAATATTAGGTGAAAGGACTTGAACCAATGTGGGTCTTCTGAATGGTTAGATGTAAAATGGCTACATGGTAATCCTGCATTTCCGTCTGAAGGAGTGTGACCAGAAATAGAAATTGGCTCCGGTCTGGTCTCATGTTCTTATTGAAAGCATTAGGTCTAGACAGAGCACGTGCGAATAGAGCCCATCCGGGCTCCAATTTAAAGGAGTTGTCCGGGGAGGGTTATTTTACTTTGGGGTTTTTGTGTTTCTGTACCTGGGCTGTTTCTGACTCCGTCTCAAGTGTGCTGAGATAACTGGGTTTACTATCGTCCGTCAGCCCCATGGTACAGGTACCAGTGAGGAAGAGTAACCCAGGGGCCCAATACTAATTCAGTCACATGACTTGGTGTCGGGACCAGCATAGAACCCCAAGGTGCTGCATAGCTGCCGAGAGACATTTTCTCTCCTGTGGGGTAGAAAAGACACTTATTTTACTTATCTGGCAGGGGGCTGGTTTTGAAAACTAGAGCCTACCCTATTTGTGGTACATAAAATATGCATTTATTAAATGGTGCAGCCACCCTAACACCCTCCGCCCCCCCACGCAGTGGTTATTGTGGTGCGTTGCTGGAAGGCCCGTCCCGTTTCCACACCAGTCACTTGCTCCTTCAGACTGTGCAAGTTTTTCAGCGTATTTTTGGCTAGGATGTAGGGATTAGAGATTTCAGTATTAATACCCCTTTAAGGTTCTTGGTTTTCCTGTTTCTTTCTTTTTTTTTTTTTTTTTTTCTTCATTTTTTTGGTTAAAGGCCCCAGACCCTCTGTGTACTATTGTCCCAATTCTGCGCACCGTTGTGGTTTTGTTCTGGCTTTTTGTGCTGTGGGTTCGCTGCCTCCACCCTTCCTGTTCTGAATATCTGAGGCATTTTGGTTTTGTGCACCTGAATAGTGTGACCCGACCCAGCCCTGAGCACAGTTTCTGATTTATTCGTGTGTGGCGCTTATTAGGCGACGTTCCCAAGTAGAATTCAGGTTTGATTAACCCTTTTGTGACTGGCTAAGTTTTCAGCCTTAAAGGGGTAGTCTTACAAACTGTCACAGTTAGTCGCTCTCTTGATTCCATGTCGGCACCTTTTAACCCCTTCCCGCCGATGGCATTTTTTGATTTTCGTTTTTGACTCCCCTCCTTCTAAACCCCATAACTTTTTTATTTCTCCGCTCCCAGAGTCATATGAGGTCTTAATTTTTGCGGGACAAATTTTTCTTCATGATGCCACCATTAATTATTCTATATAATGTACTGGGAAGCAGGAAAAAAATTCAGAATGGGGAAAATGCATTTCTGCGACTTTCTTACGGGCTTTGGTTTTACGGCGTTCACTGTGCAGCCAAAATGACATGTCCCCTATATTCTGTGTTTCGGTACGGTTCCAGGGATACCAAATTTATATGGTTTTATTTACATTTTGACCCCTAAAAAAAATTTCCAAAACGGTGTTAAAAAATTTTTTTTCTAAAAGTCGCCATATTCCGACGGCCGTAACTTTTTTATACATAGGTGTACGGGGATGCATAGGGCGTCTTTTTTTGCGGGGCCGGGTGTACTTTTTAGTTCTACCATTTTCGGGAAATGTTATTGCTTTGATCACTTTTTATTCAAATTTTTATCAGAATTAAAACAGTGAAAAAACGGCGGTTTGGCACTTTTGACTATTTTTCCTGCTACGGCGTGTACCGAACAGGAAAAATATTTGTATAGATTTGTAGAGCGGGCGATTTCGGACGCGGGGATACCTAACATGTATATGTTTCACAGTTTTTAACTACTTTTATATCTGTTCTAGGGAAAGGGGGGTGATTTGAACTTTTAATACTTTTTATATTTTTTTATATTTTTTTTTACTTTTGTTTTTATTTATTTTTTTTGCATTTATTAGACCCCCCTAGGGGTGTTGAACCCCAGGGGGTCTGATCACTAATGCAATGCATTACAATGCTAATGCATTGCAAAAAAGCATAATCTCTTTTGCAGGCTGTATACACCAGCCTGCAAAAGAGAGAATTTGCAGACCGGCTGGGAGCCTTTAACAAGGCTCCCGGCTGTCATGGCAACGGGGGGTCGGCCCTGGAGCATGCTCCAGGAGCCGGCGATCCCTGCCAAAATGGCGGCGCCCACGCGCCGCCGGGAAAATGGCGCCTTTGACAGCAGCGCCGGAGGGGTTAATGCCTCCGATCGGTCCGGGGACCGATCAGAGGCATTAGAGCCGGTTGGCTACTGCTTGAAGCAGTAGACACCTGGCGGCTATGACGGCCGCCCGGCTCCCGGGCGGTCGCCATAGTTACAGACCCGACACGCGCCGTAGTATTACGGCGCATGTCGGGAAGGGGTTAAGACTTCCTTTCTGTTGCTGTTGGAGCTGACCGCCATCATTGGTGGCTGACCATTTATATAGGCGTGTGCACATTGAGTCACTCATCAGATTCTATTGCGATTTGCCCACAGCAGTCCCATAGACTTGGAATAAAGCCAAAGCACTTAATATCCCTCATGTGAACAAGGTAGTGGCTGAGCATGATCAGTGGGGGGCGCAGTGATCTGACATTTATCTTTCTTGAGGATAGGTAAAGACGCTGTCCCTACATTGATACCTAAAGGGAATCTGTCACCAGAAAATGATTAAACCAGCCACAGTGCATTGTGGGAATATATGCTGAGTACCATAGATGGAAAGGGTGCATTTATTGGCCAGTATAAAGGTGCTCAGCATAGCATCCCTACAATGTACTATGGCTGGTTTCATAGCACGTTTTCTGATTTTTATTTAGGTTGGATATAAGTGTAACTCTCCCTCAGTCCTATCTGGAGGCTGCATTGAGATGAGTTTGTCAGTATTTAGGAGGTTTTCTAGGACAGATATTGATGTCCTATACTTGGGACAGACCATCAATATTATATACTGCTTGAGAGATTAGGTCGAGCTACACCATTTCTTCTCAGGTCAGTGACATGACAGCCATTGGTCACTTCGTCATGCTGCAGTTTAGTCCCATGAATGAATGGGCTTGAGCTACAATACGCACAGCCACTATAAATTGCATTGGTAATGCTTTATGGTAACGCTGCAGCCCATCAGCGACCATCCCAGTAGCAATGTCCAAAGCCCTCTGATCTGATATACTAAGGACAAGGGATCAGTATCAGATTCCTGGAAAACACCTTTAACAATTATGCCATGCCCTGTTCAGACCTAGTAGCTGCTGAGTGTTATATTCACTGGACTGTTTTTTTCCATTGCATCATTGCGTTTATAGGTGACTTAGTCTCATCCTATAGATCCTTTCATCACCTCTGCATAATATCTATCTATCTATCTATCTATCTATCTATCTATCTATCTATCTATCTATCTATCTATCTATCATACATATATTTGTAGGCAATGACTGAACTCATGAGGAAATCTTCCAGAAGATCAAATACAACTAACTGCTATGTGTTATGGCTGAAGTGAAAGCATGCTTGGTTTACTGATGTGGGAAAGGAAATGTCACCTAGGTGCTATACTCTTCTACATAACTGTATATAGCTAACGTGTCACGTTCACATGTAGGCAGCATGGTATAGAACAGGGGACACCGAGGCACAGAAATAGATTGTCTGACTTGTATTGTATCCATTATATCTTGTTATCCTTCCATGTTTAGGAGTCCAGCGGGCGGGCCTGTTTGTGATGAACAGATATCTATGTATAGTCATATGTTATCACTCATGAGCCCGCCCACTGGACTCCTAGGCTCAGAGTAGCAGAGATCTAAATAATATGATGTCTATTGAATTTCTTCCTTAACCTGCATCTCATCTGCTCAGTGCCCCCTACTGTATAGTGGGTGGTCTGCAGGTAGTACTGTGTGTACAAGATGAAAGGTTCTCTTTTTTTAAAGATATATATTTTTTTGCTTGGTATGGATTATTTCCTTGAATTTTCTTTACATTCCTTACATTCTTTTTTTTTTACATTCCCACTGTCTTTTTCCTTCCGCAGATCCCCAGTTTGTCATCTATCAGCTGAAGGTTAAGATATTTACATCCTCCACAGGACCTACAAGACGTGAGGAGAAGTACATGTATTTTGATTTCCCGCAGCCTCTTCCTGTTTGTGGGGATATAAAGGTTGAGTTTTTCCACAAACAGAACAAGATGATGAAAAAGGTTTGTGAATTCTCTTCACCTTCTATCCAGTATGTTGTACAATGCTTGGAATGGTTTTATTCACGGTCATGAAGGTGACCTCCCTTCCGAATATTACATATATACATGCCCTTCCCCAACCCCCTATTAAATTGTTGGGGGTCCGGTTTCTTGTATTAACTACATTCTTTTATCTTTGAGCCCTCCTGGTTATACACCATTGTTCCTTATTACACCTTAGTTCCCAATTCTCAAGGCCAGATAGTGAGGACAAGTCTGTCCTAGTTCTATGGTGAGACTTTCCTTGCATGCTTCAGTCGAGTTTGGGGAAACTGCTTGCCACTGGGCATCCCTGTGCTTGCTGAGATCCAGCTAGTGCAGGCAATGCATGCAAGTTAGCTCTCCTCCAAAAGGAAGAAAACTGATTTTCTAGTGCCACCTATAGATTACTACACCATAAGTTAGTTTTTTGGGGGGATTTATGGCCTTTAAAATAGGCCATAAATGGCGGATGGAGGGTTACATCATCCAGCCCCTACACCTATCAGCTGTCCTACCCTTGTACTAGCCAGTTCCATAGCCTGTATAGTGGCTGGGCAGCATTGCTAGGTCAGCTGCCAGTAACCCTGCCTTCCACTATATAGTGTACCGAGCTAGCTACTTCCAGTTCTGTACACTTTGTAGTACGTGATCCTTTCTTCACTATAATTGCAGCCCTTCCTTTCTATGTAGTTGTACTGCCTGTACTGCTCAGTGAGGCACATTGGGTGCTATGGGCTGTTCTCATTTACATCACTTGCACTAAATTTCCCCTAATATGTAACCCATTACTAAAGTCCAAATCAGAGCTGCCACGTGTACATAGTCCTCATGTAGTATGCATTTTATTTAATTTTTTTAAAAAAAATCTTAAAATGAATTTTCATCTGGCTTGTCGTTTTATTGATTGGGAAACTACAACTCCCAGCAAGCCTTGGCAGCCAGCAGCAGTTGCTAATGGCTAGAAAGTCAGCGTTTGCAAGCCATTGGTATCGAATAACCAGCGACGTTTAGTTTCTTTTCGGTTTGTTGACCTCCAGTGTGAATGAAGCCACCTGTAACCCTAATTCATGGTGTAAATGACATTTACTTATCAGTTCTGTTTGGCCCTCCACAAGCTGCAAACTGGATTAAATATTTACATGCCACCTGCTTACAGGCACATGCTGTGAAATGGATCCAAGCCCGAGCTTAAGGGTGACCTCTGACTCGTGACCAAATTCTTCTTCTGATGACCTTACAATCTGCAGGTCATATCAGACTACTGAAATGGCTTCACGTGTATGAGTAAACATATAACAGAGCAGGCAGCTGAATTGTATTCGTCATTCTCATAGCTACACATGCAACCTCAATCCTGAAAGGGCCAATGGAAAGGATTGCTTTACTTTATTAGTCCTGGGGGCTCCTGAAACCTAGAATTCTGGTAAGCACTTCAAGGGGTATAACATAATAGAAGTGATCTTCATCTTTTGCTTGGTTTACACCGGTTTCTATTTCCATTCTTTGGTCAGTCGTAAGTATGGAGTACAATGCATTGGAGAGCGCTACGGTCTCTGTGTTCACATTGCTCTATAGACCTGCACACCATATTCATTTATCAGTGACTTTGCTGGGTATTGCAGGCTCAATGTGTCCCTGGAGACCACTTATTTCCCTATTCTCATGCTGGTGGTAAGACTACTGGATGCAGCAGGAGCCTCCCCTCCCCATATATTTTGGTGTTTCAGTCATACATGGATGCCCATCCCTACCCTTGTGCATTTCCCCATATTTCCATGTTACCTGTATGTGATTTGATACCAGCAAATAAGGGAAAAAGTGTTTCTCAAAACTTTTCTTCCTTAAAGGGATTGTCTTAAAGGGATAGTACAATCTTTAACTGTGAATAAATTTTGAAAGGCCTGGCAGCTGCAAGTCAGCTGTCCTCCCTGTCCTGTAAGCAACAGTGCCTACTACATGACAGATGTGGTATTACGTGGTTGGCGAAATGCTTGTCTGAGAAGTGTTTTGGGTTTTTTTTTTTTTTCATTCTCTGTTATGGTATATATTGTAATTTCTGCTTGTGTGTAATAGTGCCACCTGTTATGGGGTTTGGTACCCCCCATATAGAATGAGTAAAGGGGAACCTAGACTTACTGTTTGACAGTAAAAGGCTACTTTCTTTTTTTCCCCAAGCCTATGTTTAGCACTGGGCTGTGGAGTCGGGGGAAAAAAGTTACAAAATAATTAGTTATATTACACAATTTTTAATACTCTAAGTATAGTTTTACATATGTACGCTTATAGGAATTCGCTCACTGATTCTTTAATGAATTAGATGGTTTTGTCAGCCATCTATAAAGTAGTCTGTGGGCCGGTCGAACAACTCCCCAGCCTTGGTTTTAGGTGTAAATACTATATATTATAGTTGGTGTCTGTGCTACAAAAAGTCAGTGTTTAAAAATTAGAGACGCCTCAGTATAAGTTATGGTAAGAGCAGTCCACACGTACCTGGGGCATGACTGAGAAATCCTGTGTTTTAATGGCCCTGGCGCTCCGGTTGGCAGCCCGTTCTTCTTTGTTCTGAGTGCCCGCCTACAATTCAGTTTGCCATATAATGGAAAGTAGTCTTTAAAATTTGCAGAGTTCTGAACAGATTCTGACAACCCCCAATGACTTGTACTCTATTGGGGTAACAGAGGTTCTGCAGATTGAACTAATCCTGGAAAGAAACCAAAAAACAAAATGAGTTCCAAAGTGAAGAGAGCCTTATGGATGCATGTAAAGTAGCTGGAAGTAGACAGCTGTCAAATATGTCCCTGTGAAACTTCTGCGGACACTTGTCTCCGCCATATTTGCCCAGTTCGTGGCATTTTCTGTAATTGTATGTAATTCTGTTGTCTTCTTTCCTTTTAGGAAAAGATGTTTCACTTTTGGGTAAATACATTCTTTGTACCTGGGCCCGAAGAATATTCAGAGAAAGTAGAGAATGGAACATTACTTGGCGAGCAAGAACTTGATGGTATATACTATACAGAACGTTCAGACAACGACAAAGAATATCTCACCCTCACGTTAACAAAAAACGACCTAGATAAAGCTAACAAAGACAAGGCCAACAGATACTTCTCACCAAACTTCAAAGTAAGTCTCTACTTGCCTTAATACTTTACATCTTTCAAGTAGTTCTTTAGCATTTCCTTCTTTTGTTCACTATTAAAGGGGAGTCTGTCAGCAGAACCCCAGCCCTGCTGGTAGATGGTAATAGGTTGGTGTCGCCTGAATTGTGAATCGCTGCCTTGCTGTTCAATTTTTGTCTATGGTATTGAGCTCTTTGGAGCAATAACTACACCCTTAGTGCTCCAAAGAGTTAATTTGCATATTGACAAAAATGGCGATTTTAAAAATGCAGGGTTACCTGAATCGAGCTACCTTTCTGCAAGGGCTGGGCTGTGTTCTTTTAAGATTCCCTTTAAGTACCAGCCCTCTCAACAATATAGATGATTTGGGGGATTTTGGCTAAATTCACATCTGCATCGGATTGAAAATCTGTGGATTTAAAAGTCCTGCACAGAGGATTTCTCCTACTTTAAGGTTAACCACAGACGGGCCCTATTATAATGGTCTGCCAGGTTCCTGTTTGAGTGGTGTTTCTCCATTGTTTGGGTTCCCAAACTGGCCCGAACAATTGAGATGCAATGCTAGTATGAACCTTGCATTGAAATGTGACTGTTTTAAAATTTATTTATTAAAAAAACAAAAAACAGCACTACACTTGTCCACAGGTTGTGTATGGTATTGCAATTCTGTCCTGTTGACTTCAATGGCACTGAACTGCAACACCTGAGACAGTCCTCGGAAGCTCCTGGCGTCAGTCAGAAGCGCGGAAGAGCAGGAGAGTAACACTGTTTTTTGTTTGATCGCCTAGTGTGGGCCTCTAGCTTTTCGGAGCCCAGAGTATAATAGAAGTTCTAGTTTGACCCTCACAACGTTCACCAAACACATACTCTTACTGTAAAAGGGCATAACCTAAATAATTACTATTAAGGAAAGGCAAATGACCAAGATATCAAGATGTTCCTTCAATATATGCTCTATTAGCTATATGACTATATAGGCTACCCTCTGAGAGCCAAAATGGGGAGTCTGACTGACCACCATGTAATACCATATTTCACCTGTATTGGTCATTGCAATGGAGGTGCCCAATAAGCTCATCGCTCTAGGGCAGGGGTGGGCAATTAATTTTCCCATGGGGCCGCATAAGAAATTGAAACTATGCTAGAGGGCCGTGCCATGGCAAATTTAGCTCCACCCACTTCTATGTTGACTCCGCCCATTCCCAATCATCTTTCCATGTGCCCCCCCAAAGTATCATCCTCCTGCAGTCACCTGTACACTATATGTCCCCACATTATAATGTTCCCTTCCAACTGCCCCACAGTATTAAGTCCCTCTTCTGGTGCCCCAGTATAAACTGGTGGAAACTAGAGGGGACACGAAACTGGAGCAGCTGGAGTGGGACATTAAACAGTGGGGGTAGTTGGAGGGGGGCAATAAATTGACAGCTGGGGGGGGGACATTAAAATTGGGAAGCAGACATTAAACCGTAGGGGTAGCTGGAGGGTGACATTAAACTGGGGGCAACTAGAGGCAGACAGGTCCCCCTCCAGCTTCCTCCACAGTTTAATGTCCCCCAGTCTAAGTGCCCTCTTCATCTACCCCCAGTTTCATGTCCCCCTTCATTTTCCCCGTTTCATGTCTCCCCGCCATCTCTCCCCCAGTTTCATGTCCCCCCCCCCTCCCCTCCATCTGCCATCTCTGGGCTGGTGGTCATGCAGGGTACATGGTTGAGAAATCCATGTTTTGCCATCCTCTGCGTTGCCGCTTTCCAGACTGCTAGAACAGTCACTGAGAGGTCTGGGGTATATTCAGTGCAGACAGCAATGGGGTCCCCTGCGTGACCACCCCCCTAGGTATGTTTATATTGCTCTCCTTTCCCTTTATACAGCACTGTTAGCTGGTACGCTACCATTTTACAGTGTTAATAGTCAGCCCTTCGCAACGTTCACCTTTTTCCTTTTTATTTCGATTCCAGGTGAAGCTATTTTTCACAAAAACAGTAGAAGAATCTTCAAATTCAGAGGCTAGCAGCTCTACTTCTGTGACACCGGATGTTAGTGACAATGAACCTGATCATTACCGATATTCTGACACCACTGACTCTGACCCAGAGAATGAACCTTTTGATGAAGATCAGATTACGCAGATTACGAAAGTCTGAATATTTTTTTTTCCTTAATTTTTCCTGTTTTTTTTTTTTCTTTTTTTTTTTTTTTTAAATCGAGGGAATTAAAACCACAGAAAAGACAAACTTGAATAAACTGAAAGGACCTTTTTAAATGGCATTGTCAGCCTACCATAGGAGCAATTATTTTCTTTCCTTGACCAATATTGTTTTGCCCTCCCCTCCTCCTCCCCCACAGGGTTTTTTTTTGGCACTGCTGTCCAGCGAAATAAAAAAAAAAAAAAGAAAAAAAAAAGAGGAAAAAAAAAAGTAAAATTTAAGAAAAGGTTACGTAGCATTGTTATGTAAATATCCTTTTCGTGTCAAAAGGACGTTTCAATCTTAAAATTAGGATAAATAAAGATGGCACTTTCCCATTTTATTCCAGCTTTTTTTTAGTTTTGTTTTTTTCCTTTGTTCCTCCTCCCCCTCCTCTTTTTTTTTTTAAGTGGAGCTGTGTATGCGTAGTTTTATTCCCCCCCCCCCTTTTTTTTTGTGTTTTTTTTTTTTTTCTTTCCCTCTCACCAACTGAAGTTAATAGTGTGCTTTGTGAAATACAAGGTTCACCTCCTGCCTCTTCACAAGCCATTGTGGAACAGATCACTTTTTTTTTTTTTTTTTTTTTATTCGGCTAAGAGATGTTCGAGGGTTATTTTGTCGTACGTACGTATTCAATGCGGTGGATAGTGAATATTGAAAACTGAATCTACTTCCAGCTTGATTCATGTACCATCTCCAAACTATGACATGCTCCTTTGTTTAGCGTGCTGCAGTAAATCCTGAACATATAAGGAATTGTCCACTGTCGCTGCTTATTGTTTGTGCTTTTTTTTTTTTTTTTCTATAAAGCATAATGGTGCTAGAAAAGGCAGCTATAGGGAGCGGTTCTTTAAAAGAGGTACAGGATTGAACCATCCAAATCTTCACAAGCAGGCCCACGCAGAGTTCTGAAGCCAACAGGGTCACCTAGAAAAGTCAACAGAGCTGCAACGTTTCACTCGTACAGATGTAAAGACTAGTCGTCCATAGAAAGTGTATAATCGACGGAAAAAAAAAATCTTCCCCCAAGTTAAATCTTTCACGTAAGACTGCCACATTGATGGTTCCCATCTGTTGTGTTTTATCAAGGCCAGTGCTGTGATCATAGATATAAAGCATCTGGGTGCCAGCAGAATCTTAAAGGGTTTGTCCGGCCCCAAATGGATTTTTCTTGTCCTGTGTATAGGTCATCGCTATGTATAGTAGATGGGGGGGGGGGGGTAGTTGCGCGATCTTGACTAGTCAGGTGATAGATGCCCCACTGTATAGATGGATTTGAACTTAACCTTAAATAGGTTTTTGGGGCTGGACAACCCCTAAGATTTCTTGAACCATTCTGGTTGGTTATGGTTAAAGGGAATGTCCAGCAGGCAAGAAATTGGTGGCAAAGGGTTCAGAAAAAAAAAAAAAAAAAAAGCAGTGCTTGCCTCTATGATCCCTGCTGGTCTCTACTTCTGATGCTGTCCAGTCCCTGCTGGTCTCTACTTCCTGACCAAGTTTCAACTCACAAGAGGTGGACACTTTCTGTGACTCCGTTCCTGACCAGGATGTGGATGGCATCAGAACCGGGGGCAGCAGATCACTACCCTTATTCTGATAATTTTGCCATGTTTTTCCCCTGCTAGGACGCCCTTTAACCCTTGTAATTCATTGCATTTGTTTCCAATCAAGTATACCTGCTGTGAATGCTTCACGTGCTGCCTGCGAGCCTCTGTTTTACGTTTTTTTTTTTGTTTTTTTATCCCCCATGCCTTTGTCGACTATAAACTATTTTAACAGCACAGGAAGTCTATGTCTGATTCTAACCCATCTTTCTGAAAAGAAGGAACAAAAGGAAAAAAAAAAAATGATACGTTAATCCAATCGCCTAGGTGTCAGCTGATCCACCTTTTTGACCTTACACATTCTATTACAATGAGTTTTGCAGTTTTGCACACTTTTAATGTCATTAACTGTTAGGGAATTTTACTTGAAGAATGTTTAGTAGCTTCAATGTCTTTTTTTTTTTTTTTATATACATATATATTTTTTTTTTTATTTACATTACACATGGTTATGAAGTCAGTGTTGCTTTAAAAAGTTTCAACACTGCACAGATATTAAAAAAAATGTATATCTAAAATATAAAGTGTCCCAAATATTCTATGTAGTTTGCTATATAAAAAAAAAATATTAGATTTCTCAACTGGCAGTGTTCAATAATTCACATATATGGCGAAACTAGCCTGGTACTCCATTTATTAATGTGGCAATGTGGTTTTTTTTTGTTTTTTTTTGGCAAGCCAGGCTATGGAATATTTAAGCTTACCACCGCTGCTGTTTTTATGTTTAAGGTGTTTTTTGTTTGTGTTTTTTTTTGTCTCAAGCTTTAAATCTACAATTCAATTATAAATGTTGGTATTTTTACTAAAATAAGTACATTTTACGGCAGTGAAAAATCCCATTTTATTCTGTTTCATTCAATGTACTTTGTCCTAGTTAACCATTGAAGCTGTCGTTCAGATTTAAGTATTTGGAAATAGTTCTTTAATCCGATGGTATGCCAGTGGTAGATTTGATTTCCTGGCCAAGTTGGCATGTAGAAGTGGGAAGTAGGTTATGTACCTTGATCTGGTTTAGATTTTTATTTTTTTTGCATATTGGGCATTTACTAATGTGAATAGTCTAATGCAGATACTGCCTTTTGGATAAAACCTGTCCTGTATATGGAAATCTGCCCATGATACCGACCCTTCTGGATAATTTGGCTCCGTTAAGGCAACGTCTCCCCTTATGTAACTTCAGTAAGAAGGTGTTTTTTTATTTTTGTATACTGCACAGTGGAGAGAAAAACCAACTTCTTACTGAAGTTACGATGGCGAATCGTTCCTCGATCAGTGATGGTAAAGCTTTCAAGCCACCAATAGCACTTTCACATTGGTAGAGTAGGCAACAAAGGATGAAGCAATGCTAAAGGGGGCGTCTGGTGGGTGCATTTTTTTTTTCTGTTTTAAGAAAATTAAAATTATCGCAAATCCTTTACTCTTCCCTTTACAGGCCTGACCGGGGTCTCCTTAACGCTCAGGTCAGTAATAGTATGTCCTCGCAAGTAGTGCGTTAGCACTCAGCTCAGTACTACCGTATTACTGACCTGTAATGGCGCGGGCACAGAAGCTGTGCCCGCGCCATTACACCCGGCACTCGGCTGCGTTACACAGCAGAGAGCCAGGACAAGCTGCCCCGCTAAATTGCTGGTCGGAGCTCTGCTCCAATCGGCTGTATTAACCCTTTCGATGTCGCGGACACATGTCTGCGACATCGAGAATGTTGCGTGATGTGTGGGCGCCCCTCGTGACGATATCGGGGGGTGCCCTGATGCATTTTATGCAGCCCAGGATCTGGCTAGTGACCCCCGCTTACCTGGTTGATCCTGCCGTGATGCCGGAAGTGTGTCTATGCGTCTCTGTAGACACACTTCCTTTATAGTCTGCAATACACGTGTATTGCAGGCTATAGTACTGGACCAGCAATCAGAGTATTGCTGGTTCAAGTATACTTATAGAACAAATAAAAAATGTAAAAATAAATAAAGTGTATGAAATAAATAAATGAAGCCCCAAAATTCCCTTTTTCTATATTTAAATGCGTTATATAAAATTAAACCCTAAAAATTAATAAAAACTATGCATATTTGGTATCGCCGCATCTGTAACAACCTGTATAATAAAACTAAAACATTACTTCACCTATACAGTAAACGTCGGAAGAAAAAAAAAAAAAAACACCAGAAATGATCATTTTTTGCCATCTCACCTTACAAAATATGCTATAAAAAGTGATCAAAAAAGTCGTATGTACACGAAAACCGTACCAATAAAAAAAGCACAGGTTGTCCCGCAAAAAATAAGCCCTCAACCAACTGTCAACCGAAAAATAAAAATGTTACGCATGTCTGAAAATGGCGATGCAAAACTCATTGATTAAACAGAGTAATAAATATTATGGTATGTTTTGCTGTTAACCCTTTCTTTGTTACAAAAAATGTGGTTTAAAATGGAAAATAAGTATAAAAAAAGTGACATTTGGAAATTTCACCTTCATTTTGCGTTAATTCCTGTGGAACACCTAAAGGGTTAATAAAGTTCCTATATACAATTTTGAACAGTTTGAAGACTACAGTTTCAAAAATGGGGTCATTTAGGGGTGTTTTCTATTATATAGACCCCTCAAAGTCACTTCACAACTAAATAGGTCCCTAGAAAACAAAATCTTTAAATTTTCTTGAAAATCTGACAATTTGCTACTAAAGTTATAAGCCTTCTAACTTCCTAGAAAAGTAAAAGGACATTGAAGAAACAATGCCAATATAAAGTAGACATATGGGAAATGTTCATTAGGAAGACTTATGTGTGATAGGACTGTCTGTGTTTTCACGAGAATAACAAACTTTCAAAATTGATAATTTTATGTAATTTTCAGTACATTGTCCTTTTTTTAAACAAACAAACGCAAAGTATAATGACCAAAATTTACCGCCAACATAAACTACAATGTGTCACGAAAAAACATTCTTGGGATCACCTGGATAGGTAAATGCAATATGAAGCTATCCTCACATAAAGTAAAAGATGTCATATTTGAAAAACAGGGTCTGAGCCTTAAGGCCCAAACTACCCTGCGTGCTTAAGGGGTTAATGTCTTCATCCTGGTCTCACTTGACACACAGGAGACGACTGCAGCACTTACCCACCTTGGCCTGTGAATTTCCTGTGTATCGAGAGGGTCCAGAAACAGAGACCACCAGATGGGTGATTTGTTTTTTAGTCAATTTTTTTTTTTTTTTTCCTCAAAAGGACCTACCAGACAACCCCTTTAACTGTACCCCTCACCTATTTCCACATAAGATGTGAAATTTTAGAAGACCCCTTCTGTCCATAGAGCATGCATATATTCTTAAGCTATCAGTTTGACTAGTAATGCCTTTTTTTTTTTTTTTTTTTTTTTTTTTTAGGTTTTTGTACTGGTTTATGTCCCATGACTCGCCAGCAGCACTTGTCGGAGCGAAAGTATTACTAAAATGTTTTTGTTTTTTTTTAATTTCTAGTTTATCACCTACTATTTGATAAGGAATAAGTGATATTACTATGACCTTTTGTAAAGCACTTGACACATCTTGGGCTCTGTTCACACTTGTGTTGTGCTGTTAAAGTCAAGGAATGTTCTTGCTGTCAGAAATATGGAAACCTGACTGACCTCATAAGGACAGTCAGACGTGACTCCGTTATAAACGGAACATGACACTAATGTGAACATGACCTTAAAGTATGGATTTGGAGCCTGTTTAGAGATCCAGCCATTGGGCAGCACATGGGTAACATGTCTATATTAAAAAAAAAAAAAAAAATTATTTTAGCTGCGGGATGACCTGTCAGATGTGTGGTCAGTCCATTTGGCTGAAGGCAACCAATAGTGTGGAAGATCACACACAGCCTAAGCAAGCCTATCGTTTGGCACAATGTATACCATCTATACGCTGTCCGCCATAAGGTTGTTGCAGCACTGGCAGCCTACATTATATTAAAAGCACTTTGACACAAAGACCTAGTCTTAAAGGGTCTGTCCATTTACAGCATGTGGGTTTGATCCTATTTTGGGTATGTGCCATCACCACAACCTATTAGTACCCACGTTTAGTTGGCACCAAATGCTTTAAGCTAAAAGCTGGGCATCTTTATTTTCTGTATCTGCCATTGCAGTTGTTGCTCATTTGTTGCCTTACTGACATTGCCAGGGGTGAAGACTTGGCATGGCCAAACAGATTGCACTAAGACGGGGAGTCACCAATTACGCAGGCATGGATTCCTCCTCCTTCCTATGTAATACTTACCTGCTGCTACTATGTAGAGCTATGGCCAGGTCCAAAAATAGAGAATTGGGTTTAAAGTGATGCAGCAGCTCAAAGAGTCCTAAAACAAATCCCAATTTATCCTATTGAAACTTTAGTATAGGGATGCTTTAGAAATGGGAGACCCCTACCAACCTCCATGTTTGGCTCCCAGGGTGCCAGACAAGTTTTTTTTTTTTTTTTTTTTTTTGGGAAAAACCGTCATGTATGCTTTTAATGTAAACCATACAGACAAAATTTAAGCAATGGGATTTTGCACTGTTTTCCCTGATCCCTTTTCCGCCCCTTCTTTTAAGCCTTTCCCCTTTCTCGAAACCTCACTAATGTTTTATGATATAGTCCTCTGAAGTGGGAACCATGGCATTATATATGTATAAATATGAAATATATATGATGTACTCTTCTATTTTTTTTTTTTTCTTTAGCTACAAACCCATAGATTTGACAAGAATTTCTGTGACCGAATGATTTGTTTTATCCTTGATTTATTTATTGCAGTATTTTGTTGGCCACTCTGAAATTACTGCTCTCTTTGGTACTGGGACGGTATGGCCTGTAGGCGGGTTTACTATGCATGAAGGCAACGTGTTGGCGCAAAGTATTTGCTGGTGTTGTACCCTAAACTTCTAGCACTTAACCAACATACCTAATGCTTATCCTGTAGGGAGTAAAAGGGTGTTCATACTGCTCTATCCACAGGTGACTAGTATGTGATCTGTGTGGATCTGGGCCCTGCACAGATCTCATACTGAGCTTTCCACAGGTCACTAGTATATGATCTGTATGGATCTGGTCTTGCACCGATCTCAGCATGTGATCGGTGCGGGCCTGGCATCTGCACAGATCAGCTGTTTAAGTGGTCTCCAAACACTGGAAGCTGCTGCAGTGGATGGGGGAGTGCATGCACTTATCTGAAACCTCCACTATACAATGGACAAGGCACAGCTCCGCTCCTATCATTTGTATAGGAGCAGTCTGCACATGCACTCTGTCTACTACAGCAGCTTCCAGGGCCTGGAAGTTGTTGAAACGGCTGATCTGTGTGGGCTCTAGATGTGGAACCCCCACCGATCAGTAAGAACACCCCTTTAAGACACAGGTCAGGGGGCTGAAATCTAAATGAAAAGTTTATTTGATCAAATGACTCGCTGAGAGGGTATGGCCGACAGTACGGGCCTGCAGGCAGAACTATGGTCCCAGTAAAAAAAAAAAAAAAAATTAAAAAAACTTAATGCAGAAAGTTGGTTGGTGTACATAACTCCTATGTGGAACGGGCCACTGATTTTTAAGCGGGGTTAGCAGGCAGCGTGTATACAAGCAAAATTTGTGCAATATGTCTAACGATGCCTGTGGTTGCCACAAAGTGCCTCGTTTTCCTTTGTCCCCCCCTCCCTCCCCAATTTTTTTTTCTCTATTTTTATTAAATACTGTTAAACTTGTCATGCATGCAAATGGAATGGGTGGAACTGTGCACTATTAAGAGGCTTCAACTGGAGGTGGGCATTCTCTGCCCTATAATTCTGCTCCCAAATTTGAGGAATTCTTTCAAAGTGTGTTTTATTTTATTTTTTTTTTCCTTCAGTCTTTTTCCCCTTTTTTTTTTTTTTTTCTTCTTCTCCGGTTCGGCCTCTTCAAATATTATTGTGCTGTGCAGCAGTGGCTCTGTGTGTAATGCTATGCACTGAGAATATACAACAAATTACATGTACAGGATAATGCCTCATTCAGATCACATGTCCATTTGTTATTGTAGGTGTGTTAACATCCCTTTATCTTAGTGTTATAAACTCCACTTAAAACCAATTAAAGTCTCATTCTTGTCACTGTGTGGGTGTTTTATTGGAGAGATGTATACCCAAACTACAAAATTTACCAGTGTATTATAGTGCTAAATCTGTTTACAGGGCACAATGTCCCAAGTTCTTACTCCAGTTTCAAGTGTTTTTGTTGTGGTCTTAGCAGAAAAAAAAAATGAAAAGATGTATAATAAAATATATACAAAATAAAACGTATATTTAAAAACAGCCCGTCCATACAACAAATGTTTTTTTTTCTTTGACTTGTCAGTGTGTCCTTGTTCTAAAGTAACGCGTTTGCTTCTTGCCGTCATTAAAATAATGGATCCGGTTCTTGCAAAAGAATAGTCACCCCGTATTTTTATTTACATGGTCGTTGGTGCCTAGTGGAGGTTTCTTATGGTATGTATACTTTCCTAAATTCAAGTTATATTCCGCACCTATGGCTCTGGCCTGATACCTTTGTGGAAAGAGGAACAGTAAGGGATGCTACAAGTAGACAATATATTGGTCTTCGGTGGTATTCTGTAGCATTGTCTAAATCTGGTAAGGCCCGAGTCCATCTATTCTGATGTTGGGGCCTAACCAAAGAAATACTGCCATAGGGTGACAAATGCTGCTTTGTACATAATACCAGTCGCAACCACATAATACATCCTCAGCAGGGCCAAAAAGCAAAAAAAAAACAGCAAGTCGCCCTCTTAGCAGAAGGTCTCCTTTCCACCTCTAGCCCATCGGCACTAGCATTCTCCCCAAATAAGCCATATTGTCACGAGTATCCCATGCCCTCCAACAAAGAAAGCAGTGAAGAGTCTCCAGATTACAATAGTCATATCACAGATCTTGAATGGCTGGGATTATGGGGGTAGTTTCTGCTTTAGAGCCCCCCCTTTGACACTAGCAGGGACTCGAGGATCACCAAACATTGAGGAGAACCTCAGGAGGATTGAGAAGGACCTCAATCTTGAGGCCCACCAAACATTGAGGTCCTTCTCAATCATCCTGAGATTCTCCTCAATCTTGAGGCCCACCAAACATTGAGGTCCTTCTCAATCCTCCTGAGGTTCTCCTCAATCTGAAGGACCACCAAACATTGAGGTCTTCCTAATCTAAATGATCCTAAAATAAAGGCTTGTAAAAATCCTTCAGAAACCAAAGGAGGTTCTGCTGTCCCTAATGCTGCTACAAATATTGTGTCACAGAAGGAGTAACTAAAATTTTAATTTTAGAAAATAAGTCCCAAATCAAACATAAGAAGGGGGGGGGGGGGGGGGGAAGGTTGACAAAACCAGCTGACAACTACCCTAAACAGCCCTTGGGCACGTTCCCCAATGAATTGATAAAGGTTCTTAAATAAAATATCGATATTATTGCAATATGAGAATATAGTATCTGTGATCTTACTAAGGACTACTCTGGGTGTAAATAAGTATGTCCTGGATCCACAAATGGTACGCTGAAATGGGGGATGGGCAACAGATGATTCTCCATATATTAGAATGTCCTAGTGGAGCCAGCCATAGTGGGACAAATAGCGCTCTTGTATAATGAACAATGCACATATAACAATTCTCGCTGTAATAGACCTGTAGGAGCTGACATTATTGGACCTCTCAATTAAAATTGATAGGCAGGGTTGTGTGTTCACCTCATTGTTCAGGAAAGAGATGGCTACAATTTACTGAGGTCATCGTCCCCTCCTATTGAGAAAAGGCATCCCCAGAATGAGGCGTAATTGTTCATCTTTCCCTGCCTTTCAAGCAGCACGGAACATTTTATCAACCATGGTTATCCAACTGATCTTTTGATTGAGGCCTATGATTCTGAATCAAAACAGAATCGCTCCGCTCTTCTCAACCCTCGTCCAAGAGATATATCTGATCACACCCTAAAGATTATTGGTACTTTTGACGATCATAGTAGAGAATAGGACTATTCTCTCCTCGCACTGGAACATTTTAAAACTTGACCCTGAGATCAATAAATTGATCACTGATCATCCATCCATAACATATCGCAGAGGTTGACATTTTCAGGATGGTCTAGTGCATAGCCATCTTGCACCGACCCCTAATACCACTTGGTTAGAGAAACATATCTATGATGGCACCTGTAGATATGGGAGGTGTAGGGCCTGTGAATTCATTAAGGTGGGACCGACGTTTACCAACATCAGTGCAGGAATCACACACAAAATCTGTGGGTTCAATTACCTGACCATTGGGTTGGTCTATATGGCCACCTATATTATATTTTACAAAAATGATGTGGGAAAAAGTAGTTGACAATTGCATAGACGTATTCTCGACCATATTGGTAACATAAGACGCAATGAGAATAGACCCCCTGAGCCGCCATGTGTGGGAATATCATGGAGGGAATTTACATTCAATATCCTTCCAGGGCGTTGAGATTGTCAGACCAAATCCCAGGGGAGGTGATCTGGATTGTAAAATCCTACAGAAAGAGGCTGAGTGGATTTACAGATCGAAGAACTGAAGCCACTAGGGCTAAATGATAATATTACTTAGAATCATCATGATCATATCATGATCATATCATCATACTAATATAATAAATGTGAGAGTTTGGATGTTTGTTACTCTTTCACGCAAAAACGGCCTAACGGATTTGGATGAAATATGGCGCATAGATAGTTATATTATGTTAAACTACAGGAGATTTCGGCTGTTTGCAGTGCTGCACTATTCCTCCCTTAATCTCTAAGGCCAGGTTCACAGGGGGTATTTTGGACCGGAATCTGACGCGGAGGCAGCCTCAAATTCCGATCTAAAAACGGATAGCTGTGACTGGATGCCGGCATCCAGTCGCGGTGCTCTGATATGGATTAGGCCCAAATGAATGGGCCTAGTCGGGAGGGAGTGTTTTCAGGTGGGCGTCCGACCGCGGCATCCGCCTGAGAATGAGGATGTCGCTTCTTTTTACCGGGAGCCGGAACAAACGGTTCGTGGAAAAAAGAAATGACCGCTCTCATTGAGATCAATGGGAGACATTTTTTTGTTTTTTCCTAATCAAAAAACTCTGTGAACTCAGCCTAAGATGGAATTGAGAACAGCACAGAGTTTTGGAACATGAATGTAACAGACAGACTGTCACTCCCAGACATTTGTATACTTTCCCATGGTGCATTGCCTTTAACTCTCCTTTGGTTAAATAGATTTCCCACTGAAGTTACCCATGTATAAGGGTGTTGTCCTTTTGGTCCAGAGGTCAAGGGGAGTCGAGATTGGGAGCCCATTCTCTTTGGAGAAGGACTTTTGTGACAGACAAATTCCGTATGTGGTTTGGTTTTTTGGTGGTGCTCCCACTTTTTTCAAGGTGTAAAGTTGGCACAGTTTTGGGCACCTAAAAAAAAAAGTGGGGAACACAGTGATAGTTTATGGGGACACCCAGTTGTCTGAGTTAGTCTCTTGTGAAAATGCTTGAGCATGGACAGAAGCAAAGTTAAGGAACTTAAGCACAAGAAGGCTGATGGAGTCATTGGGCCTTGCTCCATGGTGCACTATAAGTAGTGAGATGACCTGGGAGGAGGACTTATCTGAGGCTCCTCCTCAGGAATAAGATTATAATAGAAACACCTTCATCCCTTGAGATTTACATAAATTCCCATAATGCACTGCCTGACTTAAGTTCACTCTCCTTAAGTTCAATGAAAGTTGCTCTGAGGTTGTCCCTGTGAGGATGCTGCCTCCTATGTGTAGAGTGTCTTATACACTCCTGAGGGCACTGTGGGTAAGTCCATGGCTGCCTATTGGTAGAGGCCCGGAGGCACTACTATGTGTGGCCCATGGCTGTCTACTTGTAGAGGCCTGGAACTGCTGTTCTGGGTGGTAGTTGTTATTTGGTAGTGACACCTGCCAGTCTTTATAAGTTTTGCTGTTTTTGTGAATTTTATAATAAAAATTATTTATAAACTACAATGAAAATAAGCCATAAAAAAAGCTCGGTATTATCCAAACTTGTATGAAACTTCTTTTTTTTTTTGTTTTGAATCCCTTAAAATTTCAGCTCCTGGAACCCAGACCTAGCAACCATGCCGGGAGAGGACCAAACCAGCAGGCTCCACCCACCCACTACAAAAAGCAGTATTTCAGCCATTTGTTAAGATTTTGCTTCATTTGATTTATTCTTTTCAACATTCAGTAAGCTTAGGGAGAGTTCCAGCAAAGGATTCTGGGAAATTATGCAAATGCTCACCTTCCTATTGGTCAATTTTTCAAAATGGCTGCCAGGTAGGCGGTCCATGTCAAAAGGCAAGCACCAACAGCATGCTCTTCTGTGATACACAAGCTGCTCCTTGCTGCCCATCATCCGCTTCTCAGCTGGTGATGGTAGCACAGATCACTCATCGTAGGGATCACTTAAAAGGACGCCTCTTGTTAGACTAGTCTGAGCATCTATAGATCTTTAAGGGGGTTGTTTAGGGTTAGAGAAACATGGCTGCATACTTCTATAAATAGGGCCACTCCTGTCCATGAGTCGTGCCTGGGATATGAAGCTCGGTTTCATTTATTACAAGAGTTGTGAAAATCCTTGAGATTTGTCTGAACATGGACAGAAGCAAAGTTAAGGAACTTAATCACAAGAAGGCTGATGGAGTCATTGGGCTTTGCTCCATGGTGCACTACAAGTAGTGAGATGACCTGGGAGGAGGACTTATGTGAGGCTCCTCCTCAGTAATTAGATTATAATAGAAACACCTTCAGATTTACATAAATTCCCATAATGCACTGCCTGAGTGTCTCCTTAAGTTCAATGAATGTTGCTCTGAGGTTGTCCCTGTGAGAATGCTGTGTCTTACCTGTAGAGTGTCTTTTGCACTCCTGAGGTCATTATGGGCTAGGCAGTGAATGCCCAACGGCAGTGGCCTGGAGCCGCTGCCATGTGTGGCCCATGGCTGCCCAACGGCAGTGGCCTGGAGCCGCTGCCATGTGTGGCCCATGGCTGCCCAACGGCAGTGGCCTGGAGCCGCTGCCATGTGTGGCCCATGGCTGCCCAACGGCAGTGGCCTGGAGCCGCTGCCATGTGTGGCCCATGGCTGCCCAACGGCAGTGGCCTGGAGCCGCTGCCATGTGTGGCCCATGGCTGCCCAACGGCAGTGGCCTGGAGCCGCTGCCATGTGTGGCCCATGGCTGCCCAACGGCAGTGGCCTGGAGCCGCTGCCATGTGTGGCCCATGGCTGCCCAACGGCAGTGGCCTGGAGCCGCTGCTATGTGTGGCCCATGGCTGCCCACTGGCAAAGGCTAGGAGTTGCTAATTTGTGTGATAGTTAGAACTGAGCAAAGACTGCTATCAATATCTATAAATTCTGCTGTTTATCTAAAAAAACATTTAGAAATTACAAAGAAAATAAACTATGAAAAATTGCTCCACATTATCCAAACCTGTACGAAACTTTTTTTTTTTATTCCTCAAAATTTGTAGCTGGCTCCGCCTACCTCAAAGCTTAGAGCTGTATTCCTGCCATTTTCCAAGATTTTGCTTCATTTGAATTATTCTTTGCACTGTTCAGTAAGCTTAGGGAGAGTTCCAGCAAAGGATTCTGGGAAATTATGCAAATTCTCACGTTCCTATTGGTTTTTCAAAATGGCTGCCAGGTAGGTGGTCCATGTCAGAAGGCAAGCACCAACAGCATGCTCTTCTGTGATACACAAGCTGCTCCTTGCTGCCCATCATCCACTTCTCGGCTGGTGATGGTAGCACAGATCACTCATCGTAGGGATCACTTAAAAGGACGCCTCTTGTTAGATTAGTCTGAGCATCTATAGATCTTTTAGGGTTTTTTTTTAGGTTTTTAGAAACATGGCTGCATACTTCTAAAACCAGCACCACTCCCATCTCTGAGTTGTGTCTAATATTGCAGCTCGGTTCCATTTATCACAACATTTGTGAAAATCCTTGAGATTTGCCTGAACATGGACAGAAGCAAAGTTAACTATACAGAAAAGGACCTATCCAACCAACTTCTACAGAAGTATCAAATGGATAAAAGGATCCGCGCTTACCAACCGTAGTTCTTGTTGCATTCGTTTATTAAAGCCTCACACACAACGCGTTTCGAAACCGGAAGCTGGTTTCTTCTTCAGGTGCACAAAGGAAACGCATTGTGTGTGAGGCTTTAATAAACAAATGCAACAAGAACTACGGTTGGTAAGCGCGGATCCTTTTATCCATTTGATACTTCTGTAGAAGTTGGTTGGATAGGTCCTTTTCTGTATAGTACCATGCATACGTGTTTTCACGGTTAAGATCTGCCGGGTACTAGCCATTTTGTCTATGAAGTGATATTTGAGTGCTGTGATCACTTCACAGCGCTTAAAGGTGATTATATGTTGAATAATACTTTGTGGAATCACTTTAAAAGGGTAATGCACAAGGTGCCGCGCGGTGCTCTCTCTTCTGTTTTCTAGAAGCAAAATTAAGGAACTTAAGCACAAGAAGGCTGATGGAGTCATTGGGCCTTGGTCCATGGTGCACTATAAGTGGTGAGACGACCTGGGAGGAGGACTTATGTGAGGCTCCTCCTCAGTAATAAGATTAGAATAGAAGACCTTCAGATTTACATAAATTCCCATAATGCACTGCCCGAGTTAAGTTCACTCTCCTTAAGCTCAATGAATGTTGCTCTGAGGTTGTCCTTGTGAGGATGCTGCCCCCTTACTTGTAGAGTGTGTCCTGCATTCTGAGCTCATAGTGGGGTAGTTCATAGCTGCCTACTGGTAGAGGCTTGGAGCAGTTGCTATGTGTGGCCCATGGCTGCCTATTAATAGAGGCCTAGAACTGCTTTTCTAGGTGGTAGTTGAGACTAAGCGGTGCCGCTTGCCAGTCTATATAAGTTTTTTCTGAATTTTATTATAATAAATATTTATAAATTACAAAGAAAATAAACCATGAAAAAAAGCTCAGTATTATCCAAATAAGATTATAATAGAAGACCTTCAGATTTACATAAATTCCCATAATGCACTGCTTGAGTTAAGTTCACTCTCCTTAAGCTCAATGAATGTTGCTCTGAGGTTGTCCCTGTGTGGTTGCTGTCCCTCTTTTACTTGTAGAGTGCGTTCTGCACTCCTGAGATCAGCGTGGACCGGTCCATGTCTGCCTGCTAGTAGAGGCCTTGTGCTGCTGCTAAGTGTGGTGACTGGGCAGTGACACCTGTTCTTTACAGTCTCGGCTGTTTCTCAGAATTTCATTGTAAATTACAAAGACCATAAACCGTGAAAAAAAAGTCAGTATTATCCAAAAGTATCTGAAACTTTTTTTTTTTTCCCATTGCTCAAAATTTCAGCTCCTGGAATCCTGACCCAGCGACCCCGCCACCATGCCAGGAATGGGCCGAATCAGGAGGCTCCGCCCACCAGCTTCACAGACCAGTTTTTTAGCCATTTTCTAAGTTTTTCCTTCATTTAATATATTATTTTCAATGATCATTTAGCTTAGGGAGAGTTCCTGCAAAGGATTCTGGGTAATTATGCAAATTCTCATGTTCCTATTGGTCAGTTTTTCAAAATGGCTGCCAAGCAGGCGGTGCTTGTCAGAAAGTAAGCTCCAGAGGCATGATCCCCTGTGATACTGGCTGGCCATCATCCAGTTCTCGGCGAGTAATGGTAGCACACATCACTGATCGCCAGGATCACTTAAAGGGACACCTTTGGCAGAGCTTAGTCTGAGCATTTAGTGATCTTTAAGGGGGTTGTTCATGGTTAGAGACACATGGCTGCATACTTCTAAAAACAGCACCACTCCTGTCCATGGGTTGTGACTGATATTTGCAGCTCAGTTCCATTTGTTACAACAGAGCTGCAATACCAGACATGACAAGGAGGTCTCTGTTTCTGTTTTTACAATCCCTCTACATTTTTATTTTTAATTTTGTTGTCTAACCTCTCCATGATTGAGCCTAAAAGTACTTTCATGACCAGGCCTCACTTTTCAAATGTGACATGTGTCACTTTATGTGGTAATAACTTTGAGACAATTTAACTTACATAAGCAATTCTGAGCTCAAACAGAGGGACAGACACCGAGTAACCTTATAGTGCAGTATTGATAGAGAATCACATTGCATATCTAGAAAGAAATGCCAAAAGACCAATTTGCCTCTCACCTGTTGTGGCTGTGAAATATACTTCATATGTGGTTGTGACTGTCAACAGGCAGAAGAGGCAGCACACCCCACACACACCGATCGCCAGAGGAGACGGGAACAGATAGCCACACCAAAAGAACGTGAAGGCGGCGCACTATTTATTACAACAGAGCTGCAATACCAGATACGACAGGGAATTTTCTGTTTCTGGAAGAAAGCAGCCATGTTTTTACAATCTCTCTACATTTTTATTTCTCATTGTTGTTTAACCTCTTCAAGACCGAGCCTAATCTGACGTGCTACTTTATTTGGTAATAACTTTCAGAAGATTTAACTTACATAAGTGATTTTGAGATTGTTTTCTCGTAACACATTGTACTTCATGTTAGTGGTAAATATTAATTAATATTTTTATATTTATTAAAAAAAAATAGGAAATTTGATGGAAATTTTTTGGGGAAAAAAAAAGCAATTTTCAAAATGTGAATTTGTTGTTTTTCCGGTTTTCTTGAGTCCTTTATTAGTAAGCCTGTCTTTGTTATAAACGTATACATTTCCTATAACTTTACCATTCAGGACTCAAGAAAAGCTGTGAAAAGTCTCGGCTGCCACTGGGGTGTGCACAAGAAAAGTCTTGCCACACAGTGATAAAGGATTTATTTATGTCGTTCAGGACCCCAGAAAAGCTAGGTGACAACCAGAAAAGGGGGTCATATACCGTGTGGTGGACCCAGGGCCGGTTTTAGACAAAATGGGGCCCTGGGCAAAATTAAAAGTGGGGCCCCAAATAATTAAATATTGTACATACAATGTAGTCACATTCTGTTAATTCAATGTGCCGCACTGCCTATCACTGGTACTTACAGGTGTGTTGTTAATATGGTTATTTGTAAATTTCTAAGTTTTTTTTGCCTAGGCAAGCTAGTTGCTTGTGTGCCTTATCTTTAAAGATCAGGTGCAAAAGCAACAAGGCACATGCCCTTCCCTACACTAAAAAATATTTATATACATACAGAGTTATGAAATAGGACCGCTATACCAGGACTAAATACTGTCACATCACTAGCTGACTGCTATACAAGGACGATATACTGTCACATCACCCGCTGACCACTATACTAGGACTAAATACTGTCACGTCACCCGCTGAACACTATACCAGGACTAAATACTATCACGTCACCCGCTGACCGCTATACCAGGGCTAAATACTGTCACATCACCCGCTGAACACTATACCAGGACTAAATACTGTCCCCTCAGCCGCTGACCGCTATACCAGGACTAAATACGGTCACATCACTAGCTGACTGCTATACAAGGACGATATACTGTCACATCACCCGCTGACCACTATACTAGGACTAAATACTGTTACGTCACCCCGCTGAACACTATACCAGGACTAAATACTATCACGTCACCCACTGAACACTATACCAGGACTAAATACTGTCCCCTCAGCCACTGACCGCTATACCAGGACTAAATACTGTCCCCTCAGCCGCTGACCGCTATACCAGGACTAAATACGGTAACGTCAGCCACTAACCACTATACCAAGACTAAATACTGTCACGTCACCCGCTGACCGCTATACCAGGACTAAATACTGTCACATCACCCGCTGAACACTATACCAGGACTAAATACTGTCCCCTCAGCCGCTGACCGCTATACCAGGACTAAATACGGTCACGTCAGCCACTGACCACTATACGAAAACTAAATACTGTCACATCACCCGCTGACCACTATACCAGGACTAAATACTGTCACGTCATCCGCTGACCGCTATACCAGGACTAAATACTGTCACATCACCAGCTCACTGCTGTACCAGGACTAAATACTGTCACATCACCCACTGAACACTATACCAGGACTAAATACTGTCCCCTCAGCCACTGACTGCTATACCAGGACTAAATACTGTCACATCAGCCGTTGACTGCTATACCAGGACTAAATACTATCACGTCACCCACTGAACACTATACCAGGACTAAATACTGTCACGTCAACCACTGACTGCTATACCGGGAATACTGCCACTTCATCCACTGATAGCTATACCAGGACTAAATACTGTCACGTCACCCGCTGACCGCTATACCAGGACTAAATACTACCACATTAGCCACTTACTACCAAATTTCCCTCTGCCCTCATATCCACAAATAGCTGTTTTTACTGTATAATGTTCCCCTCACAGCACCAAACACTTCACGACTATCAGAGTTTCCTTCATTCCCCATTCATTCCAACATAACCGGACCCCTTTTATTTGCAGATGCCCCCTCATAATACCAGTCAGCAATTAATCTCTTCCTGCCCTGCACTGTAATAATAAGCTGCAGTAAGCAGGTTCTTCCTAGGACCCATGTACTCTTCACTTGTGAGTGCCGATGCCTTGGACTGGCATACACCACACCTCTGCAGGTTGGACAATGGAACTGAACAACCAGAGAACTGATGCAGTTGAAGTGCATTTAAAGAGAACCTTTCATGTCCTCAGAGATGTGCGGTATTATATATTGCTAGAAAACCAACTGAATTTAGTGCAGTGTCAGCTTTGCTGGTATTCGCCATGATGGAGATATTGATGCAATTAGTTTCAGCACCAATATGGTGAGCCTTCCAGCCTAGCGTTATTGCTGGGCGGTAAAAAATGTTGGCTATGGAGCAGTACAGTCAGGAGGGCGTTCCTCACAGCCCAGGAATACCACTGAGCTATAAGACCTGCTCTTCTGACAGTGGAGAGATATTGCTGCCGAAATTAATGGCACCGATATCTGCATCACCAGGGTCCATACCATGAAAGCTGGCAGCACAGTGAATTCCGTAAATGTCTGCCTTAGGCTGAGGCCCCACGCTGTGGAAACGCAGCTTTTTTTGTTGCAGATTTTGCTAAAAAAAAAAACACTGTGGAAAAAAATAGCACTGAATCACATTGGGTTTTTTTTCCACACTTTTTTTTTAATGTAGATTGTGAGCCCCATATAGGGATCACAATGTACATTTTTTCCCTACCAGTATGTCTTTGTAGAAGAGGAGGAAATCCATGCAAACACAGGGAGAACATACAAACTCCTTGCAGATGTTGTTCCTGGCGGGATTCGAACCCAGGACTCCAGCGCTGCAAGGCTGCAGTGCTAACCACTGAGCCACCGTGTTGCCCCCCACACTGTTTTTTTATTGAGCTTTTGATGCATTTTCCCTCCACTTTCTCCCACTATTAAATATATGTGGAAATTCCCTGCCATGGTTTATTAAACTAACACATTTTAGAATTTGTAGCTCTGTCACATCTTTTTTTTTTCCTGCAATGTGTGTAAAAGGTAAATTGAATAAATTTCATTCTTGTTAGTTCTGTAAAATACATCCTTTTTTTTCTGCAGTAGCCAAAAACACTGATTCTGTAATGAGGGGCTCAGCTTAAGGCTAAGGCCCCACATTGCAGAAACGCAGCTTTTTTTGTTGCAGATTTTACTGCGTTTTTCTGAAACCAATGCCAGGAGTGGATTGAGCAAAAGGGAGACATAAAAGAAGGTTCTAGATATTTCCTATTCCTTTTGTAGCCATTCTTGGCTTTGGCTCAAAAAATTACAGGAAAATCTGCAACAAAAATGATGCGATTCTACAACATGGGGCCTCAGCCTTAGGGGAGCAGCACATGACCAGCGAAATACTGTCCTGTACTGTAATTGATACGGAGCAGAATGTCGCTGGTAGGCCGGGACATGGACCATGGTTCACGAGTGCTGCTCCCCTTAAACTGCGTTCACCTTGAGTTATTTGGCGAAGAAACTGACTCAAAATCCTCCTCCTAAAAACGCCTCACTATAGGACTGTATGGTGAGGTGTTTTTTGGAGGAGGAATTTGAGTCAGTTTCCTGACCAAAAAACTCAGCACATAAACTGCATGGATGTGGTTTTCACTGACCTACATTAAAAATGAATTCACAGGGCCACAAATGCAGACAGGTATAGGACACATATAGGACAGGTATAGGACAGGTATAGGACAGGTATAGGACAGGTATAGGACCTGCCCCATAATTTGAAGCTCTTCAATTTGGCCCAGACGGCCATATATACGGGACCATTGAAATATAATAGTCCACAGTTGTAGATAAAAGGCCTGGTCATGTGTATTACAGCTTAGTAACTCCATGTGCCTCATAGTAATAGCACTTAACCGCATCATGTCCCTCACATTAACCGCCTGTGTACCTCACAAAAGTGTTACTGATATATGAGAGACATGAGGAAACAATAAGGGATCTTCATTATTATTACCCCCACGTCTCACATATCAGTAACTCTAATTTGAGGCACACAGGGACATGATGGGGTTAACTGCTATTACTATGAGGCACATGGAGTTACTAAAACTGAATTAATCACCCCAAACGCCTGACAGTAATAGGATGTACCTGTGAGGTTTTTTTCCTTTCACTTTACCTCAGAGCTTCCTCTGCTCCTTCTCTTGTGTGCAGGATGTAATGGCAGCAGCCCAGCAGGGGCCTTGTGCTGTATAGGGATAAGCCCCGCCTCCTGGGCTCTCCTCAGCCCTCTCATTGGTGGGCAGAGGGCAGCCAGAGAAGGGACCATTCTCTATCAATATCTGCAACCCCTGTATTAGCCGATGCTGCAGCTGCACATGGTGTCCTCCCGACATATACTTTCTCTATATTAATAGGGACAGTATTTCACTGCCAGGGGGCCCCTGTATGTGCTGGGCTGGGGGGACCAAAACAAAGGGGGTTGTATATTGTGTGGCCCCCCCTCAAAAAAAGGGGTGTTATACCATGTGGGGGCCAAATAAGGACATTTTTTGATCTGCCAATGGGGGGGGGGGGGGGCATGTCAAAATTAGGGGGGCCCCATCACGTTACCAGAAATATCATCCATCTGGGTGGCCATATATATATATATATATACAGTATATATATATATATATATATATATACACACACAGTATATATATATATATATATATATATATTTTTTTTTTATTTATTTATTTTTTTTTTTGGGGGGGGGGGGGGTGCCTTTGTATAGTTTACCCCAGGCAGCAGACAGGCTAGGATCACCCCTGAGCACTTCGGTATTCAGTGGGGGGGGAGGTGGGAGGATGTCTTTCAATCGTACGGCTCAGGCAGCACCCAGGCTAGGTTCACCCCTGGACCTAACTATTATATATACTCCAACCCAGTGCCAATGTTAGAATCATGAATGATGCAAAACATGAGTGTATCAAAAATAATTTATTAGCATGATTATTAAAGAGGGAAGACAAGACGTTTAAAAACATTAAAAACAACAACACACATCACAAGAGAGTGGAGGTCGCAGTGGAAGGGTTAAGCCGATATAGCATAGACATAGATCACATGAATCCAAAAATATATATTGGCTGTAGTAAAGGAATTAAGAATTAAGCTGAAAGCGCAGCCATGACATATATATATATATATATATATATATATATATATATATATATATATTTATATTGAGATGGAAAGTAAGGGGTTAATTGTGCCCAAAGTGTACTGGTCCAAATATAGACTGCAACAATAGAGCTTTATTCCTATCTCAAGCTGATGGACATACAAAGGAAATATAGCAAACTGTGATGAGGGAATCAAGTACAAATGCCGTCTATATATATTAAAGAGTATAGTATAAGAGTATAGTGCTGTATATAAATGGTTAACTGAACCCAAATTATACTAATCAAAATCTGGACTGCAACAATAGAACATTGCTCCTATAACAAGTTATTCACCATACAAGAAAAGTTCAGCAGAGTGACTAGGCAAAGGCATCAATATAAATATACCATAAATAGGCATGAGATTATGCAATAACATATGCTCACCAACTGCGACCTCCACTCTGAGCCCCGACATACGTTTCGCACCCTTGCTTCGCCAGTACATCCAGGTGATCACTCCAGTTTGTTATTGAGGAGCACACCCAGATACTTATAGGTCTTACCTACCTTAATGCATGTCCCTTGGATCTCCACTGGGGTTGGAGCACTTCTCCGTTTACTAAAGTCCACCATCATCTCCTTGGTCTTCCCAGCATTAATCCTGAGGTGCTTCTGCTGGCACCATTCAACAAAGTCCCGGGTTTAAGTCTCTGTATTCCCTATCGTCGCCATCAGTGATGAGGCCTACTATAGCAGAGTCATCGGAGTACTTCTGTAAGTAACAGCTGGAGGAGTTGTGCCTAAAGTCAGCAGTGTACAGTGTGAAAAGAAATGGGGCAAGAACTGTACCTTATGGTGCCCCCAGGGCCGGCTCCAGGTTTTTATGGGCCCTTGGGCGACAGAGCCTCAGTGGAGTGCAGCGTCACCTACGTCATACCTCCTAACTTTTGAAGAGTAGAAAGAGGGACAAAATGTGCAGCCATGTGTTCATGTGTTCCCACACAATATAATCCTCCTACAGTCACCCGTAAATTATATGCCCCCCCCTCCATCTCTCACCCAGTTTCATATACACCCTTCCTCTGCCCCCAGTTTCATGTCCCCCCCTCCATCTCTGTCCCCAGTTTAATTCTCCCCCCCTTCATCTGCCCGAGTGTCAGGCTGTTCTCCCCCCCTTCATCTTCCCCAGTGTCATGCCATTCTCCCCCCTTTCATCTGCCCCAGTGTCATGCTGTTTCCCCCCCTTCATCTGCCCCAGTGTCATGCCGTTCTCCCCCCCTCCTTCATCTTCCCCAGTGTCATGCCGTTCTCCCCCCCTCCTTCATCTTCCCCAGTGTCATGCCGTTCTCCCCCCCCCCCCTTCATTTGCCCCCAGTTTCATGGGCCCCCTACATTATGTTCCACCTTAATGTTTAACACAAACACTTACACTCACCTTCCAACGCTCCCCTGCCGCTCTCTCCGCTCTCACTCCACTCACATAGTTGTTGGCCCAATGTGATGTCATCACATAGCGCCTACAAATGCAGAAGCCGGACCGCAGCGTTGAAGCAGGAGCTGAGCTAGATGGACGCCGATGAGCTGAAATCAGCACAGGCAAGTGCTGACTATGCCGTGCGCTGACGCCGGCCCTGGGTGCCCCTGTACTACAGATCACAGTGTCAGACACAGTCCCGGGCAAGGGCGGATCCAGGGTCAGGCAAGCTGGGCAACCGCCCGGGCCCCGCGGTCCGGACCCAGCGCCGCACCTCTAATGGGGGCGGCAACCCAGGCGATTTTTTTTTTTTTTTTTACTTTTTCTTTCTTTTTTCTTTGAACCAGTGCAGGAGAGCTGCTGCTCTCCGTGCGCTGGTTCAGACGTTTACGTATCAGCGTAGACGGCATCATCACGCCGCCTACGCTGATACGTCTGACGTCTGCCGAGAGAAGAGACTCACGGAGGCAGCGGGAGCAGCAGCAGCGCGATCGGTAATTATAATAAAAATTTTTTGTTTTATTTACCAATTTCCCTGGACCTGATCACTGCCGCTCCCGCTTCCCCTTGTACTATAGGCTGCGGAGGCCGCGATCCTACTGCCGCTATTATTATACTCGGGGGTCTTTCCAGACCCCCGAGTATAATAATCGGAGCCTCAGGGGAGGTGAGGGAACATAATAAACAATGTTACTTACCTCTCCGGGATCCGATGTTAAGCCTAGCTGGCTTCGGGCCTATATGGTAATGCCCAGACGTCTCGTGGTCTGGTATATTACTATATAGGCCCAAAGCCTGTGCTAGCAGTACCATATAGGCCCGAAGCCTGCTAGGATTAAAGGAATTATACCACTAAAGCAACATTTTTTTCTAATTCATCAAAAGCAAATTTTATGCAAATTAGCGGAAAAGGACATTAAGCTTGAGTAACATCTGCATTGTCTCCAATCTAGAAAACTGCCCCTAAATGCAGACCACCAAAAAACCATCAGAGCACCCCAGTCTTGATCATCCAGAACTTGCTTCTAATGTATAAGTAGGTGCATCCTAGACAGAAATTTCCACCAACTCTTACTCTGCAACTGTGTATAAGTATAGTCCCATCCCTTTCAATGTTCAATGCCCATATACACAGCCATAGTTTTTGTGTCTGGACTGAATTGACTAGGTCAAATATTGCCATATGGAGCACTATAACTGATGATGGGGTGCAGAAATCAATTAGTTGGTACTAAGGTAGTCATTTCAATTGTATGTGGGGAAAAGGGTGGGTTATTACTGTTTGGGGGCAGAAGTGGGCGTTATTAAAGGGGCTGCCATTGAAAGTATTTGTATCTATCATATATATGTAGACAGTGTGCTGATAAGGAAGGGCTGCTCCAAGCAAATCTATACAAAATAGTTAGTGTCTGCATATTATTTAGCTTAGTGGTAAGAGTTAGAACTGCTGCATTTTTTAAATTGTTGCAAATACAGATTTTTTTGGTAAACCATTTAAGAAATTAATTTTTTTTAACATAAACGTTGATTTATAAAGTAGATTATTGTCTGGGGGCACATTAGGGCTAATTCACACGGGGTTATTTGGGCCAGATTTTGACGCAAAAATCCGTGTCAGAATCTGGCTCAAAAAAACGCCTCCCATTGAATTCAATGGGAGCCGGTCATTTACTTTTAAATACCACTTGCAGAAAAAAGAAGTGACCTGCCCTATCTTGACGCTGATTCTGCGGCGGAGACTGCTCGCGGCGTCAAGACAATTGCTTCAGACTAGGCCCATTCATCTGGGCCTAAACCGAAATGGGAAGCCGTGACAGTTGCGCCAAGCCGCAAGAAGGCGCATTTTGGTCTGGATTCTGATGAGGCTTCCTGCGTCAAATTCCGGACCAAAAAATCCAGACCAAAATATTGCTCTACAGCTGCATTTAAAGAAAGCGAATCCTTCTAGAAACAGATTTCTGATGTCGATACTGGTGGATGTTCATAGTCAGGTGATGGTGTACAACTTGAACGTGAGCATTGACCATTCCCCATCACCCCATCCCCATGTCATAGATTCTCTCTACCATTGACCACTTCAGCAGTCAGTAGTACAGCCCTGACTCTGTCTTACAACCCTCTATACTTGAATTTTTAAGCACATAAATGTTTGCCCATCCCCCTTAGTGTATTCAGCGTACATATGGATCCCTGCCCCCAGCCCCTTTTTCTTTGGACGTTATCACCTATTAAAGCTTTGGCTATCTTTCGCACTAACATCTGCTTTCGCTATTATTGTGGTTCTTCCTTTAATGGCCGAGGGCTTGTGTTCGAGCTGCAACTGATTAACATCTATTTCCTCCCCGAACTGGAGAGTTAAGTGAACTCCACATCGTAATCCCAGAATTCAGAATACGGCAAGCTAAACATGTACAGGAAACGCTGTTTACATTGTTTTAACCTCTTCAGATAGATTTTCTGGTAAGCAAAATGGTTTTGTTTACTCACTGTGAAAACATTAGCTGGGCAGCGAACTGGAGATAATGTAGAAGAGTTACCGCTCCCCAAGAAAACCCCGACCACATGTTCACTGCTCTTAGGACGGGTATCAAAACGTTGCAGGGTTTCGCCTTTAAAGGGATGTTTTTCGTTTTTTTTTTAAATGTATGGCCTATCCTTAGGATGATTGAGAGCAGACCGACGGCCCCTGCGTGGATCTACTGTTTGGGTGTGTGGCTGGTCCTTTACTATACAGTACATTGAGCCAGAAGAAGATGGCTCCATATACTGTATAAGTTTTTTTTTTTTTTTTTAATTTTACAATCTCAGAAACAGCAGAAATTACAGGGACGTCCTAGGAAAGGGATACTGATCCCATGAAATCGGGGACAACACAATACCAAAAATAGAAAATGGAATGCTAGACCCTATACTGTATAGTGCATTGACTTCTGTATGTCCAGAGCATGGTGCCATCTGCTTCCAACTGTATGCACTGTATAGTACAGGGACCGACTAGTGGAAGGTGACAGCGGGATCAGCCAATCAGATATTTATGACTTAGTCTAAGGATAGGCCATACAAGAATAAACCCCACAAAACATACATATGGACAACCCCTTTAAGCAAAACCGTACATCATTTTGATACCAAAGTCCCTAGACATGTCCCGAATTCCCTTACTCTAGACAAAAGGAATTTTAAGTTAAAGGGGTTGTCCGTGACTGTGAAATTGACCTCGTCACTACTTACCAAGCACAACACCGTTCACCGTATAGTGGCTGTGTTTGGTATTGCATCTTATCCCCATTAATTTCAATAGAACTGAGTTGTAATATGGTCATGTGACAAATGGGCGTGATGGCACTGCCTTAGTATAAGAAGTGGAGTTCAGTATTATAGCCCTGGAAAACCCTTTAAGGAAAGGGGCATATATAGAGATGGTTTGGTCCAAATGAAATAAATAAAAATAAATCATGGACAACCCCTTTAAGTGGTCTATCCTTATGATAGGCTATAAATATCTGATCGGTGGCTGTCTGCAGATACAGACCAGTGCCACTTGAGTATCTTTGTAAGGTTTGTGTCTCCATGCGTTGTTTTCCATCTGTTTGACATCTGCGCAAAAGTCTCATCTGTGTCCATTTTATTTGAATACAATGGAGCTGTAAAATCTTTCATGAATTCGGAAGTTTCTATTTTCAGTTACATAGAATGGTGGAAAAAATTAGCGAGGAAATGTATAAAGGGTAAAAAGTAGATTGGATCAAACTATGGGATAAACTTAAAGGGAGTCTCATGAGATTCTAATGCATCAGAATTACAGATGGCAGAATGCAGAAGGATTCAGGTGACCCAAACCCAACAGTGTTTTCTACATGTGAATGGGTGCCTATGTTTCTGAGATAGCAATGATTTAGGGCTCGTTCACATCTGCGGCCCGGTCTCCGTACTTAGGTTTCCGTTTCCTGCCTAAAACACAGGCAGGATACGGAAAACTGCAGGAGACTTTCTCACCCATTCATTTGAATGGGTGAGAAAGCTGTCTGGCCGTGCGCGGTGGTGAGCGTTTTGCGCTCTCCGCCGCGAAACCGGGTTTTATAATCCGGACACAGAGTCGGACATGCAGTACTCTGTGTCCGGATAAAAAAATCCGGTTTCGCGGCGGAGAGCGCAAAACGCTCACCGCCGCGCACGGCCGGACCCGGTCTATGGTTTCCGTCTTCTGGCATGCAGAAGACGGAAACCATAGAACGGAGACCCCAAACGCAGGTGTGAACCCAGCGTAAGTCAATATTCCATTGAGCCCTTTGTCACAACGAGGGCATTGCCATTGCTCCAGAAAGGTAAGCAGCAATTCCTGTTTTGCTTCAAAGAGCCAGCAATGTCTGGGCAATGTAGGCCCTGATTCACAAGAGGAAATCAGATAGGTTAGGGTCCCAAATGTGTGCGGGGCTGGGTTCTGGTGACAGATAGTTGGAGTATAGTGTATCTCTGTACTCCCATTAGAACGAATGGAGCAGTGCTCGTATTGACAGACCAGGGGATGAAAGTTCCCCTTTTTCTTGATCAGAGGAGCCTGAGCAGTCGGACCCCAACTAATCTGCATTTATCCCCTATCGTGTGAGTAGGATATAAAGGGATTTTCCTATAAAACTAAGTTAAGACTGGCAATTCTTACACCAGTCTTAATTCATTCCCCAACAGGTATAAGATGTGCCAGAATTCCTAAGAGGCTCCATCTCCTTAGTAGTTCTTGCACATGGAACTGGTATAGATTTATGGCATTTGTTTCTTGCCCTGCTCTGCCCACTATCTACAAACGTGGCAAGATGCGTCATTGGGCACCAACAATGCACAAAATGGAAGCGCTTCTTAGGACTTTCTCTTGGCATAGTAAATCAGGGCCATACTGATCTTATCCACTATGGTTCTACTATAGATAGCTGCTGTAAACCCAGTTATTACTGTCCATGTGGACCCTTCCTTAAAGGGATGAACATACTGTATCGAAAACGTACCAATAGGTCATCCTAGTTTTACACCTGCACTTGGGTTACTGTTGAGTCCACTTGGGGACCCAAAAAATGGAAACCTAATCCGCTTAAAAATCGGTTACTCGCAGACCCCGTACACTATATGGGGTCCACTGGGTGTCCATCCAAAAAGTGCAGCGAAAAAAAGACTTCTCCCTGCAAATTCCCAAGTGGATTTGAGGATAGAACCCCCGAACGTAGAGCAGGCGCAAATGTGAACCTAGCCTTAACAGAATTGTTGTAACTGTAGACTGCGCTAATCCATACTCTCATTACACACCACGATATGAGAATCAAATCTTACATTATGTTCACAATAGAGTTCAGGTCTGCATGGGGACTGGAAATCTTCTAGATTCTGTCCAGTTAGAAATTGGTTATCCGTGGAAACCTACAGACCCCATAGAGCATAATGGGATCCTCTGGGTATCCATCGTTTTTATACTGAAACTGATGAAGAGAAAAGTCCTCCTTCCAGGATATCTCTCTCTGCCGATTGTGAGGGACAGAGTCTGCTACGTAGACTTGAATACTAGTGTGAACCTAGACTTAGGGCCCCTTCACACGGTGTAAGCGCGCCGCTCATTTAGACACGTATACACGTGTCCGAGCGCGGCGCTTCAAAACAGAGCCCATTGATTTCAATATACGCGTATACGCATGCTTCCCATTGAAATGAATGGGCTCTGTTTTGAAGCGCCGCGCTCGGACACGTGAATAAGTGTCTAAATGAGCGGCGCGCTTACGCCGTATGAAGGGGCCCTTAGAGCCATTTCACAAAGCTGAGTTCAGGCCAGAAATACAGTCCATGTATTCGTCAGATTTACCGATCTTTATATGGCCGACAGTTCTAGGGCTCACGGATAACTATATAAGAGTTCTGATATGGGCGACGCTGGCTATCCTGTTCTCCGAATATACAGATTAGTGTACCTACATGTACAGTCCTATGAAAAAGTTTGGGCACCCCTATTAATCTTAATCATTTTTAGTTCTAAATATTTTGGTGTTTGCAACAGCCATTTCAGTTTGATATATCTAATAACTGATGGACACAGTAATATTTCAGGATTGAAATGAGGTTTATTGTACTAACAGAAAATGCGCAATATGCATTAAACCAAAATTTGACCGGTGCAAAAATATGGGCACCTCAACAGAAAAGTGACATTAATATTTAGTACATCCTCCTTTTGCAAAGATAACAGCCTCTAGTCGCTTCCTGTAGCTTTTAATCAGTTCCTGGATCCTGGATAAAGGTATTTTGGACCATTTCTTTCTACAAAACAATTCAAGTTCAGTTAAGTTTGATGGTCGCCGAACATGGACAGCCCGCTCTCAAATGATCTGAAAACAAAGATTGTTCAACATAGTTGTTCAGGGGAAGGATACAAAACGTTGTCTCAGAGATTTAACCTGTCAGTTTCCACTGTGAGGAACATAGTAAGGAAATGGAAGACCACAGGGACAGTTCTTGTTAAGCCCAGAAGTGGCAGGCCAAGAAAAATATCAGAGAGGCAGAGAAGAAGAATGGTGAGAACAGTCAAGGACAATCCACAGACCACCTCCAAAGAGCTGCAGCATCATCTTGCTGCAGATGGTGTCACTGTGCATCGGTCAACTATACAGCGCACTTTGCACAAACAGAAGCTGTATGGGAGAGTGATGAGAAAGAAGCCGTTTCTGCACGTACGCCACAAATAGAGTTGCCTGAGGGATGCAAAAGCACATTTGGACAAGGCAGCTTCATTTTGGAAACAAAAATTGAGTTGTTTGGTTATAAAAAAAAGGCGTTATGCATGGAGTCCAAAAAGAAACAGCATTCCAAGAAAAACACATGCTACCCACTGTAAAATTTGGTGAAGGTTCCATCATGCTTTGGGGCTGTGTGGCCAATGCCGGCATCGGGAATCTTGTTAAAGTTGAGGGTCGCATGGATTCCACTCAGTATCAGCAGATTCTTGAGAATAATGTTCAAGAATAAGTGACGAAGTTGAAGTTACGCCGGGGATGGATATTTCAGCAAGACAATGATCCAAAACACCGTTCCAAATCCTCAGGCATTCATGCAGAGGAACAATTACAATGTTCTGGAATGGCCATCCCAGTCCCCAGACCTGAATATCATTGAACATCTGTGGGATGATTTGAAGCGGGCTGTCCATGCTCGGCGACCATCTAACTTAATTGAACTTGAATTGTTTGTCCAAAATACCTTTATCCAGGATCCAGGAACTGATTAAAAGCTACAGGAAGCGACTAGAGGCTGTTATCTTTGCAAAAGGAGGATCTACTAAATATTAATGTCACTTTTCTGTTGAGGTGCCCATACTTTTGCACCGGTCAAATTTTGGTTTAATGCATATTGCGCATTTTCTGTTAGTACAATAAACCTCATTTCAATCCTGAAATATTACTGTGTCCATCAGTTATTAGATATATCAAACTGAAATGGCTGTTGCAAATACCAAAATATTTAGAACTAAAAATGATTAAGATTAATAGGGGTGCCCAAACTTTTTCATAGGACTGTATATATAGTCGGAGAAGAGCTTCCTACAAAAAGCGATCAAACAGATTTTTGTTTTTTACTCTTTCTTTAAAGAAATGAAAAGAAAATCATCTCCCATGTAGCTTTCATAGGCATCCAACATTCCCACGTCAATAAGCGCTGCAACCCACAATCTTCAGTGAAGCAGCTGTTAGCATAATTGGGAAGTGGCTAAAAATAACAAGCAGGTAAATGAAATGGCTCAGAAAAGGAGGAGTGGGAGGATTTGTAAGAAGCCTATGGATTTTATGGAGGTTGCATTGAGAAAACAGAATGCTGACACAGTGTCTATTCTTCTTCCATTGTAGCCTTCAATTAAAGCGGAATTTCTGCTTCCAAAGTGAATTTGGTGCTATTAAAAAAAAGGCCAAAATGGGGAGAGCCCTTCTAAATCCCAGACCACTTGACATTCTAAGCAAACCATTAGAAGAAGCCCTCTTACAGGAATTTCAATAGGTTGTTGTCAGATTTGTGTATCCTCCGATTTGTGTGAAATCTGGTCTTGTCTGCTGACAGCAGCTTGATGTGACCAGACGTGGTATGGTGTTAATAGGGCCTCACAATATTATGCATCTTATGGGATCTCAATGGCCGAGGGACTCTGCTATTCACAATGATAGAGGTTGTCAGGCGTTACATGAACAGCTAGGGGCTTGTTCATACGGCACTATATATTCCATCGAAGAGCATATTCTTGCCAAAGAGGAGAAAGTGTCTCAAGAGGAACAGAAGTGTGAAAACCCTTAGCATAGATAAGAACAGGAGAGCAGAAAGGCTTTTGATGGGATATAGGACAGCACCAGTTGTTTTAGGGAACCATTACTGGCTTTATGGCAGATTTACTGACCTTTGTCAGTGTATATTCACACCAGGATGTCTAAAGTGGTACCAAATTTATCACAGTAGTTTACGCCACACACTATGGTAAACCTGGGGAATGTTTAATCACTCTTGTCTATTTTTACACAACCTACTGGTTGCCTTCCTTGCAAATTTTGATAATTTTTTTCCATTACAACTTCCCAATGCGTCTACCACTTCCCTTTACCACTAAGCCATGGTCCTTGTAAAGTCAGGTTCAAAATGTATCTGAGACTGGAGACACGCTTGTCGGGACTTTATGACGCCCTGCACTACAGAATTCTGGCAGTAGTAATTTGTGACCGATCTTATTTGCGCGAAAATTGCAACTTTTTTATATTTTTACACCACTCTTTCGACATATGAAATGTGGATAGACAAGAGGGCCGGGTTAGACTATATAGCATCAGCTTTGATTTGCCCCCGCTCATTGCCTGGTTGAACTTAATGGACATATGTATTTTTTCAACTGGTCTAACTTTATAAAAATACACAAAATTGTTCCAATTTCATTACAGTGAGTGGGGTAAAAAGTGTGGCAACATCATGTATAGAATGACAACTGGATGATGTCATGATCTTGTGTAGACCCTCAGCGTACTGCATAAAGCTACACCATTTGCCCTGTAATAAAAGAGACCACAAGTCCACATATCTGAAGATCTTAAAATTATAGGGCAGCAATAGGCTATAATAGGACTGTGACGTGTACCTCAAGTACATGTCTGGAGTTTTCAAACACTGTCTTACCATTGTGGGGAAATTAGAAGCAGTGGTGCGGACCCAAACAGTCAAGACAGGGACAAAAAATATGCAGCATACTGGTTTATTTAGAAAAAAAACTAAATGAACCTTGACTTCAGGCACAAAAAGAACACAATAAAATACAGCCTTAACTTCAGGCAAAAACAAAATATCCTGCTCGTCTGAGCAACTAACTACAAAGAACTGGTAACCTAACTATACATGTGTCTTACTTCCAGCCACACGAACAAAACAAGCACAACTTTGTCTCACCGGACTTAAGGTTACAGGACAGACCCACACACCTCCTCTCACTCCAGGGATCTGCGTTGGAACGCAGGATCTACAGGCTTTTTCTGGTCCAGTAATGAGCCAAGCATTCACACCTGGGTTGAGGCCTACTCCAGATCCGCACTGGACCACACATAAGGTAGAAACCTGGGGGAGATATAGTGATATTCCAGTACCCTGCCTGTCACCTTCTCACACCATATATACTTTAGTAAGAAATAGAAGACAGAGTGAATGCAGACTACACAGAATTTGTTGGCATTCTGTTACTATGAAGACACATAGGACTGCCTAGGAGCTGTACGAATTTTTCCGTAGGCCAAAGTATGTGATTATAAGGACCTGTATGAACTTCTATAATTCCAGAACTTTTCTATGGCATCTAATGTGCTTGTACAGTATATGGTTAGGGAAAAACTCACTGCTCTCAAGGTATGTTGTATTATATGCAGTAAAATTTGTGTAAAATTACATAGGCAGCCACTAAGTTCTATGTATGTTTTGCATAAAGCTACAAAGTATACATGGCCTTCCTTCATATAACAGCTTTATATAGGGTCCTCACATCTGTGCAGCGCAGATGTCCGCCATGGACGAGTGCATTCTTTAAAAACTCCTTTGTAAATCTGGCATCCATCATGAATGGGAGGCAGTACACACATAAGTAAGCAATCTATACTGGTTTACCATCATTTATTATGAGCCATACTACAAAGTGTACAAACATTGTGACACGTCTAAAATATCAAGTGCTATGGGAAAGAAAAATGCTATTTCTGATTTCCCAAAATTTGTATTCCTCTGCCATTAGCCAGCACATACGAATACTTACCAGGCAGCAATGAGGCCTCATTCACACTGGATATGCTATTAAGATTTGTGACTAGTTCTTTAAAGGGAGCCTGTCAGGACCCCAATGTCTCCTAAACCAATAACTGTGCCATGTAGGGGGCCTTTACTAGGAGGTGGGGCCTGATTCATCCAATACAATTGCAAATGCATCGGCTCCCCTCCAGAATCAATGCCCAATGTTACTCTTTTACCCTTTGTCTGCATCAATCATCTATAGGCAAATTTGATAAATTATGTCCCGCCCTCAGTGCACTTACAGGCTGATATCTATAAAAAGACAATTATCATTGCTTTTTCAATTTGTGGCCAAAAAGATCTATTTCTGCTACTATTAAAGACCACTACAGAGCACTACATCTTAATGGAATACAAGTAAGACTTCATTGGTGAAAAAGAATTTGCTCTAGTGCCACCTATGGGAAGGTAGCTCCCTACAAAATAATACCTGGTTTTCAAAGAAACCCAAGGGCAAAATCTGGGAATAATAGCCAAGCTAGTATAACTCCTCCAAAAGGAAGAGGTTCCTTTATTGCCTCCCATAAATGTACAAATCTCTGTACTAGTCTTTCCCCTCTGACCCATTTTGAGACATCTCGCATAACCATCTACCATGCTACACTGCCCTGATGAGAGGCGATAACCTTGAAACAGTTGTCTATGGGTGGGGACCTCATCCGTTTGGAGGAGTTATACTGGCTTGGTTATTATTCCCAGATTATGCCCTTAGGTTTTTTTTTTTCTAAAATCAGAAATTAATCTACAGGGAGTTACCTTCCGATAGGTGGTGCTAGCACCAAATTTTGCTTTTTTTTAATGATGTCTTATCTGTATTCCTTACACAGAATTCTTATCTGTATTCCTTACACAGAATTCTTAGCAGGACATACATGGCCTATAAAGTCTCGATACCAGTCTCTCCCTAATGATAATCATCATAGAAAGAAACTTTAATACAATTCAAGGGGTATTTTGGTTACAACATGATAGAAGATAACTATGTGATCAGTGGGGGCCCCCTGCCAATTATAATAAATGTATGCCACATACAAATGGAGCATGCAGGCTAGACCTGTCACTCAATTCATACAACCCAAGCTGGCCCTCATTCTCAAGATTGATGGGGGTCCTACTTTTAATTCTAAAATTATAATTTTCCTGAATGAATAGTGCAAGTGAATAAAAGAAACTTTGTAATATATGTTATCGAAGAAAAATGCTCTTTTCTCTATTGATCAGGTTGCTTTCCTCCCACTCTTCACTTAGACTGTTACCACTTTTAGAACCTGTATCCATAGTGTAAGAATGTCAAGCCTCTTGCACAAATGAAGGTACTTCTAACATAGAAGCGAGAGGAATGAGAAGACTGGTGGAGGGAGAAACAAATAAAGCAATAAGAGGCTGTGTGGATGAAGAAAGAGGGGAGAGGAAAGCAGCCTGATAAATGGAGAAAGAAGCATTTTTCTATAATAAGATACATTACAAAGTTTCTTATATTCACCTGGACTATTCATTTAAGAAAAGATATGTTATAGAAAGCAAGAGAATGCCAAGAGCGTGCAAAGCAGTAGTCAAAGCAAAAGGTGGCTACTTTGAAGAACCTAGACTATAAGACATATTTTCAGTTGTTTCACACTTTTTTGTTAAGTATATAATTCCACATGTGTCATTCATAGTTTTGATGCCTTCAGTGTGAATCTACAATTTTCATAGTAATGAAAATACAGAAAACTCTTTGAATGAGAAGGTGTCCAAACTTTTGGTCTGTACTGTATATCATTCTTTTTAAAGGGGCAACAGCCATATTCTGGGGAACTGAAAAACATAACACACCTTAAAGTAGAAGTCCTATGTAAATATCTGTGCACACCAAGCATAAAAGTCACATACACACGTAGTTACGTTGGTAGTTATGGTACCCATACAAAAAGAAATAGGAACACCTATAGAAGGAAACCTCCTTGAAATCCAGATTATTAGGTCATTCTTGGATCTAGCCATAATTTCTTCTTAAACAGACTATACATTTTCTATACACGACATGAATTGATATTTTCCACGTATAAAATTTCCCAATTGCCAGCAATATATGACTGTACAAGGAGGGAATAATTTATGTATGAATGTATATGTGAAGGTTGCTATGGAAAAAGATATACAAGGGCTGCAAACACCAAGTGTATTTTATTGGAAGGGCATGGTGGCATCCTGGAGAGAGACAAGAGTGCCTTTATGTGGTGGGTCTCGGGTCTCCTTTAGTATGGTAATTGTGATCTTCAACAGCAGCTGGCATCTGCCCCGGCACAGAGGGCACATCGCAATGTTAAAGTTCAGCGAAGCAAATGGATTTCCTGAACTATTCTGGTATTACTAATGGTTTCGGGAACAAATTGACTAAAATTCGCAATAGCGGACGTTTAAAGATGTAGCTTGGAACAAGTCATCGAGATCAGAGAATTCTGAGGACTTCATAGACTATTATTTTTTCATGTCCCTTGACCATTTTGTTGCCAGGACAGTTTTCGCACCTTAGTAGACATCTGGCACATTGTGAAAACGCCAGCCTACGCTTTATTTTCTTAACAACCTTCATGCAATATTTGCATCAAAGCCTAAGATTTTGTAAGAAATACATAAATTATTTCTTATGGCTAGAGGTCTGGCCCACACAGTATTAAAAGTTCATTAAGCAGGATGTGTCACCAGATCTGAAAAGCACAATGACATACATCCATTGTTAGGAGCCATCACACTGAGCATTTTGATGCTTTATCTAAACCTGTTCAGATATTCCAAAGATATAAGCCCCCTTTAGTGTTGATGTAAATTAGGGTATACCAGCCAACTGGGTGATAACACTGTGCTTTCTCTGGTGGTAGAGAGTCTATGTGCTATATATTATGCAGTGGTACTGCCCTTTTGGCTAGTTGACCCTAATTTGCATCTAACCTAAAAGGGCTTCTATCTGTGGAATAGCTGAACGGACCTGGATAAACACAACCCCCAAATGCTCAGGGTGACAGCGTTGATCAGATGATATTTCATGTCCTCATGCATATGTGGTTTTATATAATGCTAGAAACAGTGGCGTAACTAAAATCTTCTGGACTCCGATGCAATCTTTTGTCCGGGGCCCCCTACCTCGTCCCTACAGCGAATTCTTGATAGTGATGGTTACGGGTGTTAAAAAATTTAATCAACCTTAGTGTGGTTCGGGTAATCTGTGGGTCTCCTTGGCTTATGGGCCAGATGGAAGTTGCAATCTCCATACTGATGCCAGTGCTTATGGGTCCCCTAAGGCTCCTGAGCCCCAGTGTGACTGCACCCTCTGCACCCCCTCAAGTTACGCCCCTGGTTAGAAAGCCCACAGTACGTTGAATTCAGTGCATGGTCAGCTTTCTGATCCCTGGGTAATGGTGATGATAAGAATCATATTGTGCTTTGCCGCAATGTACCATCATACTCTTACTGCAAATAAAACATATGGGGGGCCACACGGTGGCTCAGTGGTTAGCACTGCAGCCTTGCAGCGCTGGAGTCCTGGTGTTCAAATCCCACCAAGGGCATTAAACCATCTGCAAGGAGTCTGTATGTTCTCCCCGTGTTTGCATGGATTTCCATCCCATATTCCAAAAAGACATACTGATAGGGAAAAATGTACATTGTGAGCTCTATGTGGGGCTCACAATCTACATTTAAAAAAAAAACAAAACAAAACAAAACAAAACATATGAACATAAAAGAATATAGTATTCCAATACCCAACATAGCCCAATAGTTATAACAAACTCTGTTCCTGTGAAGGGGTTAAAATTTCTAAATTTGTCATTGCGATACATTTGCAAATATAGAGAAATTCTGGATTGACTTAAAGGAAACTTTTTGAAAGTTTCGAGTAGCGTTGTTTTTATCACCTATTACGTACACTACAAAGTTGAGCAAGATAAACATATGTTGTGCTAATAAAAAGATGAAAAGAAAGCAGAAAAAAAAATATGTTAGTATGTGACTTGCTACAAACCCAACATATGTTGTAGGGGCGTAGAAGTCTGAGAAATTCTAAAACAAGCAAGATGATGGATGTAAAAGAATAATACAGTTACAAGGAAATGAAAAAAAAAAATGAAAAAAAATAAGCTTTTGTATATTATTTTATTTATTTGCAACTTTTTCAGTATTTTATAATATCTTATGGTGAGGAAGAAATTCTTGCAAGACTAAAACTGTGTTACCAGGCGCACAGATTGTGCCATTACCCCCTGATACATGCTTCTTCCATCTGCATTATATTGATTGTTGCGCCTTGCTAGGCAGAGTGCACTGCTCATAACAATGGTTGGATGATATTTGATCCTGGTGGCATATCAAGTTTATTCCTGTATGCATTGGTTTACTTTTTTTTTTTTTTACTTCCTGTAAGTGAACAGATCAACTTTTTTCTTATTTACGGATCCATAGACTTTTATGGGTGTATGAAGTAAAAAAAAAAAAAAAAAAATCTTATGACTCAATAAACATATTGAAATGAATTGGTATATATGGCGTCCGCATATGTATACGAGGACATGTCGATGATATGATATGCCTCTATAGCTCTGAATACTGCCCCCTTCCCTGCCTGACACCTCCTACCTGACAATACAGAGCCTATGTAGTAGATCAGGACTAACTGCACTAATTGCTCAGGAATGGTGGGGGTTACATAAAAAATTCCAACTATGCCGGAATCAGCGGAGCTACAAATGATAGCTTGGCAGTTCCTGTATTCCAATTTAACTCTGCAATGCCTAATCTACAAACCTACTGGCCCCGGAGTCTCTCAAAAACACTGTGAGTTAATACTAAGGTAACACAGAAGACTTTGGCATTGTGCTCTGTACACTGTATAATGCTCTCATGCAATGTATTGCATTGTCGTGTATGAGCCGTATTGCATTTAACTTTATTTGCTCCCAGGTAAAGGGTCCAGTTTGTCATTGGCTGGTAGATCGCTTGGCTATAGCAACCACGTCTACTATACACATGCATGAAAAACACCACAATATGGACCAAACAATTAATATGTAAAATGTTCCAGAATGGTTCCTCCACAAAGTAAAAAAGAGCTGCAAAAAGACATAAATAGGCTGACCAAATGGGTTCTTATTACAAATTTTCCAAAAATTTCAGGTTCAGCCAAACACTACATTTTTGGGGTTTGCCATCCACAAACCACTATTATAAACTCTTCAAACCCCAGAGTATAATAAGCGGAGGCCCAGGGGAAGCGAGTAAACATAAAAATGTTATGCTCCTCAAGTTCCTGCCCTCTTCGGGCCTTTTGATTGAAGTCATGGTATGCCTCATCGGTCCCTGACATTATTCTTCAGGCCTGAAGAAGCCCAAAGAGGACACATTGGAGCCCAGGTAAGGTAAGTAACATGGTTGGTTAGGTTTAGTCACCTCCCCTGGGCCATCTTTGGTCCAAACATCTCATAAGGCCAACCTCATGAATATTCACAAAATGAATCTAGTGAAGTTCGCCCAACACATACTGACTTCCGGTAGAGTCCCGCTACAATGATCAACTGTATCAGCATATGTCGATGTAGTAGATTATAAAGTCGGATTATGAAGGGGACAAGAATGCAGCTACTTGCCGCTTGGCCCCCTTGTAGCCTCGGGCCCTGGGCACACATTTCACCCTTATTATAATCCACCTCTGCTTGTGCTTCATAATAAAATTTAGTCATTACACATTTATGCAGATTTATTCTACAATTCTTGATTTAAACTTCATTCCAGTTCTGACAACCCAATAATTTTGAGTCCTGTGAACCTAGTTCTGTTAATACCCCAGTATCAGAAGATTACCATATGTAAAACCTCGTAACGTCACCTATACAATAGTGTATGACCGGTCATGTAAGATGGGTCATTTTTGTTACAAAAGCAATAGCTGTATTGGAAGAAGGCAATGACTTTCTTGTGAGAATTTCTAGTTATTGATCTTGGCTGAAAAATTCATGAGCTCATTTTTTTAAATCACCATTTTTTCCCCCATTTTATCACTTGTAAATCTTGTGCGGTGTCCACTGAAGCATTGTTCACCGACCTCCACGTGTTATCTCTAGTGATTTCAGCGCAGAGTGTTTTCCAGTTCTAGATAACAAATGGATCCCAATATACAAAGAGAGGACTGTATTCTAATCGTAAAGTAGGTAAACACCATGTATAAATTCGTGGACACTCTCCCCAGGGGGCCACTAGCCTTAGGAGAAAGGTCACCAGATGGCTGGAAACCTCACCGAGAAGATTCAGTATTCCCATTTAAGCCCCTTCTTTTTATTTGTCTTGTGGTATGAAATACTGCTGTTCACACAAGGGAGTTGTGTCCTACTGAAGGTCTGCGGCTACTGAACTCCACAGCTGTTATTAGACAATCTCCTGTAGAGAACACAGAATGATCACAGTATTTTAGGACCAAGGATCGGATCCTTCACCATCAGAAACTGCCGCAAAAGATTTCACGAGAGAGTTACTAGAAAGGATACCTATGGGATGCTATATGGTTAGAGAGTGCAGAGGGAGCCGGCACATCGGAGCCCTGGTTCCAAAGGTGCAGCTATGTTAGAATATTACTTGGTATTCTAAATGCCTCATAGCAGGTGGGGCTCAGTTACATTTTCACATTTTGGCCCAGAAGCTTCAATTTATACCATTGATGCTATACATTTTCACCACCTCCACCAAGTCCAGCTCTTTACACCATTTAATAGCTGGGACTTGTTGGGTGTCCTTTCTTTTTAACTTAAACCAACGGCCCAGGTACTTAACTACTAGGGTAGTAGCGGTAGTGACTTCCATAGGGCCTCGGACATCAGGGGGCCCAGGAGCAGCTGCTACCGCTGCAGATTTTTTTCTTTTTAAATAGGCTGGTAATGTTCCGTATTTACTTATGGATCCTGGCTCCTGCTCATGGCTGCTGGCGCTTCCCCTTCTGCAGAGGCTGCCGTGAGCAGGAGCCGGGAGCGTTAAGTGAGGCCACGGGCTCTCGGACCCCACTAACGCTATCCTTATACTAAGGGGTCTGAAATGATCCCACCAAATATAATGATCAGAGGCCCTGGGGAGGTAAAGGAACATAAACATTGTTACTTACCTCTCCTGGCTCTGGATGGCTTCAGGCTTACTTGTGTGATGTCCAGACGTCACATGGGCCAGGCTTGCATCCTTATGAGTCTCAACACAAGCCCCGGCTCAAGTGACATCTCTTCCATTATTGAAGATGGCCAACATCAGCAGGGAGTGCATCGGAGCCCAGGAGAGGTAAGTAACAGTGTTTTTTTATGTTTGTATCCTCCACTGGGCCTCCAATTATTATACTCTGGGGTCTTTGTGCAGGAATGTGGGAAAGGGGGGTGGGGGTGGGAAACCCATGTCAAAAGTTTGCCAAGGAGCCCCGCCATTCCTAGTAACGCCACTGCACTGGGCGAAAAATTAGGACTTGCAGCCTTTTTCATCTGGCAACATTTGATGCACATCTCAAGGAGAGTGGTTGGAAAAAGGATATATATCCAGGCTCAGACTGACCCATGTGTTCACAGGTGAATCTCCCTTGACCCAGGTGGGCCCCCAGCTCTGGCATGGCACAATACGCTCATTGTACAGAGGGGTGAACCTGGCTTCATTGCTGCCTAAGGTGACCCATAGAAAGGCGCCCCCCTCCAAAAACAAAATCTAATCCAGCCATCTTTCCTTCCGTGATCTCCCCCCCCCCCATGAAAATCATAGGCCATGCCAACTTGTCCCCAAAGTGTATTTCCCCCTTTATTGACTGACATACATTATAATACCCCCTTTACATATCATCACGCAGTATATTGCCCACTTTACTGACCCCCCATACAGTATAATTACTGGTTTCAAACAATATATGACCCCCTTTACTCAAACGCTGTATATTGTCCCTTTTTAGGCTCCCACACAGTATAATGCTCTCTTATTTTTGGCCCCCTTATAGTATACTGCCACCATTTTGGTTCCCCTCACAGTGATAAGCCAGTCTTAAATTCAACCTGGCTTTTGCAAAAGTTTTGTGCTCAGGCTGAACACCAAGCTTTTGGGGTTCATCATCCAAGAAACATTATTATACTCTGGGGTCTCCTTAAACCCTAGAATATAATAAGGGGTGGCCCGGCAGGTGAAGAAAAATAACAAAACACTTATACCTTCTGTTTCTATAGGTCTGCTGCTGAGGGGGCAAATATACCTGGCGCACCGAGCTAAGAGGGCTCTAGTTCAAGGCAAGGGTCAGGCAGCAAACTACGGACAAGACCCAAATAAGATTCCCAAAGTGTAGTATTTTTTTCTATATATTTTATTTATCCAAAAATAGGTTTAGAAAAATAAACTTCTAAGATATTTTCTAGTTTGTAGCAAAACAAACTAAGAGAACACATAAAACAGAATCCGATACCGCCTAAGATTTCTGCACTTGTGTATGTATGTTCCTTATTTGCCATCTCACTCCCAGTGTCCCAGCCTGCGGCAATATTATAAAATAAAGATGATAAAATCCTCTGCACATCTTACAACCTATGACTGCAGAAGACGTAAACAAGTAACCAGACCTACAATGAGCAGCAATATCTTAAGGACACTTTGTGAGATTAAGAAGATGAAAGAACTTTATGACAAGATGCTAATTAGTCACATGTACATGAAAGCCCATCTAGAATAAGATATACATCGCCTGCAAAGTGGAGTCATCTTATTAAAATACTGCAATTCAATAATTCATAGGGGATGTAATGATCTATTAAATATGGACCTTCTATAGGATAAGACGTGTCCTGCGGGCTCATCCTCAAAAGCAGATCAAATTCTAGTAAACTCGTAATACTAGACTAATGATAGAGGGGTTTTTTTTTTGCTAGGACTTTATGCAGACTACCAGGCATCATGTTTTATTTAATGCTTTGCAACTTAAAGTAGTGCCTTAAAGGGGTTATCCAGTTTTTTTTAAAAAAATATGGGCCATGTAACAGGATACATCAATACAAAACATTTCCTAATTCTGTTTCAGTTCGGCTCTGCTTATCTGATTTATTTGCAGTTTTTTAACCACAGTTGTGATGTTTCATTTGCAAGCTCACTACCCCTCCCTGTTAGCAGTTCAGCAAGCCAGCAGCACATGACCTCACAGGAGTGATTTATTGCTTGATCAGATATGCAGAGGAGGAAAAAGTGAGACACAAGACAGGCCTGTAGGAGGAAAGGAATTTGCACACAGGGGGAGTGCTGAAGGGAGGGATATACAGAGAGTGAGAGCAGACAAATGAATCATGGGAAATGTAGTTTGTCCACAGATTCACTGCATGTAAAGAAAAGTGATACAAGGAGCAGCAAGTAAAATAAAGCCAAGCTTTACACAGCGAATACTTAGGGTAGGTTCATATGGAGTTTTTTGGAAGCATTTTTTGACTCCGAATCCGCCTCAAAATCCTCTACCAAAAACGGCTCCCATTAACTTCAATAGGAGCTGCTCACTAGTGGAAAAAAGAAGCGACACGCCCTATCTTGCCACGGATTCCGTAGCCCAATTAGCCGCGGCGTCCCCGGCTCTAGGCACACTCCAGTGTAGGCCCATTCATCCGGGCCTACACAGGAGCGGGATGCCACGACGGAAAGCCAATACTGCATCGGCATTCCATCACGGCGAGTGGTACAGAATATTCACACGGCGGAAAAGGTTTCCGTGACCTTTTCATCTGTATGAACATACCCTTAGCATTGCTATGGATACTTTCTGGATGCTGGATATTATTTTATATACTTGGAACAGCTGAACAGATTTGGATATACAAAATACCAAAATGCTCAGGGGGACTTTGCAAGATGAGACACACCATTGGGTTTACAGACCTAGTGACAGGTCCTCTTTAAGACAAATCTTTATTGGAAGACAAACTATCCCAATATATACGTCATTTTGATTAAAATTTCAGATTGAGTCAAGTGTAATAGAATCTACCAATACTTTATGGTTGTAGCTTCTATAGACAATTGTCCGCTTGTTAACATGAGGACACAACACACCTGGAGATTTACTTGTGAAATATGGAGACTTTGCACTTACTAGATCTTCCTAATTCTCCCTTCCTATATGTTTGACTACAGAACATCACAGACAGCTGCAATAACATTGACTACTCAGAGGCCGACAGAGAAGCTGACCACAAGACTCGCTGCTTTCTTTTCTACATATACGTAGGACTCTGAACTGTTCACAGCCTTCCAACGTCATTCTCTTGGTTTCTCCATATAAGAATAGTTCACAGAGTCTAATGTAAAGACATAGTCAGTGCTCAGGGGTTTTGTGGCTTCCCAGTCGGCCACAAGGAGCTGCTCTGATGTCATAGCACATAATGGAGGACGGGGACCTTCCTGTTTTCTGTGGCTTTTTATCAGGCTGCTTAACCCATTCTTGGTTAAAGTTTTTTGATACTGTTATCAGATGCAATTTTTTTAAAAGGTCCATAAATTCTAGAAATAAAATTTGTAGTTGTTGTAAGCAGTTCTAACGTGCCCCATAATATATCATGGTGCAATGGTGGTGACCAATTTATTCACTATATAGGCATGTAATTATTAATACATATAGTACAGGTCCCATAAAGTGGATACAATTCCAGGTGGAATAAATACAAATGCAGAGTAGATATAAGTGACGTTTCGATCAGTTCGACCTTCATCAGACTCTGTTAGATAGACTTTGTTAGATTCACTTAAGTGGGACAGGGCTGCGACCAGGCCGTGTGACTAATACGGTGACTCAGTGGTTAGCACTGCAGTGCTGGAATCCTGGGTTCGAATCCTGTCAAGGACAACATCTGCAAGGAGTTTGTATGTTCTCCCCGTGTTTGCGTGGGTTTCCTCCAGGTACTCCAGTTCAGGATCGGACTGGGATGTCTAGGGCCCACCAGTGGAATTGTTTCTAGGGGCCCACCGCCAGGACCCTGCAGATCAGCGGTACCGAGACAGGGCGGTTAAAGGTAATAACATGTTGGGAGCCATGCTGCTCACGCACTATACCATGTGCAGTACATATACCTACTGCTACAGCCTGTATGGCAAGTGAACAGCATGGCTCCTAGAAATGTTACCATTACCCGTAGTTGAAGTGTCCTGGAAAAGCTGATCTGCAGAGGTCCTGGCTGTTGTATCATCACAGATGTAATATTGATGGCCTATCCTAAGGACAGACTATCAATATTAGAAAGATGGATAAATCCTTTAAAGTGGTTGTCCAGGAATTGGAGCAACTCATGTGGTGGGAGGGAGGTGTAAAATAAAAAACAAATAAATAAAAAAAGAATACTCATCTGTCCTTAGCGGTTAAACGGTTTTGCGGCGGAGAGCATAAAACGCTCACCGGCGCACCCGGTCTGACAGCTTTCTGTCTTCTACATGCAGAAGACGGAAAGCTGAGAACGGACTGCCGAACGCTAGTGTGAACCTAGCGTCAGCCTAAAGCCCCATGTAGCAAGACAAAGCAAAAAGCGCTGCGGGAAAAACCCCGGCGGCAACACATCAGTTTTTCCTGCAGCGCTTATTGCAGAAACTCCGCAGAGGTTTCCTCTGAGGACTTTGTTTCCTTTAGGGTAAGTTCACGCAGGGATTTTTGGTCAGCCTGAAGACACTCCCTCCTCCCATCTAGGCCCATTTATTGGGCCTAATCTGGAGCAGAGTGCGTGACTGGATGCCGGTGCATCCAGTCACGGCTACCCGATTTTTGGTCCGGAACCTGAGGCGGCCTCTGCCTCAGGTTCCGGACCAAAAAACCCCGTGTGAACTTAGCCTTATACCTATAGTGAAACTGCAGGTGTTTCTGTAGATATAAGTGACATGCTGCAATTTCCAAAACCGCAACAGTTTTGGAAATTGCAGTGTGTCCGCCGTGTGTGTTTTTCTGCAATGTGTGGATGGGATTGCACTCACTATATACCTACACACTCAGGCCTGGTTCACATCTGCGTTTAGTAATCCATTCGGGGAGTCCGCATGGGGACCCTCCCAAACAGACTACCAAATGCATTAGCAAGTGGTATGCAGTGAAAGCACACATAGACTATAATGGGGTCCATGTGCTTTCCGTGCGGTGTCTGCATACAACATGCGGACAGAAAAGTACTTTACAATCTACTTTCCTGTCCACATGACTCATGCGGACACCGCGTGGAAAGCACACGGACCCCATTAAAGTCTATGCGGTCCGCGTACTTTCACTGCACACCGCTTGCTAATGCGTTTGGTAATCCGTTCGGGGGGAAGGGGGAGGGGGTTCCCATGCAGACTCCCCAAACAGATCACCGAACGCAGATGTGAACCAGGCCTTAAACATATACTATATATACTCACACATATACAATACAATATACACATACAATACTATAGCACATATACATTTATATACATTCATATACCATATAAGTCATATATATACTTGTATGAATACTATATATACACACACACACACATATATACATACACATTATTATAGCATACAGTATATACTCACACATACCTGTATACAAACATACAGTACTCACACAGTATACAAGTCACATACTTTACACAAATGTACATATATACATATTAAACATACAGATTTTACAAAGAGTTTACTCACCTATTCCAGCAGCAGTCGGCTCCCTGTCCTCCCCACACGCTGCGATGTAACAGGACTCAGTGTGAGGAGGAGGGGGGAGGGGGAGGAAGTGCGTGCGTGCGTGCAGCAGGGGAGATCTCACAGGAGAGAAGCAAAGCAGCTGCAGGTAAGTGAAGGGAGAGCTGATGCTGAAGAAAGACACGTTGTCCTCCGATGTGTACTTCTTCAGCATCAGCTAATGGGGGCCCCAGTGTGTGGAGGCAGATGCATTGGCCAGGTGCCCGGTTGGGGCCCCTGGCCATCCCGATCGGGCCCCGACCAATGCATCTGCATTGGTAAAAATCAAAACTTTAAGTCAGGGCTCGGGGGCCCACCGGGGGATTCCCCGGTACTCCGGTGGGCCAGTCCGAGCCTGCTCCAGTTTCCTCCCACACACCAAAGACATACTGATAGGGAATATAGATTGTAAGCCCTATATGGGACAGTGACTGTCAATGTCAGTAAAGCGCTGCAGAATATGATGGCGCTATATAAATAAGCATAATAAATAAAATAATGGCCTGTGAGGCAGAAAGTCTCTTAGGAGTGCAGCTGATCTAAGGGGGTCCAGGGTGCAAGAACCCTTATCAGGATTGGTCCACAATTTAACTCCCCTTTAATCATTTTTTTTTTTTGCTTGCCCCCATATTGTGTCTGCTTCATTGTAAGCATATTATAATAAGAGAGATCCTTAGATGCCTAATTCTAACATATGCAGCTTCCAGCCAACTACTTTTACTAAAATAAGGGGAAAAAGAGGACATTGCAACAAAGCAGCCCCTAATGTGATGCGCTATGGATATCAGAAGTCACCTCCGCCTCCCTGTTGGTTCCTAATATCCATATAATTTACATTAAGTGGTCCATTATCCACTATGCATTAATAGACTCTAAGGAAAGCATTACCCAGATAAAGTGTCATTCTATCCTTTGGTTAGCCTTGGAGAGATTATATAACGCAGAGCTCCCGGCATATGGAGTGCTAAGAAACTGCTTGCAGAGAGCGAATGTCAATAAAGCAAGCGATGACTGCGTCCCCTTCTTCTGTAGTAACAGAAGCCACATTGAGATGCTGGCGTAATAATGAGGATGAGCAGCTTGATAAATGTGAGGCTGTGGAACAAGCAGCATCTATACTATCCGCTTACAACGCCGGCCTGCTCCTTGTATAATTAGCCCCCGTGTGATTTGGGATTCTGATGCACAAATGCCAATGTACTCTTGTTCAATGTCACGCTCTATTAGGCGGCAGCCATTCAACTTACACATATTGTTTAAATTAGGTAGGGCTGGGGCCGCGCAGGCAAAAGTTCCACTACAGAATTGGACTTCCATAAGTTGTCTCAGACCATGTGCTCGAATCCAAGAATGGTTTGAGTAGAATTCTCAAGATTTTAATCGAAGCCAGAAGTAACTCCAATTCTTTACATTTGTTTACTAGTTAGGTCAGGATTATCCAATTTATACTACTACTACATACAATTTATTATTATAGAATATTATATAAATAATTATATTCTATAATACTAATAAATGATAAATATTACTTCTTCTTAATATAAAATAATATTTGTTAATATATTATATAATACTAATAACTGCTAAATAATAGCATTATTAGTATTAATAATAAACACTGAACTATTAACATTTCTCTTTTTGAAAGCCTTCTCGCTTTGCAGCATTCCCCCCCCCACACCTGCCTAAAACATTTGCACAGTGCTGTAGCCTTCAGATTACGCTCAGTTAAAGAGGATCTTTCATGTCCTTGGGTACATGCCGTTTTATACACCGTTAGGGTGAGTTCACATGGAGTAACGTGCCGTGTGATGTGGCATGTATATGGCGTGTGAGACTTTGAGCGCCGTAAAAGCTCCCATTGATTTCAATGGGAGCCTGGATTGTATACGCCGCGTTATTTTGCAGCCGCAAAGTCACGGCCGCAAAACAACGCCACGTATACGATCCAGGCTCCCATTGAAATCAATGGGAGTTTTTACAGCGCGCAAAGTCTCACACGCTGTATACGTGCCATATCACGTGGCACGTTACATTGTGTGAACAACAGTGCGCTGAATTGAGTGCACTGTTGTCTTTCCCATTCTGTGCCCCGGGGCTGGAATGATCGGTGTCGTTATTCATCTCTGCCCGCTGTCAGAAGGGCGTTCCTGACAGTCTAGCTGGGCTATGAGGAACGCCCCTTCTGACCGTACTTATCCATTGCCCTGTACTGTCAGAGGGAGTGTTCCTTACCACCCAGCGATGACACTGAGCTGTGAGGTAGGTCCTCCGTTCCCCACTGTACTCGTCCATAGAGTCACTTCTACTTACTGGGATATCTAGTCTTCACCCACCAGCTCAGGGAGAACTGCAAAGTAGAGTATGCAGAGGGGGAAGGTGCTAAAATTGCATAATGTAAGTAGCAATGGCCAAAAATAGTGAGAGCAGTCATAGAAATACATGGTAGCTAATCCTGAAAAGTCAAGTGGAATAACACTTATGCTTTAAGTGCGGAGATCAATAAATTCCAATAACAGAACATATGACTTGACACGAGTAGTCAACATGTTAGTATATATGTTATATATGTGATCGGCAGTGGACATTTACATAAGTAGTGCTGGTAAGCTAAGTCCGGGCAAAAAATATAATTTTATTGAAAAAAAAGCAAGGGAAACGGTAAAAAAAAATCTGGAAGTTAATGTCTGTTCCTGAGAGCATGTCATGTAATCCCTACAGAGGAGGCGAAGGCTCACTGTTTATGTAGGTATTCTTACCATAGTGTATAGATGTAAGGACTCCTAAATTGTTATTCTCAGTCTTAGGTGTAGCAGTGAATATTAAGGCACCATGACTCTCATAAGTAGGCAGTCTTAAGATAAAATCCCCAGATGCATCTGTCAGCATAGAACAGAATAATGCAAGACTGCAGGCAGAACGATTCCCACAAGCCTAGTGTGAATTATTCAGAAAACCTCTAATTGTTACTTGCTATGTTTTGCTGTCAGGCAGCGACAGCTTCGGCTACATCTGGGATGTTTTTGTATCTAAGATACAAGGTATCACAATATATTCACTAATTACCCATAACCTGCTCAGAGTCCTTGGCTACTGCGTCTCAGCTGTCAGCATGAATAAGGAAACTTCCCAAGTTTTCTTTGAGTGTATCAAGAATGATTATTATTACAATTCCATATCTAACTTGGAAAGATTAACTCTTCATCAACTCTGTCCTCATCCCTTACATTCAAATATGCCTGTGAATGCTTTTAGATCTATAGATCTTTTTACAGTATATTAAAGGGGTGTCCATAAAAGAAGGCCTTGCCGCACCTGATCAATGGTGGCCTCAGCGGTTACTGTCACCGGTTTCTTTCCTTAGGACTCTGAGGCCACAGCGGTCACATGTGGCAAGGACATCTAATAAAATAAGCACCAGGGACAGGGGAGTATGATAGGAGTACGAGTATGCCTACAAGTACGGTAATTCCCTGAAACTCCTGTAATGGGTACACACAGTATCACAAATCGGAGGATTAGATATACAGCTCAGCACAATAATATCACACAGAGGATTAACTCAACACACATCAGAGTTTCACTCCAGGTTTCCATAAAAACCTAGCCATTTTTCTTCTCTGCTGTAGGTCAGCTTTAAAGGGGCAGGGCGCTGTGGATGACACTGTTACGAATCCTGTGCAAAGCCGGGTCCTTCTGCTAGTAATTTGTATAAGACCGTATGCGACCCTGCTCCCATTTGCTAAGCCCAGCCACTTAAAAATAAAATAATAGCAGTGTAAAAAGTCATAAACTTCCAAGAATGTGCAACTTTTTGCACCAAGAAACTGATATACATTGGTTAGTATATTTCCCCAGTGTCTTATTACTGAATTAGATGCATGACTGTATGCAGTAAACTCCTTAGCTCCCTCTAGTGGTGGGTGCTGGCAGTCAGAATAATATGCTTTATATTGAAGTCGTTCTAGGGAAAACGACTACATATGCTATAAAGATTTATTAAAAAATGAAGATTGGTGGACACAAATAATGACATGGTATTAAAATTCACTTTATCCCTCGCAGAACCTTGAAGAAAGCTGCGTTGTATGCATCTGCAACTCTCCATCAATATTATGTGTTCTGGCTCCGTCTCAGCACTTTTTTCCTATGCTATATTTTAAGCATTTAAGCGTTTACAGCACATACAATATATATAAATATTCTTGGCTGGAAACTATAGTCTAAGATAATATACTGCAAGAGTGAAGTCTTTAAACGCAGGTTGACAAAATGAAATTGATCTCCACAAAGTTTTATGGCAATTTCATTTTGTGCATTTGAGAACATTCTCTCATGCCATCCTTCACCTTCCCCCATCTGTTATCAGATCTGCCAGCAGATTACCTCATGCCTTTTATGTATTGATGATGCTGTTATGGGTAGTTGATTGATAAGATCTAAACCTTGGAATCTACTAGAAGACATTATTTGTGATAACCTCTCACCGGGGGTGGACACAGACAGCAGAAAGCCTTGGAGCTAGAACACTAGATTGCTCCCGAATGGCTCCGCACAGAAGACCCTCTTACTTATCGCTAACAGGACACCACTAGAAAATTCATTAGATCAGTCACTTCCATGAAATCTAATAGACACCAGCAAGCAGCATCCAAGGTGACAGCGGCTTCTTTACTTAGTGAGCCCCAGTGCAAGTGTACAGGATAAACATATGATGACATTCTCTGACGCTTGCCAGGGAAATTGTTTTGCATCATGTTGTGTTGTTTACTAGCCGACCATACCGATGAAATGGATTGCTCTCCAACCTCACCGATCAAATGGATCGCTCTCTGACCACACCAATCAAATGAATCGCTCTACAACCACACCGATCAAATGGATCGCTCTCTGACCACACCAATCAAATGAATCGCTCTACAACCACACCGATCAAATGGATCGCTCTATGACCACACCGATTAAATGGATCGCTATTAGAGATGAGTGAGTACTGTTCGGATCAGCCGATCCGAACAGCACGCTCCATAGAAATGAATGGATGCACCTGGTACTTCCGCTTTAACATCGGCTGGCCGCTTAACCCCCCGCGTCCCGGCTACATCCATTCATTTCTATGCGAGCGTGCTGTTCGGATCGGCTGATCCGAACAGTACTCGCTCATCTCTAATCGCTATCCGACCACACCGATCAAATGGATCGTTATCCGACCACACCGATCAAATGGATCGTTATCCGACCACACCAAACAAATGGATCGCTAGCCAAACACACTGATTGTCATCAGACCACTGATCACAAACACATCTTGTGGTATCATATTTATGACACAGATAACCATAAAATAACCTACATTATACAATTAAGCAGGGGCGTAACTAGCAAAGACTGAACCCCATAGTAAACTTTTGGCACCTGCCCCCACAAAGCATAGCGCTCGTTTTCCTGGCATCCACAGAGTAAAAGACCCCTCCATGTGTTAAAATACTCCCTTTATTGGCCCCCACACAGCATAACGGCCGATTTCAGCCCCTCCACATGGTATAATGCCCCATAGTTACCCCTACACACAGTAGAATGATCCACAGTGGCCATAGAGTATAATATTAATTTTGTTTTGGACATGCTTGATCCCAACGAAATTGCAGGGCAAACCTCTCAAGATGAATCTCATAAAGTTTGCTCTACAAATACTCTGGAAAAAAAATGGCATAAAATTCCAGCATCATAAAAAATAAAACATAACTTTTAATTTATGTTTGTAAAAAAAAAAGACAATAAAAATTCCAAATGACAATGATAGAACAGAGTAAATTAGCTAATAATACTCTGTCTTATCCTTGTCACTTGGATCCTTGTCATTTGGAATTTTTATTGTCTTTTTTACAAACATGAATTAAAAGTTATGTTTTATTTTTTATGATGCTGGAATGTTATGCCATTGTTTTCCATATTCATTGCCTATTGGTCCAAGGTTTGTTCCGTGCATCATTTTTTCATGGTTCATATGTTTTGGTTGTGGTGCTGATTTCTTTGCACTTTTGCTACAAATACTCTGCCTCAGCCCAAGTTACTGATCCCAATTCCTACCCACAACCTCCTCCACTTTACACGACCTCCAGGAGGTTACGTCCTGACAGTGCGATGTGAGGTGGGATGTATGGGGCTCCATGGAGTGCTGAAGGGAGAGTCAAGATGTCTGTAAGTGGGAGTGAGGATTGGTGAGCAAATAGGGGTTGTTATCTGCTCCTGTAAATGGCCTATAAAAAACCCAAAAACACATATATATGGGGAAATTAGATCTGAGAAAACAGGTGTCCACTATACCATCTGAGACAGCCCCCACCTCCAGAGAAATACACCGACATGCTGTCGTGCACCCTCAGAGGAGGACAACACCTCCAGGCTGCCCAGGTCCCACCGGCTACCCCTTCATATAAACCAACAGGAGGCCGAGAGCAAATGAGATCTACTAATGGGGTACAAGCCATTGTAGTGGGTGCCCTATTAGTACACTCTCTAGATACCACATTGTAGATTGAAAGAACACCCAATATAGATGCGATTTTGATTCCAATTTATTTTGTTCATTGACAAAAAACTAACTTTTTTTTTTTTTAATCCTTACTTTACTGTATTCTTTCCAACCTGTCTAAAACCTTTGCTCAGGCTGTAAAGTAATACACGGTTTTCCACAAGCAGCATTTGTAAGACCTCTATACCAAAGAAGGGGATATCAGGGACTTGAACTTTTGAATGTTGTATACTTTTTGTTAGTTCCTGCAATCTACAAAGCTGGAAACTCAAATTTCTTAAGATTTTTCTAAGGATTCACACTGGTAAACCCAGCTTCACTAGGTGCACTTGTGCAAATAAAGAAACTTTGTAGGTTTGCAATTTTGCATTTCATAAATAAGCTCTCTTGTCTATTCTGGTTGGCGAATAAGTGCTTATTCACATAAGTGGCTTTTCAGGAAGTCTCGCATTGCATTCCAAACACAGTAATGCAAGAAAATCAAATGTAAAATTCTACCAAGGAGAGAAAGCCTCATGAAAAGAGTATTTGCTGCAAATGTGCTGAGCTGGACGAATCCTATTATGTCTACGCTCTTAGTCTGCACATTCATTGCCGATGCTTTTTACTGGGTTTACTTTCTTAAGTAGTGGAAGGAAGTTAAACTTTCTTAAAACTTGTAGCCCTACACTTTAAGAAACGTGTTTGGTTTTATTGAACATAGTACATGTACCAGAGGTTGTCCCAACTGGTCAGAGTTGGTGGGGCAAGTTGCACTTAAACTATTTTGGGTATTATATTTGGTTTTTATAGCTTTTTCCTTAAAATCTTTTGGTGGTTAGGCAAGTTTGATTTGGTTTTCTGCCATAGCATTTGTCACATGGGATAATTATTTTTGCAAGTTTATAATTGATGTTTGGGCGATTTGCGATATATACATATATTTTATATATACTGTGAGAAGGTGACAGGCAGAATGCCGGGGTCCCGATACATCAGCCCCAGGTTTCTGATATATTTGTGGTCTAGTACGGGTCTTGAGTAGGCCTCAGCCCTAGGTGTGGGTCCCGGGCTCGTTACTGGGCCATAACAGGCTGCAGTGTGTACACGTCAGGGCAGATCCCGTGAACGAGAGGAGGTGCCTGGGTCTGTCCTGATACACAGAGTCTGGTGAGTCTGCGTTGGGCCATCTTTGTTTACTCGTATGGTTGGTAGTAAGCCACATGTAGAGTTAGTACTTTATTGTTTAGTTAGTGCTCAGACGAGCAGGGTTTTGTTCGACATTCTTTTGCCTGAAGTTAAGGCTGTATTTTTATTTTGTGTCTCAATTGAAGGCTTATTTATTTTGCTGTTTTCTCTAAATAAATCAATTTTGTAAAGATTTTGTGTCCCTGTCTCTGACTGGTTGGATCCGCACCATTGCTGCTACTCAGCCACCTTCCCCACTATATATATTACATTTATATTTTTTGTACCATATTTAGAGTTCCAACATCCGCTATACCATTAGAGTGGAAGTCAGGAGGAGGTTAAATAAATGCAATAAAATAGGAATAAAAGATACAAACAATGGTGCACTTACTTCCACCTACCAACACCACAAATGTAGATGACAAGCAGAATATTGTGAGCCTCGCAGCTACATTTTTCTTCACAGTCTCCCTTGTTTAACTATATACTAACCTGCAGCTACTTACTGCGTTAAAAGGTCTCCTTACGCTAGATTCACATCCGTTTTCAAGTTTCTGTTCTTTGTGTCCTCTTGATGACCTGAAAAATAGAAACCCGATCCACTTAAAAAGCGGTTACCCACAGAAACCCGGGGACCTCAAAGACTATAAATGGGGACCGCAGGGTTTCGTGGAGAGAAAAGTTCTGTTTGCAGGTTCGGAGACGGAAATCCTAAATGGAACTGGGGCGCAAGGTGTAAATGTAGCCTTACAGGGTAGCAGTGTAAAGGATTTAGAATACTTTGATGTTGTGAATTCCCTCCTCCTATGAGCCCCATAGACGTTGCTTCCCCTTCTTCCATGGTAGGGACACGATCGCTTGATATAAAAGTCTAAAAAGAGTTTTCCACTATAATCCGGTCACAATATTAGGGCGCCCGGTCTCCGCTTTTTGTGGGTTTTCGTCTTCTGCCGACAGGAGACGGAAACCCGGCAGTCAGTGTCTGTTTTTTTTCAACCGGACACAAAGTCCTGCATGTCCAACTTTGTGTCTGGTTAAAAAAAAAAACGTTTCGCCGCGGAGACCAGAAGATGCTCACAGGTGGACACTTTGCAAACCCATTCAAAACTGACTGCCGGTTTCCATCTCCTGTCCAATTTCTCGGGCAGAAGACGAAAACCTGCAAAGCAGAGACTGGGCACAGGTGTGAACCCGCCCTTACTAGTATTTGCCATCGAATCTTGATCAGCGGGGTCTGACTTTATGATTTTTTTTTTGTCAAAAACATCTAAAACAGGCAAAACCTTTGCCAAAAAAGTAATGTTCTTAAAGTGAATCTGTGCAGTAAAGACTCTCTGTTACAAGCGGCTAGAAGTTCTTAAAGATTAGTTTTTGGGTGGTAACCCCATTACGGTCTACTCTATTCCGCGGCTGGCCTTGTCACGATTTTATCTGTTCAGGCTCACTTATTTAAGAGTATTGGCGAGACACAACTTGGAAAACTCCAGTTCGTCAACTCTGCATGAAATAAACCGCAGGACTCTGGAGTTAAACTGTACTTGGCACCTAAACTCAAAGGTTAAATATATTGCTGCTAAGCCTCGTTTTATTGCAGTAAATACAGACATTCGGTATTGAACTGGAGCTGGCCCAAGACGGCAGCATTGCCTTATGGCAATATATAATATACAGCTCACTTCCTGATGGGAAAAGAGTAGATTTATATCGCCCTGATAGCCGTGTAAAAGGCAAAATAACGTCAAAGGAATTAATCATTAAATAGAGAATTTGCTCAACGTCATCTTAAAGTCACCTTTATGTTTTTATTAGTCTTTATTTGCATTATCCATATTAAATAAGGTGAGATTCATTACCCAGATTCATCCATGTACATACTAAAGTTATTGGGGGGCGTCAAAATGTAAATCTCCCTATGGGCTGTAGTTGTAGCAGGTCAACCAACTCAGAGGCACTATACGACACCATAAAGATAAACGGTGATACATATTTACATCACTGTTGGTCACCTTACCACATTAAGGGGCATTAAAGGGGTTGTCCATGACTGATATTGATGGATGGGGACTCTTCATTACTTACCAAACAGCACCATACATTGTATAGTGGCCGTGCTTGGTATTGCAGTTCAGTCCCATAGGATTGAATAGGACTGAGCTGCAGAATGGCCATGTGACGTCACTGCCTGAGAACTAGTGGAGCTCAATATAGTCAACCCCTTTAACGCCCCCTAGGGGCTAAATACTATATTATTCAGCTTTTGCAGGATAAGCGGTTGACATAAAAGCAGTCCCTATACATTATCATAGAAGCGGTTCTGGATCTCCTGTGCACCTTGCTTCTGCAAATGGGAACAAGACCAGTCATGTTGGTCTGGGACTAGAAAAACAAGGCTGCCGTCTTCTAGAAGCAGCATGACACTTGTGCAAAGGCATCAGACGTGAACTGTAGGCCAGTTCTGAACTTCAATATAACAGCCCATGGACTGGACGGACTATGCAGAGACTGTATTTATTGGTCATTCTCATCCCATACAATCCCTTTGACAGCGCAATGGTACCAGTAAGGGGTGCAAATGAATCCCAGCATGTTGCACTATTACTAAAATGAATTATAAAAGTCTTTTTCATTTTTTTATATATATAAAACTTGATATCATGATCACTGCTGCATTAAAGAAAAAATCTAAATACTGCATTTAAGTGTTTTTTTTTTTTTATCCGTGGTTCCAAGACTCAGTTATCCCCATTTTCCACAACTACTACTTTCAGCAAACTACATCCTCCAATTACAGTAAAACTGCATTTAATACAAATGTAATGCATATTTATCTCGATTACGTATCTCCTAGGGACCCATGTCAGTTTAGGAGATTCTAAAATTGTTGAAACTATATATACTGTATATAAAAAGTAAAACGATATACAAGAGATTGTACAGAACTCAAAATACTGATTTTTATATCAGAAGATTCAGCATGAAGAGCATTGTACAGCAGCACTGAACAGTATTGATGTGAAGAAAGCTTTGGGGTGAAACAGAAAACTTGCTCATAGCTGCAGCACCACACCTGTGCCGGCCTCTGTGTCCCTGTTACTTGGTTATTCCCCCTTTTCGTTTTTAGAAACATGCATTTTAAAATCAAGGTAGGAGAAAGAGCCTGTTAAGTGGAGAAAGAAGCATTTTCCTTTTATAACGTGTATTACAACTAGCATTGAGCGAACCCTCTTCATCATGAGCCGAGTTTAACCTGAATATCCCAAATTGTTCAGTTTTTAACAAAATACAACAATTGGGTATTCGTCTCGGATAAACTAAAATGTCCTCTGCAACATGTATTGGAGTAAGTTATTATACGCCGGCGACTCTTCAGACCGCAGAGTATAATTTGTACTACAATTTGTGTAGAACTTCTTGGACGATCCATCGTTCCCATTTGGACATGTTAGCATGTTTAGGTGTGAGGGGTGACAAGTTCCAATATTCCTATGACTATTGGATATGAGACCTGGAGTGCCTGGGTTGTCAATGAAGAGGCCATAGATATAGGCAAGGGGATAGATATAGGCAAGGGGACTGTTCCTAACCTAATCGTATAGAAGTACAGAGTCTGATTTTAACCGTAAGCAGTTATGGACACAAATCGTATTATGACTGTAGGGTTACACAAGGGAGCATATGGAGAGTCAATGGATCCCCCAGAAAGAAGAGTGTGTGGGATGTCCATGGCTTCCCCATTCCCATCTGTATCCTGTCCAAAATGTGTGGAGTGAAGAGAAAAGGAGTTAGGGGAGAGTTCACGGTAGGTAATTGATAACGTGCTCTGCAGGTTAGCAGTATATCTGTGGTGAAGGCTATAGGGCCTAAGAGGTGTTGATGTGTTCCCATACTAGGGTGCTTGGGTGTATGGGAGCCAGTCAGAGCTTCTCCACCTTCATCTAGCAATTTTATGCCCATATGGTCAAAAAGGAGGCTATCTATCTCAAGAGAGTGGCATAATGTAATATGTGGGAGAGCCAGGCCATCTTGGTGAACCAGCGCAATAAGGACTCTCTAAGGGCTAGTTCACATGGGGTTCCGTGTGTACACATTCTGTCGTGGCTGCCGCAACGGGATGCCGGTGCAGTGCACTAGCATTCCCGTTGCGGCATTCCGTGATGAATTGACCCAAATGAATGGGCTGGATCCTTGAACTGCGGATGCGGCGGCTGATTCAGCCGCGGAATCCGCGGCAAGATAGGGCAGTCGGATTTCCAGCGGTGTAGAACACCGCATGTGCCTAAATCCATGAAAGGTCCTCTTTAAATACATAAAGTAACTTTGACAGGATGGACATTTGTAAAGATTCACACCAGCAGAGACAAGGGAAGAGTTTTCTATTTCACAGGAGAATATCAATTACCCCTTGGGAGTGTAATTGGCGCGTAACAAGTAGGGTTGAGTTGTAAGCCAAGATATCTCAACAGATCTTTTTTCTTTAGTGTGTTTTGGGACCTTTATGAATAATGATTTGGTGATGCACCCAATAGCAACCAGGCCCAGTCCCCCACCATCTACCCCCTCCCCAAATATGGCCTTGAAGCTTGCAATTGCAGGAGACCAAACCGCAGTGGCCAGATTATTAGCTATAGCTAACAGCTAATATTTCACTTCTTCTTCAGAAACAACCTAGAAGACGTAGAAATCTAAAGATGGAAGATGCAGTTATTGGTAGTGAATATATCTAAAAAAAAATTTTTTACAGAACCGGTAGACTTTAATTTAACCCTTATTATTCTTGGGAAGTGCTGTCAGCCGATGAACTAACACAGATGTTATATAGAACTTTCCAGTCTGCTGGTACTTTTCACCTTGTCATTAGTTTTTGGTACTTTCTTAAGACTACTATTAAAAAAGAATCACTTGGTTAATTTTATGTTAAATATGTGTTTCAAAGTGTCTCTGCGCTTGCAACGGTTGCGTTGCTTACATAAAAAAACCACAAAAAACTCATTGCACTGATCAAAGGGCCCCGGTACAAGCAGAGTGTGCAGTGCAGATCAGCTCGGAGCCTTGCAGTGGGTGGATTTACACCAGTAATCAGCTTTAAGATCGGATTGCAGTGAAGTCAGCATCTGGTTTAAGGTATAGAGACTAATTAGACCAGGTGCTTCCTGTGCTTGGAGGAGGGGGAGACAGGACGGGAGGAGAGGAATATTTCAAGTAAAAAATGCTTGCTTGACTGCGGAGAATATTCAGCTGCGTTCTCTCAACAAGTCAGTTAACAGTTCCACTTCATGACTTAGGAACACAAAACGGAGTCATTATGGAAGCTATAAATGGTATTCACTAAGACGCCGGCATATGAAACAGGAATATTTATTTCATATATTCATCGCCGTTCCTTCCTATAGTCTGGCATGTGCAGAAGCACGTAATGTATGTGCAGTCTCCACCGTTTCCTAATGGGATATTTTATTCTTCTGTTACGGCAAAGCACGTCTAGTTTTTAGGGGTTTCTTTTGCAGAGAGGATGTATTTTTTAAGTTTGCACTTGAATTTAGTTCACGTTACAGACCATAGTATCCTGTAAACTGTAAAATATGTACAGATGTGGCAAAGTTAGGGTCCATGCACACGAACGAGTTGGGGGCAGAGTTTATCGTGTAAAGTGACATCCAAGTGCATTCCGTTATACATTCACGTCAATGAGGCTTCTGGATCCATTCCATTCTGATAACACGGAGCAGAATAACGCCTGCTGTATAGTTATTGGAACGGAATAGTTTCGGAAGCCCCATAGACATGAATGCATCATGGATGGGTGTGCAACTACATTCTGTGCTAAACTCAGCAAACAACTTAGGCCTGGTTCACATCTGCATTCAGTATTCTGTTCGGGGAGTCTGCATGGGGACCCCCCCAAAACGAAATACTGAACGCATTGACAAGCGGTGAGCTTATGAAAGCACACAGGCCCCATAGACTATAATGGGGTCCGTGTGTTTTCTGCATGGTCTCCGCACGGGTCATGTGGAGAGGAAAGTACTTAATGAACTACCTTCCTCTCCACATGACTCATGCAGACACGGCGCGGAAAACACACAGACCTCATTATAGTCTATGGGGTTTGTGTGCTTTCACTGCTCACCGCTTGTAAAATGCGTTCAGTATTCCCATTGGGGAACCCATGTGGACTTACCAAACAGATACTGAACTGGACTCAGATGCACACATGGTTATGTGCATGGACACTTAATCTGAACTTCTGCAATTAGTTATGGAGCCGTCACACGGAGTTACGCTGCGCTCATTCTGAACGTAAAAACACGTTCAGAATGAGCGCGTAAAAAGCAGCTCCTATTGACTTGAATGGAAGCCGGCATACGTGCGCTCCCCATTGAAATCAATGGGAGGCTTTTTTTTCCTATTGCTTTCAATGTATTACGCGCATAATACATTGAAAGCAATAGAGAAACAAATCTTCCCATTGATTTCAATGCGGAGCACACGTATGCCGGCTCCCATTCAAGTCAATAGGAGCTGCTTTTTACGCGCTCATTCTGAACGTGTGAAGGCTCCCTTAAACTGCGTTAGCATGATAGTTTATTATAGTGGACAACTAAAACCAATGGAAAATCATTGGAAAAACAGCGTTATGCTTGGATCACATCTGCGTTGGTATTCCGTCCAGGGGAGTCTGCATGGACACCCCCCGAACGGAACACCAAACGCAGTTGCAAGTGCTGTGCAGTACAAGCACATGGACTCTATAGACTATAATGGGGTCCGTGTGCTTGCTACACGCTGCCTGTATGAATCATGCGGACAGGAAAGTAGATTGTCCCTGCGGAGATCTGGCAGCAAGCACACGGACCCCATTATAGTCTATGAGGTTTGTGTGCTTTCACTGGCACACAGCTTGCAGTTGCATTTGGTATTCTGTTCTGGGGGATCCTCATGTGGACTCCCCTGGATGGAATACCAACGCAGATGTGAACGAGGCCTTAGACCAATATCATGGAGCCATAATACGGTCACATTTTAGTGTCTGTAGTATGGCTGCCTCACTCAGATCCTCCATCCAATTGCTTTCCCCTCATTGCTTTGGGTCTGTATCAGTTAGTCTACCTTCTATGGTTTTCAATGCAGCTGTAGATGTTGGAATCTCTGAAAAACAGAAAGAAAGCCTATATCCATCTTAAAGGATATCCCTGATTCATTTACTAGAGATGCTGCAGAAGCTGTACTGTATTCTACTGGGAATGAATGACTAAACCAGCAATATTCCTGTAAGTAAACTTTTCTTTTAATAACAGTACTTTACAAGTTTAATCTAAAATGCATATTCAGGTCACTTATTACACCATAGATTGTTGGCGCACCCCGTCTAGGGCAATACAATTATCTAGTCCAGTTCGTAGGCTGCAGACCTGGGTGCTCATCTCCCAAATATGTCAAACTACATTTATAAAGGCACAGTGATAAGAATAATGGTTGAGATTGATGCCATTTCAGATAGAGTGAAGGAATCTAGTATTTATGTAAAATATCTAGGCTCATACGTTTGTAAGGGCTGATATTAGGTTAGGTATTTTAGGTTGTTGCATCTTTCTGACAACACATGTTGTTCTAAACAGTGGGGTCATATGTAAAAAGAAGTGTTATGGTTGTCCAATCAAATTTTTGTGTTGGAAAGAAAAGCATCTGGTTGGCTGCCATACCCAACTTTATGGTATCACTTATTTTGCAGATGTTATATCGCATATAATGTACACATGACTAATATGCTACAATATCCACCAGTTGCTAAATCTTGCTTTAGGAGCAAGATCGTGTCAAAACTGAACAGTTTGTGGCTCAGTGGTTAGCACTGCAGCTTTGCAGTGCTGGAGTCCTGGGTGTGAATCCTGCCAAGGACAACATCTGCAAGTAGTTTGTATGTTCTCCCCGTGTTTGCGTGGATTTCCTCCAATACACCATACTGATAGGGAAAAAAAGGACATTGTGAGGTATATACTGTATACTGGGTATAATTCTGGGCTGGAAAATCTGGTGAACTATTGGTTAGGAGATGGAAATCCATGTATCATGGCAATCTAAGAGTCCCTGCCTGGCCCTGGCCTCCCTGTCCTTTACTGTATATAGTATGAACAGTACAACCATGAGGAGGTCGGGACTCCCACCACCATAGATCACCTAATGGCTTCGGGTTGGGAAATCCAGGGAATGTTCAGTTTTCAGCTCGGATTCCCCTGTGTGCATGGAATAGAATATTTTAGAAAATATACTAAAATAAGAAAGACAGATAAGTAAATGACTATCCCAACATGATAAATCTATTTATGTTATACACATGTATACACAGACACAGTATATAGATTCCTCCGTGTTATTAGTAAACATATGGAGAGACCCTCTGCCCTTTAAATCATCTGGTCAATGCCACTCATCACATTAAGTGCCCCTTTCACTTCTGGTTCCAAACAGTCTGAAATTAGAGACAGACGGGGAAAGTTGAAGTCAATGTATGTTATTGTTTTCTCTATTAGACAAGATCTGTAATGTTTTCTGCTTCTCAGATAACTCTGCTATGTTTGGCATCAGGGGACATCGCAGCCGTTCAGTGTAATTACAAGCTTTTACAATTATGCCGAGTTTCACTTTCCAAATCTTAAGTCAAGAACGCTGAAACACAATGTAAAAAAAAAAAAAAATACCGTAAATGAAATCTGTAGATTTTCTATCAAGCAGTATAATACTGTTTGGACAAAAAGCAAAAACAGAACACATTGGAAAAAAGTTCTCTAAAACCACATTACGTGGGAATTTGCTATAAACAAGGATCACTAAATTTTTTTGTACGTATTGTCTTCTACAGTATAAAGTATACGCCTCCGGCTCTAACAAAGAGAGATTGCTCTGTTCCAGGTTATCACAATTCATTTATTAAAAATACGTGTTTCCTCTTCAGAAATTCTCTTTTCACTTACAATACAGAACTAGCCTGGACTAAACAATCTGCTTTTGGTACTGGCTGGATGGTCAATATCTCAAGACAGTCCTCTGCAGAAAGTTGTAGCTCTTGGGCCCTAATGAAAAATCTAACCGGGCCCCCATGTACTATATATCTTTAAAGAGGACCTTTCCCCACCTCCACCAATTCTAGTACTTAGCATCTCCACTGATTCTAGCACAGTTGGAATATTCTCTCTAGCTCCCACCATTCCTGAGCAACAAGTGCAGTTAGTTTTGGTGCATGATGTAAGCTCTGTAATGTCAGAAGGATGTTGTCAGATAAGGGATGTGATTCACAGCTCCAATCAGGGGCCAACGTCAGAGCTCAGAGTCACATCCTTGTCTGTTCCTGCCTGACACAGACACTGCACAGTACAGAGACTGAATAGCATATCAGGCACCAGAAATAACTGCATAGATTACTCAGGAATGGTGGGGGCTAGAGAAAAAAAAAATCCAACGGTGGTAGAATCAGTGGCCTTTGATTTGGCCTTTTGGTTAGAATCTCTAGACAAGATCTTGCACTATTAGGCATTAAATTTAGCAAACACTGGGTGACATTTGATACATTTGGCACAAGTTACGGAAATGCAGGTTCCAGCAAAACACACTAAAACTTGCCATCATGGTAAATTCTCTCCAATGGCTCTTAGATATTAGTATGGTTGCCCACCCAGGGATGGTGGAAGGAATTAGATTACAATCATAGCCAAGCTAAATGTGCTACACTGTATCTGTAGCTCCCATTCACCTCTATGGGAATTATGGTAACAGTGTAGAGCACACTGCCTGTCTGTTCATATACCGTATATATTCGAGTATAATTCGGGTCGGCTTATACTCGAGTATATACGGTAAGTCCCATCCGAGGGGGTCAGGACTTAGGAGCGGTTATACCAATCTTTGCAGAAATTTGCTTTTGTAAAATAAAGAAAAAATAAAGCAAACACAAAACATATGACTAGTATTGTCTACTATTGCTCTCTCATACATTTTATGATAAATCTTTCACATTTGGCTGACAATTGGCACAGTTTGAGCTCACAGGGATGGGAAGGACTGAACCTCTAAAGCATTACCAGTCCTGGCCACCAGGAGAGAAAGCCGATAGCCAAGACTCAGGGGTGGACTCTTGATTTCCCGGGCAGTATTATGTCCTTACGTATGATAAATAATTGGAAATGGTTGCATGAAGAAACAATAGAGGTGAGAGGAAACCAAGTCCCCACCAGAATTTTTATAGTCTAGCATAACTGTAAAACAAACCACAATTTCACCTGGCAGCTGTATTGCGGACTCTCACAGTTACAGTGAACACAAGCTCGCTTTTGGCAGGACAAGGCCCAGCAAGATTCCAACAACCCTTAAGCCACATATTGTGTAGACTCAAATAATAAGGATCCAGCAACCTTCAATCTCCATCTTGTCTTTTCTTCCATTATCCAGGGTAGGTTATACAATGTTGTATTTAGTGGAGACATCTATTGTAACAATCCTCAATGACATTCTTTGTATATGGCCCTACATTACATAATAAGCAGTGAGCGTGAAAGGTCATGTAAGATCCTTTAAAAATCTACTGTAAAATTCACTAGACATAGAGTAAACCAAATTGAGATACTGACATATTATGTGCCGGTCTTTATATTTTGTCCAAGGCTTCAGTGTAACCCACACCAAATTTGTTGGCCCGAGATATTCCCACCCCATCTCGAACCCGATCCTGCTCCATCCGCAATTCTGAAAAACGCAGAGCAGGTTGGAAAAGGACAAAGAGGCGCATGTTTAAGGCAATGTAGAAAATTCCACCTATCTCTTTCAGATTGAAGGCCCCATGGTGATCAGGTAGCCACCTTGCAAGAAGTAGCAACCTTAGACCCAGTTCACATCTGCATTTGGGTCATTCGTTCCCCTCTCTGCATGAAAAATGCAGAGAGAAGAGTCCTGCAAGCAGCACTTTTCTCTCCACATTTTTCATGGGGAAACCAAATGGAAACCACGGACCCCATTATAGTCTATGGGTTCCACGGGTTTCCTAAGGTAACTGCTTTTTTATGGGTTTCCATTTGGAGAGTCTCCCAGTGGACCCCATGCTCAGATGTGACCCGGGCCATAGACCCCATGCAGACGACAGAGTGTGCTTCCGATGTGGAGCTGAGTTGGCAGTAGGATGACACTCGGAGTGACATCTAAGTGCATTCTGTGATGCGTTCACGTCTATGGGGACTTTTAATCTGATCCAATAACATGGAGTAGGATAGAACAGGTCCATCGGATAGACGTGAACACATCATAGAATAGACTCTGATGTCACTCAAGGCTCATCCTGCTACATTCTCTGCCCCACATAGGAAGCATACTTGTGTGCATGGGGTCTTCGTCTGTTACAATTGGATAAAATCCTTGTAACCTGATCTACCTACCCAGTGTTACGGTTCTGTGTATATATATAATTTTTCTTTTTTTTTTAAAACTACAGAACCTCTTAGCTGTAGAACACTACAGCGTGGTCCACAGGCCCAATGGTGGGCAGCTGTATGTCTGAACTCAATGTGAACTACTGCAAAGACACTGCAGCGTGAAAATCAATGTGAACTACTGCAAGACACTGCAGCCTGAACTGAATGTAAATGTGTGACACTCCATGTGAACAAGATGCAACTAAAATCCTGCCAGTTTAGCTCACTGGCCAGGTGCACCAGTACAAGTGAAACACACACGGCTGCCAAGGGTTAACACTCACCCCAGGCCAGTAAACACACACACTTAACCCTGCGACAGCTAGGGGCCACCACGGAAGTTTAGAACATTCTCCTGCACACAGCTTGGAGTTACAAGGAGGGTTTGCATGCTCCTGCACACAGCTTGGAGACATCACACACCCATGCTCCCGAACACAGCTAGGAGCCATACATGAAACCAGACAGTACACATAGGCTATCTCAGAGACCATACCTGCCGCATATCTACAAGCTGGAACGGCTTCTACCGCTCCTAGCCCTGGTGTAGAGCTGACAGTTCAGGGCTTACAGGTCCTAACTAACAGCACCCAGATTGAAGCAGAGGGACTCCACACAGAGGCCTAGTCTGACAACCTGCCTGAATACTGGAACCTATCTCTGACTACTGGCATTCACTCCGTGGACTTTGAGGAAAGTTTAGACAAATTGTGAGCACCCGGTGGGCGTCGGCTCACACTATTTAAAGGGAAGTCCCCGCCCAATAGGGCGGTGGTGATGACCTCACCGCTCATGCTCAGTAGGGGAGAAATGGCACTTAGCTTGTGAGCAGCTCCAATACGTCTGAGCATGCTCAGTAAGGTGAAAGCTAGACGGTTAGACTGCGGGACCCAATCCTAACACCCAGCTATGGTAAGCATAGATAGTAGCTGAAACAATGGTGTGTTTGGCGCATCGCTTTGAAACACTGGGCACAATGGTTTCCATGTAGCATGGATCATATCAAACATTTCCCCAGATAACAGATGGTCCCAATTGTTACTGATAGCAATAATCCTACAATAACAATCCCAATTCCTCTTTCATACAATTGCATGTGCCATGTGAATGATAAAGTGATATGACAAACAATAAATATGACACAAACCGAGATGTACAGCTTCTTACATAGCATTAAGTTTCTTGCATGTGGCTGAATACACAATGGCTGTGTATCTGTAAATACATCACATCATTGTATACGAGGTGCAGTCAACCATAATTACAATATGTAATGCATTGGATCATAGTCTGGAAACGTGTAACTTCCCCTCCAGCCTGGGACCTCCGGTTATTTTTGATCTGTAATGAGGTTCATGTGTGGTATTCACCAGGGACGGAAAAATTAAATATGCGGCCCTATAGCAACATTCGGAATGGGGCCTCCTCGCTTCACCTCTAGCCAAAGACATGCAAGAAGAATCTACACACTCACACATATGGACAAATATACATATATTTAGACACCTACCTACAGGAGACTTTGTTAGATCAGATCTTACTGCGGAGACATTAGGAAGTTGCTTAGAAAGTCCATGTGAGGTTATTAATACAATTGGCAATAGTGTCACCCAAAGGTTAATATAAGAATCATCCTAACGTTTCTGTCCCATGGAAGTGAATGGGAGCACCGCCCACCACTATTCACACCCACATTCAGGCTGGCTGTGGTCATGCTCAATGTGCAGTGGGGCAAAGGACCTTTTGTGCTTGCCTCATGGTGTAACCCCTTTAAGTAAGGCAGGGTAAAAAAGGAGGATCACTGTTCCTCGTACATTGGATTTATTTATATTTTTTCATAGTGTTCTCATTTAGTAGTATAAAAAATATATAAAATTATTTAGTATCTTTGACACGTCATTTATGCAAACAAATGTCCCATATACAATTTAACGTATATAGCATACACCACTAGAATACTTACAGTGGACCTTTCTATACTTCCAAACCTTCACCTCCTCAACTCAAACTCCGTAATAGCCACTTATCTACAGATTACGGTACAACTGGAATTTTTTTCTCCAGCCCCCACCATTTCTGAGTATTCAGAGCACTTAGTTTTGGTGCCTGATATGCCAATTAGACTCTCTAATGTCAAGTGTGTGGCGTCAGATAGGAGCAGGCAGAGGGGATGTGATTCAGATCTCCAAACAGAGGCAGATATTGCCAGAGCTCAGAATCGCACCTCCTGCCTGACACCACCCACATGACATTAGGAAATTTAGTTAGCATAAGATGCACCAAAACCAATTTTACCGATTGCTCGGGAATGCTGCGGCTACAGAAAAAATTCCAACTGCATTGGAGCCTGAATTGAAGGAAAGGTTCTCTCTAAGGCTGAGGTGCCACATTGCGGAAACACAGCTTCTTTTATTGCAGATTTTGCTGTTTTTTTGACCCAAACCTAGGAGTGGCCACAAAAGGAATGGGAAATTGTATAGGAAGTTCTTATACTTCTTCCAGCTGCTCAATCCACTCCTTAGGCCCTGTTCAAACAGGACACGGGACCGCGTATTTTGGTTCTGATTTTGACGCGAGAAGCCGCGTCAGAATAGGACCAAAATGCACCTGCCGCGGCTTCCTGCTCCGGAGTAGGCCCAAAAGAATGGACCTAGACCAGAGGGTGCTGCCACGAGGCGGACGCCACGGCTGAATCCGCCTGAAGAAAAGGCAACTTGCTTCTTTTCTCTGCTAGTGGACACAAACCGCAAGCGGAAAAACAAACTCTAGCGGTCTGCATAGACCTCTATTGTGAGGGGGCGGATTGTGAGGAGGATTCAGCGCCAAAATACGCCCCCTCTTGCCTTGTGTGAACGAGACCTTACTTATTAGTGTATTGAGTAGTTAATTTTCTTATGTATTATAAAAAAAGAGTGTGTCACTAGACCCCAGCATATCAATCCAGCCCTGAAGATAGATAGGTTAGGGTCACCAGAACCCAGAATATTAAGCTAACCCGCAGATAGATAGGTTAGGGTCACTTCAATCAAATCGAGTTTTTCCCTTGTGAATGGCTGCCTCAGTTGCTGCCTTTGACACCATGCTTAGAAGCATATTGACACCATGCTTAGAAGCATATTGACATAAACAGCAATATCTTGGCAAGGGAGGCACCGATGGGGTTCTAGCTCTAGATCACTTCTAACATGCAGTCAGTGAAAATATTGGGTAGTATTTCCTGAAAAATAATAATAGATCGCTTCCTTAAAACTCTGCTCGACATCAATTTATCCCTCCATTTCCAGGAGTAACATGAACATATGGAGAGCACCAATAAGACGCCAATGCTGGACCCAACACATAGCCACGGTTATGGGACATTATTCACAGGTTATGTCAATGGTCCTCAGTTACTATTGTGTTTCTAACCGATTTCTGTCCTACATTGCTCCAGATTTGGTGCACTTCTGTCACAAAGTGTCACATCTATTTCTGAGCCAATTCTTCTGACTTGCTCAACCAGAGGCGATAGTGGGCCATGGTTTTACTGCATTGGGCACTATCATTGGGCCATGGTTTTACTTCATTGGCCACTACCATGCCTATATTCTGAGGATAACTCGACAATATCATTCGTCCTCCTATTTACGTGAACCCGTGATCTATTTAAAGATTAGTCTCATATTTTTGGCAGTATATTATAATGAATGCTTTCTGTGCATCTTTTCTAATAGCAAACTGAATAGAACCATTGAATTATAATGGAAAAAGTTCTTCGTGAGCTTAGAGCTGGTGTGCAAGAATGGGATGGGGGTGAACAAAACCCTTCTTAATGGAGCGAGTATTCAGCATTCATGGGTTTTGAGCACAAATCATATCCTAAGGGCTGAGAAGATGTGTAGCAGATGGAAAGGAGCCAAAAACCTAAGAAACTAAATTCCTTTGTAGTTTATTGAAATTTCATATATATGGTACTGATGCAAAATAACCTGGCGCTAGAATATTTTATGAAGTCGGTCACACGCATAGATCACTGCATTTTGTATTATCCATTCAACATATTCAGGTATTGGCAAAGGCGTAACTTGGAGCAAAGTCTGCAATTGGTCCCCTACCTACCATGTGTCATTTAGAATAGTTAGACCCTTTGGGGTCCAGGGCCTGGTTGTGACGTAGGCCTTGGGAAGGAGTGTATAATAAACAGCTCATACCCAGCATTTCTTCCATTCTCTCGGCCTACCACTACCTCCTTTGCCAGCGTCTCCCAGCCTTCTTGGTGTTGTCAGACACCCCTGGTCACTTGGAACACACCAACATCATGCAGCTTTAACAAAAGAGTCATGACATCACACCCCATGCAACATGAGGCTGATGACATCACCCAAGAGGCCGGGAGAAAAGACCAGATGCTGCGGTAGAGCCCTGGAGAGGTGAGGAAAGGCGAAAATGAGCTGCTTTTCCACCCTTCCCCGGGTCCTCCGAGACCCCAGAGCATAATAATAGCACTTCTGGTTCAAGCCAAAATTTGCAGGTGTACCTTGCGAATATTGCCGAGACCAATGACTAAGGAGTCATTAGAATGAGGATATTAATCTTCTGCTATAGTTAAAACATTAGTATTACTGTAAAATATTAAAATTCCAATATTCCTAGTGTATGGTGCATGGTACATTTATTCTGACTATGGGTCTCTTGACATCACCGTGTCCAAGGATGCACTTAGTAGTATCTAGTATCGGGTACCACATTCTGAGCCATTCATGAAAAACCATACTAAATACTAAAAATGTTCCTTCCATCGCGAAAGCTCACTATGTAAGAGTATGTTACGGAGTTCAAATGGGGTCTATATAAAATATGAACCATGACCCCCATAATGAATATTATATCAGGAAAGGAAACTGTTAAATATATTAAATGTTAATCAAGGTGACCAACCAACTAAAATTTTCAGGACCGTCCAAAATAAGAGACAACTTCTTAATGTACTGGCTCCCACTTAGTTTACCAACCCCATGGTATATTCCAGGAGGCATCAGCTGATATTTACGTACCATCTGCTTCAGCCTTTTATTATGTCTCAATGCTGAACAATATTGGGATACGACGTCTGGATATTGCTCAGCGTTGGGATGCAATATGTGGCACCCCCTAGAGGCCAAAGTGGAGGAGGCCATGGACGGAGTCAGATGGGTCAGTGAATATCACCATGACCAACTGGAGTAGTCACAGTCAGAGTGCATTGCAGGGGATGCTGAGCATCGCCCAATAGATGAACCATTTCCTTACAAATGAGACTCAAGAGTATTCAAACCTGAATACAGAACCATTGGGGGCCCTGGAAAGCCCATTACACTTCAGTCTCATTCCTATATTTCTTACGATGGTGTTTTTAATGGAACTGTGTAGCAACTGGTCTATCTACAATGTGGAATTAGTTAGTTTGTACCAAGCCAAAGTCTGGTGGCATTGGTGATCATACAACAGTCAGACAGAAGAAACGTTGCATGCACAGTCCGGGGGCGGACATAAGATCGGTGCACAAAGAGTCAGAGAGAGACTATGTCCTCTGCTCACCGATATCAGATGTACATATCGGAGGGGATCTGCTAACCTGTGAATTAAGGTGCATGAAGTATAAAGTACATCTCTTGTTACACCAAAGTGTTGTAACGTAACCAAGGAGAGGCTGAAATAGATATCGTAGTAATTGGCGCCATTCAACACCTTCCACGTCTCAACTACTAACATTTAACACGGTGACCGCATGGAATTATCACTTGGCCAGTTCATCAATAGGCATAACTTCATTCCTCTCGCATGTTTGTACGCGATTACTACATCAGGGAATGTGTAATCGTATCCCGAGATCTGACCTTCTTTACAAGTTGATATGTTGACGGTTCTTTTGGCTATGAAGGTGTTAAACAGATGGAGAGAGCTGTAAGAGGATTCCAAGAAAATGGTAATATTATTAGAAGTAGGTACAGTGACTCTAGTGTGATTCCCCCTAAAAATATCTAACAGGAAATTCAACTCCACGCTGAACGTGCTTGGGCACCCTGCACAGCATTTTAGTGGCATCGTAAAATGTTAGCTGCATGCCAAAGTGGGCGCTTATACTCCGATGGCCAGTTTATAGACTTCCAATGCTAGGAAAAGCTAAAAAACAGAGACAGGAACGCTACCGGTTAAATACGGGGCAACACAATGGCTCAGTGGTTAGCTCAGCGCAGCCTTGCAGCGCTGGAGTCCTGGGTTTGAATCCCGCCAGGAACAACATCTGCAAGGAGTTTGTATGTTCTCCCTGTGTTTGTGTGGATTTCCACCCATTCTACAAAAACATACTGATAGGAAAAAAATGTACATTGTGATCCCTATATGGAGCTCACAATCTACATTGAAAATAATAATAATAATAATAATAATTAATAATAATAATATGGGGGCTCATATAGGATTAACTGGGACAATCCTGGAATATTGGCACTGGCTCACCCCTCTCCTGACCCAGCAGACGCCATCACTTATAGACTGAGTATGCCTGTTATACTGTAGTCCACTATGGCCGCTCTATGGGGCGTTGAAGTTAAAAACTGCTCGGTAGGATTCGCACAACGGAGTCCCATACGAGATGAAAGGTCCATGTGCGACTTGTATTTTCCAGACTAAACTCAACTGAGCTCCTGAATGGTCGAAGCGCTACTGCAGCAAAGTGAGAGCTTTATGTGAACCCGGGCTAAAGCTCTGTTCAGGTCTCATGGTTTCACACATTTAGTCTATAGGATTATTATCTATATTATATTATTATATAAAACCTCAAATTGGCATAGTTTTCATATTGACAGTCAATGGCAGTTTGGTTCCGTGGGTAAACAAAAAAAACACCTCTCTTAGCCTCGGTTCACATCTGCGTTTAGGGGAGTCCGCTTGGGGAACCTATATGCATAAAAAAGCGTTTACCTGGGAAACCCGCGGACACCATTGACTATAATGGGGGCCATGTGGTTTCTGCACAAAACATGTGGAGAGAAGAGTCCTGCAAACACCTCTTTTCTCTCCGCATGTTTTGCGCAGAACCCAAGAAGAAACCACACGGACCCCATTATAGTCTATGGAGTCCGTGGGTTTCCTTAGGTAAACACTTTTTTATGCATATAGTGGACTCCCCAAACACAGATGTGAACCAGGCCTTACCATTTGCATCACTGACTGGCCAATTAACACTTTTGCAGGTCCTTAATACCATTTCCTCTCTGCTGTTTGGGGATAGGCCGCCCCTGAGGTCAATGATTGGGTGCAGTGGTGACTAGAACAAAGATGGAGCCTCACGATGATATCTTCAAGGACCTTCAACAGGACTGACAAAGTGGTCAATGCTGGATTGGCTGCTCCTCATAGAAAAACGACAGGGCAAGGCAGAGAAGTACTCGGTGCTCCAGGCAGCTCATTTACAGAATCACATGGCTGCAACTCCAGTCGCATGACCAAAGATCGCCGAATTGCCCTGCAACTCCTTAGCAAAAGGTAGTAAATGGATTTGCTTTGCGACCATGACTTCCAGTTGCAAAATAGTCATACAAGAGCTCCACATAGAATACGTCTATAGGACTGACACCACATTATTTCAGCAAGACATATACTGCACAGCCAGATATGGGGAAATAATACATGATAAAGGAACCTAAATTATGGCTCACACTTTCTGGGTTCAGGCCCCATATTGTGGAAACGTAGCTTTTTTTGTTGCAGATTTTGCTGCTTTTTTGAGCCAAAACCAGGAGTGGATTGTAGCCATTCTTAGCTTTGGCTCAAAAAACTGCAACAAAAAATCTGCGTTCCTGCAGCCTTAGAGAAGTTGTGTGAACATGGCTTTACATAGACAACATACTGATTTGAGTGGTACTTACGGTCTGGCGTCCCCGCAGTGTGAGAGTCACGCTTTATGGTGGACAACTAAGCTGGTGTCCAAGGATTTTGGCAATGCAGTACAGACACAGGTAGACAGCAGTAATGCGGCAGGGTAGATGGCAAAGTATGATGTAGTGTAAGCAGAAAATTAGACAAAGTCCATAATGTAGCAGAGTTGGTCCAGCATTAGTGTGAAACTGAGCTAGCGATTTAGCAGAAAACGACCGACAGAATAGTAAAGAGGAGTCTGTGGTTGTGTTGACCTGGATCGGCTAGAGTCCATGACTGGAACTAGTTCAGTGATGTAGCAGAGTGGACTGGGCCCTTGCTTGGTACACCAATATGGCAGGATGATGTCAGTAATGGTAGCTGGATCAGTGATGCAGCAGAGTGGAGTTAGTAGATGGTTAAGCAATGCAGCAGAGAGGAGACTGTAAAATCAGGCTGGTGCAGTGATATAGCAGAGCAGAGACTGTAACAGTGGTGTCATGTAATAGAACAGGGGCTGGTGCCGTCATGTAACTAAGTGAAGTATCTAAGCCAGCTGAGCAGGTGAATCAATGCAAGTCCTTAGCCAGCTCAGGTGGTTGTCTGTGTCTGTCAATGGGGCAGAAGCAGCGGTAGCAGCTGCCACAGGGCCCCAGCACCCCGTTGTCCCCCGCCGGTGTCTGTTCGGTCTCATGGCCTCATTTCTGGAAATTCTGTATCTAATTGGTCTCAGCAATCACATGAGGTGCAGGACTCCCAGCAAGGAGGCACCAGAACAAGACCGAATAGACACTGGCAGCGGAACAACGGGGACAGGTGAATGTGCTTTTTATTTTTTTTATATTTTATGTCTCCCGCCTGGCACATGGGTTGCTTCAATTCCTGGACAAATCTTTAAAAGATTTATCCATCTTTCTAATATTGATGGTCTGTCCTTAGGATAGGCCATCAATATTACATCTGTGATGATACAACAGCCAGGACCTCTGCAGATCAGCTCTTCCAGGACAGCCTGGCTACAGGTAATGGTAACATTTCTTGGAACCACGCTATTCACTTTCCATACAGAGTGTAGCAGTGGGTTTAGGTAGTGCAGTGGTGCACATTGTATGGCGGGTGAGCAGCATGGCTCCTGTCATGTTATACTATGCTAAAACGTTTTAATATACTTTCCTATACTATAATATACTATAGCTTACTATATATTATATTTTACTATAATATACCTTACTGTACTATAATATACTATATCCTACTATACATACTATAGCTTATTATACTATACAATAACCTGCTATAGCTTAATGTATATGTGCAAATATGCATTCTATGACACGTGAACCATTTCACTAATGTGTCGGCTTCTGAATAATGTATCATATGATCCTAGGAGGCTTCTTGTTTTAATGAGCTTTAAAAATACATGCACTCCCATTTTACAGTCACTGCCCCTTTAAGGGACTGAGACGCAAGCCATGCACCGCACATATGTAAATCCCACAAACCTCGCTCTGACATATGAACTTAAACTCTGTTAAATATTTGATATTATCTAATTTTACTCTACACTTGTTCATTGTGCCCATGCGGAGCATTGTAAGAAGCTCAGACCATTACTATATACTGGCATTAGACCCACTGTATATAGGATAACTATTATAATGACTGCGATAAGTCATATCTTCCAGGAGGGACCTTTCAAGGACCACATCAGAGTTGGGTAATGTATCATACTACTGTACTGTATTATATATCCTACCTCTATAATATGGCATCTGATGGGGCACAGTACAGTTAATTTTTTCTGTAGGTTTATATATGACTCCAGGAAATAGAAAACCTTTGTGCGTAGACATACAGTATGGAGCCATACACTTAGATATATAGATATAGATGGCGTACTACAATATACAGGTACTATGAAAAGAATAAAAGATATTTTTGGTACAAGTACATGGACCTCCTGACATGTGACTATGTAGATTATTTCCCTACATCTGACCTTGCATTATATAAGCCATGCTGATGTCTCGGTCCTATAGAAATATAAGATGTAGGGCTTTTGTATATTTATCCCCTAACTACACTGCTGATCAGTCACAAGCGTTCTTGTATCTTGTATGTACTCACACGTATCACGTATGACTTCACTGGAGCCTAATAGTGTGGTTGGAAGAAACCTCAGACAGGCCAATAGAGGTCACAAGATGGCCAAGCCGAGGCCACGACTGACAATGCTTCAACCAGTTTTAATACAATAGTGATGTAGTAGCTCATTTATTTCTGGTCATACATACTCTCATGTATATATGGTCACCAGGGCTTCTGCATAGTAATAATGTGAGTATGATATGGCCTCCATGGAGCCCTGACCTCAACGTCAACCAGTCTGTCTGGGATTACACGAAGAGACAGATGGATTGGAGCAAGCCATATCCACAGAAGATCTGTCCTTGGTTCTCCAAGATGTTTGAACAACCTCCTTGAAAAACTCTATGCAAGTGTACCTAGAAGAACGAAAGGAACGCAAAAGGTGGTCGCACCAAATATAGATGGGATTTAGATTTCGCCTTTGTTCATTCATTTTGCATTGTGAGTAACAGACATGATTGAAATCAGATTGTCTCTTAGGCCTCATTCACATCTGCATTGGTAATCCATTCGGGGGAGTCCACATAGCGACCCCTCCGAAAGGAATACCAAATGCATATGGCAAGCAGTAGCAGTGAAAGCACACGAATCCCCATAGACTATAATGGGGTCCATGTGCTTTCTGTGAGATCTCCGCACGAGTCATGTGGACAGAAAAGTAGATTGTGAAGTACTTTTCTGTCGGCATGTTCCATGTGGAGGTCGCGCGGAAAGCACACGGACCCCATTATAGTCTATGGGGATCTGCGTGCTTTCACTGCACACCACTTGCCATCTGCGTTTGGTATTCTGCTGGGGTTCCCCATGCGGACTCTCCCAAACGGATTACCAACGCAGATGTGAACGAGGCCTTACCCACTAATACCCCCTCAGATAGGGCACCATAACCCTGGCACCAACTTTCCATTTATAAGGATTGCATGACATTCATTTTTTTTTTCTATTTTTCCCCGAAACAGCGCCACACTTATGGATGAAATGTATCTGGTATTGTCACTCAGTCTCCTACAAGTGCAATACCGTATACTACCAATCTTTTCTCTTTTTGCTAAACTTCTACCACCCCTTTAACCTCTGTCATGTAGACATGAAGACTGAAGAACTGAAAGTCCATCAGGCAGTTTCATCTGTTATATCTCAGGATGTTCCTACCGATGCAGAGAATATACTGGGAAGAAATAGTATTCATTATACCGTAGAGCATTGGCTTTACAGGTCCTGCCAGAAGACGTAATTGAATCTACGGCACAATGTTACCTAATTTTAGATGAATTCACTGGCTATGAACTTCATTAGATATCTATAAAACTTTGCATGCAACAGAACAATCGCATCCATTCTTTCCGTAGCGAGTTAGAATTCTTCTTCAGTCACAAAGAAATTTGGAGAGATTCTTCTGCCACGCGATGCCAACAAATACACTCGCTTTCCCTGAATTTTTTTTTTTTTTTTTTTTGTAGAACACCATTCTTCATGGAATTGTGTATGCGCTGAAGGCAGTCCTCAGACATTAGGACCAAATCCAAAATGCCAAGGGGGGGCAATGCACAAGCAGCTGCAGACTTCCAGGCCTGCGTTGGCCCATCAGATTCTGCATTCCTCTACCAACCACATTTAGCTTATAGGGAAAAGTTGTTCTTGTTTTTCTTGGTACTCTGTCGACAGTCTACTGGGATTGTGAAAGCAGTTCATCCTCTACAGGCTCAGAATTAGTTTCATTGAGTCATTTGGACCTTTGATCTGATGGTTACAGTACAAAATATTAAATATGCAGGAAAATGTGAGTTGTCAAGAAGGCTGAAATACAGAAAATATCCACTGAGAGTTTAGAGTTATACAGAACTAGCTGGTACCCGCGACTTCGTCTGCGGTGATTGTAGAAGTGGGTATATACAGGCGCGGGTAAGGTTTTCGTACTGTGTATAAGGTATGGGATATGAAATGTAAGTTTGTATCTTGTTTTTGCTATAATTCAGAGAATACGTGAGACTTTTGTGTTGAAGTTACTTTGTATTTGAGCTGCTATACGGTGTTGTGAGAAACTTTACATAGTGACTTTCGGACAGAGGTATTTGAAGTTAACCCTTTCCCGCCGATGGCATTTTTGTGATTTTGGTTTTTAGTTTTTGACTCCCCTCCTTCTAAACCCCATAACGTTTTTATTTCTCCGCTCCCAGAGCTATATGAGGTCTTACCGTATTTTTCGGACTATAAGACGCACTTTTTTTCCTCCCAATATGGGAGGAAAATGTGTGTGCGTCTTATATTCCGAATGCAGCGTGCGCAGCGTCTGTGTCCCGTCTGTGCGAATGAAAAGAAGAACAGCACGGTGCCTGCCTGCTCTGCCCCTCCTTCTCTGTCTGTGTCGCGTGTTTGCAGGAGCGAGATCTGAGAGGCAGGGAAGTAGGGGCGGGCCAGACAGGTGAAGGAAGCGTGGTTTCAAGCTTGCCGAGAAAACCACGCCTCTTTCACCCGTCTGGCCCGCCCCTCCTTCACTGCCTCTCAGATCTGGCTCCGGCAATGAAATCACACAGACAGGGAAGGAGGGGCGGGCCAAACGGGAGGAGGAGGCGTGGTTTTCTCGGCAAGCTTGAAACCACGCCTCCTTCACCCGTCTGGCCCGCCCCTACTTCCCTGCCTGTGTGGCTTCATTGCAGGAGCCAGATCTGAGAGGCAGTGAAGGAGGGACGAGCCAGACAGGTGAAAGAGGCGTGTTTTCAAGTTTGCTTAGAAAACCACACCTCCTTCACCCGTCTGGCCCGCCCCTTTTTCTCTTCTTGCATAGCTTCACTGCAGGGTGTCTCTTTCCATCCATGGATGAGATTAGATAGATAGACAGACAGACAGACAGACAGACAGATAGATTAGATAGATAGATATGTTCAAATCACCCCCATATCCCTAGAATACATATAAAACAAAAACATTACTGTGAAACACATACACATTTGGTATCCCTGTGTCCGAAAGCCCCTGGTTCTATTTACATTGGTGAAATATTATATTATTAGGTTATTAAATATTTCACCAATTTTTTTTCCTTAAAAAATTTTTTTTCCCTATTTTCCTCCTCTAAAACCTTAGTGCGTCTTATGGTCCGGTGCGTCTTATAGTCCGAAAAATACGGTAATTTTTCTGGGACAAATTTTTCTTCCTGATGCCACCATTATTTATTCTATATAATGTACTGGGCAGCAGGGAAAAAATTCAGAATGGGGTGGATTTGAAGAAAAAATGCATTTCTGCGACTTTCTTACGGGCTTTGGTTTTACGGCGTTCACTGTGCAGCTACAATGACCTGTCCCCTGTATTCTGTGTTTCGTTACGATTCCGGGGATACCAAATTTATATGGTTTTATTTACATTTTGACCCCTTAAAAAAATCCAAAACTATGTTAATTTTTTTTTTGAAAAGTCGCCATATTCCGACAGCCGTAACTTTTTTATACGTCCGTGTACGGGGATGCATAGGGCGTCTTTTTTTGCGGGGTCGGGTGTACTTTGTAGTTCGACCATTTTTGGGAAATGTTATTGCTTTGACCACTTTTTATTCAAATTTTTATCAGAATCAAAACAGTGAAAAAACGGCGGTTTGGCACTTTTGACCATTTTTCCCGCTACGGCGTTTACCAAACAGGAAAAATATTTGTATAGCTTTGTAGAGTGGGCAATTTCGGACGCGGGGATACCTAACATATATGTGTTTCACAGTTTTTAACTACTTTTATATGTGTTCTAGGGAAAGGGGGGTGATTTGAATTTTTAATCCTTTTTATTTGTTTTTATATTTTTTTTACTTTTTTTTTAAACTTTTTTTTTTGCATTTATTAGACCACCTAGGGGTATTGACATGGGTGGGCGGTGTCGCGGATTGTCAGAGCGGTGGGGTTCGGCAAACATGGCTGCTCCGGAGCGTTATAGAGCGCCTCCTGGAGTATCGTTAAGGTGAGGGGCAGAGTGGTAAAGTATATGTATATGTGATTGTGTGGGGTTAGGGGCGAGGCTGCAGAGGGCAATATGAATTTTGTGGCTTGCTATGGTCCAAAGTGTGTGAGATTGCAGAGATGGTGGTGTGAGTTTGGGTTTTGTGGGGGTCCTGGCACAAACGTATGTGTGCTATTGTGATGAAAAGTAGCCTATTGCGCAATCCAGTGTAGTAACTATGTTTGTGGAAAATTGCAGCCAAATCGGTCAAGCGGGTTTTGCGTGATTGAGGAACAAACATCCGAACATCCAAACTCACAAACCCACAAACTTTCACATTTATAATATTAATAGGATTGCATAAAGTGGTTGTCTGGCTAAATAAAAATACAAACGGAATAAGGGACAGGCTAGGGCGGACACAAAAACCACCATAAAACCCATAACTGCCATAGATATCTGTAATGAATATACCCCCGTAATATAGCGGTGGTAGTGGGAACTGAAACTCAGTCAAAAACCGGGTGGCGCACTCCTCATAGATACGAAGGAGGCAGAGATTATAACAAAGTAATGTTGAATGGATAACGCGTTTCAGGGTGTACCCCCTTCCTCACATTGAGTTACAACGCGCACAGCTTTACTAGCAGGCAGCTGCAGAACTCTGCGAGAGTATTTTGGATCTGAGGAAGGGGAACGCTCTGTACAAAACCCCTGAAACGCCTTATCCATTCAATGAACATTGCTTTGTTATAATCTCTGCCTGCTTCGTATCTATGAGGAGTGCGCCACCCGTTGTTTGACTGAATTTCTGTTCCCACTACCACCGCTATACATCTCCCAACAGAATACGGCTGTTGGTTTGCCAGTTGGTTTCCCTGGGTGTCTTTTGCGACCCTCAAAAAATTGGAATTGACTATACAGACGATCCCCAGAATATTGTGAAGTGTGGCTTCTGGTCGGATCTGGAGGGTCCGATCGTAAAACAACAAAAAAGCTATAATATCCAGTCCCAATAAGATAGCGCACCCATCGTGTGTGTTTTCCTCCTTCGGTTACACGTACCCCTGTAATATGCTATGTTCCTTTTATATTCCATTAAATGGGTTTTCCCATGAACCGAACCATATTTAAATTTGTAGACAATAATAGGTTCACACTAGCGTTAGGGTTTCCATTCTTCGGGACCCTAAAAATGGAAAACCAATCTAATTAAAAAGCCATAGACTATAAAGGGGTCTTCTGTGTTTTCGCCAATTTAACACTGAAATTGGTGGAGAGAAAAGTCCTGCCTATTATTTATAAGCAGAAAACGTTCCAGATTGTTGATAATGTTCTCAAGTGTGGGTGTCCCAGTAAATTCACCCCATTCAGACCATAGCTTTTTCAGAGAAATTGGAAGATCCCAAGAGCTACGTTTAAGATGCTACAAGTTTGGATTGTTTAGAAGGGCTTGCAGGAGAAATCTTCTTTCTAACATGAACATTGCAGCATGGATTAGGTTTACTAACTTGCATTTGAACAAATCAAAAGACTTCTGGAACAATGACCTTTAAAGAGACAAGACCAAAGTGGACATGCTTGGCCATAACGTCTAGAGCCATGTTTAGCAAAAACCAAACACAAAATATCAGGACAAACACCTCATGCAAACTGTCAAGCATGATGGTGGAGGGGTGATCATTTGGGCTTGTTATATGGTCACAGTACCTGAACATGTCAACCATGAACTCCTCTGTACACCAAGGTATTCTAGAGTCAAATATGAGGCCACCTACCCAACTAATAAAACTTGGCCACACTGGGTCATCGAACAGGACAATAATCCCAAGCACACCAACAAATCTACAACAGATAGTCTGAAAAAGAAAAGAATCAAGGCGTTGCAATGGCCCCGGTAAAGACCAGACCTCAACCCAGGGGAAATACACAAACAAATGGCCACAAACCTCAATAAACTGATGCAACATTGTAAAAAGGTCTGGATTAGAGATGAGCGAACACTAAAATGTTCGAGGTTCGAAATTCGATTCGAACAGCCGCTCACTGTTCGAGTGTTCGAACGGGTTTCGAACCCCATTATAGTCTATGGGGAACATATACTCGTTAAGGGGGAAACCCAAATCCGTGTCTGGAGGGTCACCAAGTCCACTATGACACCCCAGGAAATGATACCAACACCCTGGAATGACACTGGGACAGCAGGGGAAGCATGTCTGGGGGCATAAAAGTCACTTTATTTCATGGAAATCCCTGTCAGCTTGCGATTTTCGCAATCTAACTTTTCCCCATAGGAATGCATTGGCCAGCGCTGATTGGCCAGAGTACGGAATTCGACCAATCAGCGCTGGCTCTGCTGGAGGAGGCGGAGTCTAAGATCGCTCCACACCAGTCTCCATTCAGGTCCGACCTTAGACTCCGCCTCCTCCGGCAGAGCCAGCGCTGATTGGCCGAAGGCTGGCCAATGCATTCCTATGGGAATGCAGAGACTTAGCAGTGCTGAGCCAGTTCTGCTCAACTACACCGTGTGCCGAGTGTGCACACTCGGCTCTGCTATATCAGATGGGCTGACCGGCACACTGTGTAGTTGAGCAGAACTGGCTCAGCACTGCTAAGTCTCTGCAGTAGCAGGCTCTGCTACATCAGATGTAGCAGAGCTGAGTGTGCACACTCGGCTCTGCTACATCTGATGTAGCAGAGCCGAGTGTGCACACTCGGCACACGGTGTAGTTGAGCAGAACTGGCTCAGCACTGCTAAGTCTCTGCATTCCCATAGGAATGCATTGGCCAGCCTTCGGCCAATCAGTGCTGGCTCTGCCGGAGGAGGCGGAGTCTAAGGTCGGACCTGAATGGAGACTGGTGTGGAGCGATCTTAGACTCCGCCTCCTCCAGCAGAGCCAGCACTGATTGGTCGAATTCCGTACTCGGGCCAATCAGCGCTGTCCAATGCATTCCTATGGGAAAAAGTTTATGTCACAAACATCACAATTACACACCCGATAGAGCCCCAAAAAGATATTTTTAATAACATTCCTACCTAAATAAAGGTTATCCCTGTCTCTTAGTCACAAAGTTCACATTCTCATATGACCCGGATTTGAAATCCACTATTCGTCTAAAATGGAGGTCACCTGATTTCGGCAGCCAATGACTTTTTCCGATTTTTTTTTGATGCCTCCGGTGTCGTAGTTCCTGTCCCACCTCCCCTGCGCTGTTATTGGTGCAAAAAAAGCGCCAGGTAAGGTGGGAGGGGAATAAATAAATTTTTGGAGTTTGCCACGTGATGTTCGATTCGAATCGAACACATCGAACAGCCTGATATCCGATCGAACATGTGTTGGATAGAACACTGTTCGCTCATCTCTAGTCTGGATCAAAATTCTTCCAGAATGTTGTGAGGGACTAATGAAGAAAACCATTACTGCAAGTTATTGCTGCTAAAGGTGGCTCTCCGATCTATAGATACATTATATACATGGGGTGTATTTAGTTATTCGCCCACAAATTTTCCATTTTGGCTTCATTTTTGTTGTTCATCTGAGGTTTACGTCATATTATGGCCTTCTAAGCACCAGATGTTTCATAATGACGTCCTGATACGTAAAATCATAGACCTTTATTTTCCCACAACTACACATTATTAATATATATATATATATATATATATATATATATATATATATATATATGTTGTTACAATGTTTATCCTAATGCTTCTTCTCTTCTTTCCTACCTAATAGTAAGTGTATATTGGATCCATTATCTACCCTAATAATAGTCAGATGATATGTGCTAGAGCCCTCCCATCACCAGAGAACAGCTGTCAGTGTATTTCAGTCTGGGGTCCATCACTGTGAACTTTCTCTTTGGCCTATGGTCCGCACCTGCTCATATTACAGTATAAATGAAGGTTCTGAGAGAATAATTACCCGTCATTGTTCTCTTACCGCTGATGTAATTGCCGGCATGTTTATGCTTGCCGTGTCAGTTTAGTTACATATGTTGCAACGGCTGGACACAATAATGATGAATCTATTTGCTGCCTGGTGAGGGTATCTTAAAGCTATACTATCAGGAATGTAATTATTTGTAAGGAAAATTAAATATTTATTGAAAAAAAAATGTAATGAATAATTCTAAATTTATATGTCCTATTCTATATGTTCAAAATATATAGGGAAAACTTACTAAATCCAAACTGAAAATAGGACGCAAACTAGAAAGTAGTAGAAAGTAGATCAGTGTCTACATCAGGGGTTTACAGCTGTTGCAAAGCGTGCCCTGAAATGGAGCCAAGGGACCCTTAATCGTTTAACGTGGGGAAGAGGTGTTAGATATGGAATACCAACCTTTCAGCCAGTTATGCTATATCCTTTGACTATGGGAAAACCGCTTGAGGCTGAGGCCCCACATTACGGAAACGCAACTTCTTTTGTTGCGAATTTTTGAGCCAAACCTAGGATTGGCTACAGAAGGTATGGGCAATATAGAAGAAGCTCTTCTACTTCTACTATCTGCTCAATGCACTCATGACTTTGGCTCAAAAACCCGCCACAATATAAAAACTGTTTCTGCAATGTGGGGTTTCAGCCTGGAGCTGGTTACACAGAGCGTAGTCTCAGCTGGTTAGCCACTAAATAGTCACCGGCTAGTAGCCTGCTTTGATTTAGCTTCTCCATGATTCACCCAAATGTGGCAAAGAAAAGCCAACAGGACAATCCAATTATTGCAGAGGGTTTTGCAGGCCTTACACCACATTTATTAATGTCAGAAACTGGATTCTTATAAGGTGTGACATAGCAAGAAAGGGTTATTGTTTAACATATGACAATGTGCTATAAAATGGCTTCAAAATGGTGGTGAAAAAATTGAGGCGCAAAGGAAGCAACTAATAGGTGGCAAAAACATAAAATATTCTAAAGACTCACAAGATTTATCCTCCAGTAAAAGCCACAACGATAAAGCTGATACATTTTACATTATCTATTCTAAGGCTACAGTCAGATGACCAAGGTGCAAAATGGCTGTAAAAAAACATAATTTTTTACGTCTGAACGTCTGACTTGCACCTGAGCTTAGTGATGGGTCCGTAAAACTAGACAAAAATAGAAATGACCTATTACAACAGACTGTCAAATAATGGTCATGTTATTAGCCCCCATTCACTTGCATTGAATTTAATGCTGCCATGTTACGTCCATTAAAAAAATTTAAAAATTTTAAAAAAATGGACGCCACATGGCCATTCTTCACAGTTGTGTGAATATAACTTTAGTTTACTCTGCCATAATTAGTAACTGTGTTCTGCTCAGGTTTTTCCAAATGGGCGAAAGAAACCCTCAGCCTAGCGGAATAGTCATAGATTTATATATAGACTTGTCATAGAAATACTGTCAGTTACACAGCGAAAGAACAAGTAGAATAAAATTCTGGTTGAAAGCTTGAAGGAAGAACAGAAAAGGGAATTTTTAGGCAAAAATGCAGATCAACAAGCTGCAGAAACCCAACAAATCTTTGGTGCAATTTTATGCTTATTTAGGCTAAGGCCCCACGTTGCGGAAACGCAGCTTTTTTTTTGTTGCAGTTTTTTGAGCCAATGGCTACAAAAGGAATGGAAAATATAAAGAAAGTACTTATACTTCTACTGTCTGCTCAATCCACTCCAGGTTTTGGCTCAAAAATCCACAACAAAATCTGCAACAAAAAAGCTGCGTTTCAGCAACGTGGGGCCTCGGCCTAAGGGTGCATTCACACTGAGTAAACGCTAGCTTATTCTGAACGTAAAACACGTTCAGAATAAGCGGCGTCTAAAGCAGCTCCATTCATTTCTATGGGAGCGGGGATACGAGCGCTCCCCATAGAAATGAATGGGCTGCTTCTTTCACTCCGTGCAGTCCCATTGAAGTGAATGGGGAGTGCCGGCGTATACGGCAAGCTCTGCTCATGCCGGAGCGTACACGCCGGCACTCCCCATTCACTTCAATGGGACTGCACGGAGTGAAAGAAGCAGCCCATTCATTTCTATGGGGAGCGCTCGTATCCCCGCTCCCATAGAAATGAATGGAACTGCTTTAGACGCCGCTTATTCTGAACGTGTTTTACGTTCAGAATAAGCTAGTGTTTACTCAGTGTGAATGCACCCTTATTCTGTATTTCCATGGCTATTTCTCTCTATTCCTGGTCTGATCAGTTTATTTCACTGCAGAATTGACATATGCGGCAAACACAAAGCCTTACTGTGTATCCCCAACCCATAAATGGTTTAAAAGTGGTCGATTCCTATAACTGGCTGACACAGGGAGAAGAGCGCACAGCCATACAACACCATTTACTAGCTGTAATGAGAAATACATTAACAATCGCAGCCATAGTAGTAAAAGTTCCGCTTTATTTCGAGCCCAGCTGTTCTGCTCCTTTCAATCCCACATGTATCTAAGAGGAATTACGCCATTTACCTCTATTTGCTAAGCATTCATATAATGCAACCCGATTGCATCAATGGTTTCGGAATGCATTAGTCATTAGGATTACCTTCCCATGCCATAGGATTAGATTTAGTGACGGGTAATTCGAAGTGTTAAAAAGATTTTTCTGACCTATAGTTTTGCGTTGTCTTTCGCTCTTGTATGACAGGGGTGATATTAATGGCCTGGATGGCGCACTGTAATAAACGTCTCATTAAATATTCATAACTTTACATGTTGAAATGTCAAAAATTTACTTTAAACGGACATTTATCATCCTTGGTGGTTCTATAAACCATATAAGGTTTATTATTATGAGGCAGAGGGATTGTAAAAATGTTATAATTGAACAAATTAATTCCATATATATATATATATATATATATATATATATATATATATATATATGGTGTTATTTGTATTACCCCTGGTTCGCATCTGCGTTTGGTAATCCATTCGGGGAGTCCGCATGGAGACCCCCCCAATGGACTACCAAATGCATTGGCAAGTGGTGAAAGCAAAATGACCCCATGGACTATAATGGGTTCCATGTAGAGATGAGCGAGTAGTACTTGATCGAGTAGGTATTCGATCGAATACTACGGTATTCGAAATACTCGTACTCAATCGAGTACCACTCGCTATTCGAATGTAAAAGTTCGATGCAGGACCAGCATTGATTGGCCGAATGCTATACAGTCGGCCAATCAACGCTGGTTCTTCTCCTACCTTTAGAAGTCTTCTCCGTGCAGCTTCTCCGCGGCGTCTTCCGGCTCTTCATTCACTCTGTCAGGCATCGGGTCTGGGCAAAGCCGACTGCGCATGTCCGCTTGTAGTGCGGGCATGCGCAGTCGGCTCTGCCCAGGCCCAATGCCTGGCAGAGTGAATGAAGAGCCGGAAGACGCCGCGGGGACGCTGCACGGAGAAGACTTCTTGGAGGATCCAGCCCGACCCTCACTCATAGACTTGGTAAGTATAATTTGATCGAATGTTGCCTACCCCTGAAACGAGCATTTTCCCCCCATAGACTATAATAGGGTTCAATATTCAATTCGAGTAGTAGAATATTGAGGGGCTACTCGAAACCAATATCGAATGTCGAACATTTTACTGTTCGCTCATCTCTAGTTCCATGTGCTTTCCATGCGCTGCCCACACGAGTCATGCGGACATGAAAGTAGATCACAAAGTACCTTTCTGTCCACGTTACATATGGAAAGCACACGGACCCCATTATAGTCTATGCGGTCCGTGTGCTCTCATAAGCTCTCCGTTTGCTAATGTATTTGGTATTCCGTTTGCGGGGTCCCCATGCGGACTCTCCAAACGGATTATCAAATGCAGATGTGAACCAGGGGTAACAGGACATGGGTGTTAGATTAACCAATGGCAAAAGTTTGGGTTAACTCTGCCACGTCTGTATACCATTATACTCCCAGGACAATTCCAGCACAGTTGGAATTTTTTCTCTAGTCTCAATGGTTCTCTTTATACAAGGGTGGCGCTGTTTGTGAAAGCAAGCACATATTCTGGTACAATCTCCAAAGTATAAAGGCATAGATACTCTGAATGCAGCATACCATGACTAATAAAGCGGGTAATTTCATATTAAAGGACAAAAGTATATAAAACCCTATAAATCCTGTGCTAATATACCCGATCTAGTATCCATTCTAAGAAGCCGGGCAGAAATTATTAAAGGGCTTTCATATAATGACAGAGTGTGAAGAGTTGTAAGAAAATCTCTTCAGTCTTCTCTCTCTCCTCGAGCCCCTTTAATATTTAATGACGCCGCACACTTTAGTAAAGAGAAGAAACCCTCCGTGTTTGCCTTAATGGAACAGCCATGCTTATGGTCAAATTCTCTTTAACAAGCTATATTAATAGAAACTGTCTCATCTATTATGCCAGCAGCCTTCAAGCACATGCTGAAAAATCCCGCTACAACACAAGCCTTGGAAGTTGTCTCCGCGTTAATGATTTGGGAATGGGAGCTGCTTTCCTATAAGCAGATGTGAGGAGCAAAGTTCACCCCGAGTGCAGCTACACTGCTAGCACAGCATGTATTGTTCTGTCAAGATATAGAGATTGGAAGAAGTAGCTAAATTCAATAATCGGACGGGGGAAGGGAGAAAAACTAGTGTGGGAGTAACAGTCCCAGTAATATGCTATACAGTTTTTTTCTTGGCTCCATCCCCCCTCCTGATTCTCCCAGGGATTCTGTACTAAGGAGATTGAAAACATACACAAATTTGGGGTAGATATCTATAGATGGATTATATTATTATTTATTTATTTTTTATGTAGATTGTGACTAGAGATGAGCGAACAGTGTTCTATCGAACTCATGTTCGATCGGATATTAGGCTGTTCGGCATGTTCGAATCGAATCGAACACCGCGTGGTAAAGTGCGCCATTACTCGATTCCCCTCCCACCTTCCCTGGCGCCTTTTTTGCTCCAATAACAGCGCAGGGTAGGTGGGACAGGAACTACGACACCGGTGACGTTGAAAAAAGTAGGCAAAACCCATTGGCTGCCGAATACATGTGACCTCTAATTTAAAAGAACAGCGCCGCCCAGGTTCGCGTCATTCTGAGCTTGCAATTCACCGAGGACGGAGGTTTCCGTCCAGCTAGCTAGGGCTTAGATTCTGGGTAGGCAGGGACAGGCTAGGATAGGAAGGAGAAGACAACCAACAGCTCTTGTAAGAGCTAAATTCCAGGGAGAAGCTTGTCAGTGTAACGTGGCACTGACGGGCTCAATCGCCGCAACCCAGCTTTCCCAGGATCCTGAATGGAATACACTGTCAGTGTATTCCCGTATACCCGATATATACCCCGATACCCGTTCCAACGGTGTGCCCCCCCACCTTCACCCCAGAAATACCCTGCAAGTCCCCTAGCAATAGAATTGGGGCTATATACACCCACAATTTTTACTACTGGTATACAGTGCCATTGTCTGACTGGGAATTCAAAGAATATATTGGGAATACAAATACCCTCATTTCTTGCTACTGCCATATAGTGCCAGTGTCTGACTGGGAATTCAAAGAATATATTGGGGTTACGTGCACCCACAATTTTTACTACTGGTATACAGTGCCATTGTCTGACTGGGAATTCAAAGAATATATTGGGAATACAAATACCCTCATTTCTTGCTACTGCCATATAGTGCCAGTGTCTGACTGGGAATTCAAAGAATATATTGGGGTTACGTGCACCCACAATTTTTACTACTGGTATACAGTGCCATTGTCTGACTGGGAATTCAAAGAATATATTGGGGTTATAAATACCCTCATTTCTTGCTACTGCCATATAGTGCCAGTTTCTGACTGGTAATTCAAAGAATATATTGGGGTTACGTGCACCCACAATTTTTACTACTGGTATACAGTGCCATTGTCTGACTGGGAATTCAAAGAGTATATTGGGAATACAAATACCCTCATTTCTTGCTACTGCCATATAGTGCCAGATTCTGACTGGGAATTCAAAGAATATATTGGGGTTACGTGCACCCACAATTTTTACTACTGGTATACAGTGCCATTGTCTGACTGGGAATTCAAAGAATATATTGGGGTTATAAATACCCTCATTTCTTGCTACTGCCATATAGTGCCAGTTTCTGACTGGTAATTCAAAGAATATATTGGGGTTACGTGCACCCACAATTTTTACTACTGGTATACAGTGCCATTGTCTGACTGGGAATTCAAAGAGTATATTGGGAATACAAATACCCTCATTTCTTGCTACTGCCATATAGTGCCAGTTTCTGACTGGGAATTCAAAGAATATATTGGGGTTACGTGCACCCACAATTTTTACTACTGGTATACAGTGCCATTGTCTGACTGGGAATTCAAAGAATATATTGGGGTTATAAATACCCTCATTTCTTGCTACTGCCATATAGTGCCAGTTTCTGACTGGTAATTCAAAGAATATATTGGGGTTACGTGCACCCACAATTTTTACTACTGGTATACAGTGCCATTGTCTGACTGGGAATTCAAAGAGTATATTGGGAATACAAATACCCTCATTTCTTGCTACTGCCATATAGTGCCAGTTTCTGACTGGGAATTCAAAGAATATATTGGGGTTACGTGCACCCACAATTTTTACTACTGGTATACAGTGCCATTGTCTGACTGGGAATTCAAAGAATATATTGGGGTTATAAATACCCTCATTTCTTGCTACTGCCATATAGTGCCAGTTTCTGACTGGTAATTCAAAGAATATATTGGGGTTACGTGCACCCACAATTTTTACTACTGGTATACAGTGCCATTGTCTGACTGGGAATTCAAAGAGTATATTGGGAATACAAATACCCTCATTTCTTGCTACTGCCATATAGTGCCAGTTTCTGACTGGGAATTCAAAGAATATATTGGGGTTACGTGCACCCACAATTTTTACTACTGGTATACAGTGCCATTGTCTGACTGGGAATTCAAAGAATATATTGGGGTTATAAATACCCTCATTTCTTGCTACTGCCATATAGTGCCAGTTTCTGACTGGTAATTCAAAGAATATATTGGGGTTACGTGCACCCACAATTTTTACTACTGGTATACAGTGCCATTGTCTGACTGGGAATTCAAAGAGTATATTGGGAATACAAATACCCTCATTTCTTGCTACTGCCATATAGTGCCAGTTTCTGACTGGGAATTCAAAGAATATATTGGGGTTACGTGCACCCACAATTTTTACTACTGGTATACAGTGCCATTGTCTGACTGGGAATTCAAAGAATATATTGGGGTTATAAATACCCTCATTTCTTGCTACTGCCATATAGTGCCAGTTTCTGACTGGTAATTCAAAGAATATATTGGGGTTACGTGCACCCACAATTTTTACTACTGGTATACAGTGCCATTGTCTGACTGGGAATTCAAAGAGTATATTGGGAATACAAATACCCTCATTTCTTGCTACTGCCATATAGTGCCAGTTTCTGACTGGGAATTCAAAGAATATATTGGGGTTACGTGCACCCACAATTTTTACTACTGGTATACAGTGCCATTGTCTGACTGGGAATTCAAAGAATATATTGGGGTTATAAATACCCTCATTTCTTGCTACTGCCATATAGTGCCAGTTTCTGACTGGTAATTCAAAGAATATATTGGGGTTACGTGCACCCACAATTTTTACTACTGGTATACAGTGCCATTGTCTGACTGGGAATTCAAAGAGTATATTGGGAATACAAATACCCTCATTTCTTGCTACTGCCATATAGTGCCAGTTTCTGACTGGGAATTCAAAGAATATATTGGGGTTACGTGCACCCACAATTTTTACTACTGGTATACAGTGCCATTGTCTGACTGGGAATTTAAAGAGTATATTGGGAATACAAATACCCTCATTTCTTGCTACTGCCATATAGTGCCAGTGTCTGACTGGGAATTCAAAGAATATATTGGGGTTACGTGCACCCACAATTTTTACTACTGGTATACAGTGCCATTGTCTGACTGGGAATTTAAAGAGTATATTGGGAATACAAATACCCTCATTTCTTGCTACTGCCATATAGTGCCAGTTTCTGACTGGGAATTCAAAGAATATATTGGGGTTACGTGCACCCACAATTTTTACTACTGGTATACAGTGCCATTGTCTGACTGGGAATTCAAAGAATATATTGGGGTTATAAATACCCTCATTTCTTGCTACTGCCATATAGTGCCAGTTTCTGACTGGTAATTCAAAGAATATATTGGGGTTACGTGCACCCACAATTTTTACTACTGGTATACAGTGCCAATTTCTAACTAGGAATTCAAAATGCGCAAGGCTCCCGGAAAGGGACGTGGACGAGGCCGTGGGCGAGGTCGGGGGAATGGTTCTGGGGAGCAAGGTAGCAGTGAAGCCACAGGGCGTCCCGTGCCTACTCCTGTGGGGCAGCAAGCATTGCGCCACTCCACAGTGCCAGGGTTGCTTGCCACATTAACTAAACTGCAGGGTACAAACCTTAGTAGGCCCGAGAACCAGGAACAGGTCTTGCAATGGCTGTCAGAGAACGCTTACAGCACATTGTCCAGCAGCCAGTCAGACTCTGCCTCCTCTCCTCCTATTACCCAACAGTCTTGTCTTCCTTCCTCCCAAAATTCCGAAGCTTTACAGAACAATAACCCAAACTGTCCCTGCTCCCCAGAGCTGTTCTCCGCTCCTTTCATTGTCCCTCAACCTGCCTCTCCACGTCACGATTCCACGAACCTAACAGAGGAGCATCTGTGTCCAGATGCTCAAACACTAGAGTCTCCTCCATCTCCGTTCGATTTGGTGGTGGATGACCAGCAACCCACCCTCATCGACGATGATGTGACGCAGTTGCCGTCAGGGCATCCAGTTGACCGGCGCATTGTGCGGGAGGAGGAGATGAGACAGGAGTTGGAAGAGGAAGTGGTGGATGATGAGGACACTGACCCGACCTGGACAGGGGGGATGTCAAGCGGGGAAAGTAGTGTGGATGTTGAGGCAGGTGCAGCACCAAAAAGGGTAGCTAGAGGCAGAGGCAGAGGTCAGCAGCTTAGGCGAAGCCAGGCCACACCCGGAATCTCCCAAGATGTTCCAGTTCGTACCCAGCCCCGAAAAACTCCCACCTCGAGGGCACGTTTCTCGAAGGTGTGGAGTTTTTTCAAGGAATGCGCCGAGGACAGATATAGTGTTGTCTGCACAATTTGCCTCTCGAAATTGATTAGGGGCTCTGAGAAGAGCAACCTGTCCACCACTTCAATGCGCCGTCATTTGGAATCCAAGCACTGGAATCAGTGGCAGGCAGCAACGGCAGGACAAAGGCCGCCTGCCGTTCACGCCACTGCCACTGCCTCTGCCACTGCCTCTGCCTCTGCCACTGCCACTGCTGACTGTGCTGGCGATGCACTCCAGAGGACGAGCCAGGACACCACTTCATCTGCCTCCGCCACTTTGTTGACTTCTACCTCATCCTCCCCTGGTCCTGTCTTATCTCCTTCTCCTGCACCATCAAAGGCACCATCAGGCGTTTCTTTACAACAACCCACCATCTCTCAGACATTGGAGCGGCGGCAGAAATACACTGCTAACCACCCACACGCGCAAGCCTTGAACGCCAACATCGCTAAACTGCTGGCCCAGGAGATGTTGGCGTTCCGGCTTGTTGAAACTCCCGCCTTCCTGGACCTGATGGCAACTGCGGCACCTCGCTATGCCGTCCCTAGCCGTCACTACTTCTCCCGGTGTGCCGTCCCCGCCTTGCACCAGCACGTGTCACTCAACATCAGGCGGGCCCTTAGTTCCGCGCTTTGCACAAAGGTCCACTTGACCACCGACGCGTGGACAAGTGCATGCGGACAGGGACGCTACATTTCACTGACGGCACACTGGGTGAATGTAGTTGAGGCTGGGACTGCTTCCCAAACTGGCCCGGTGTACCTCGTCTCCCCGCCTAACATTCCTGGCAGGGACACGAGAAGAACACCCCCCTCCTCCTCCTCCTCTACCGCCTCCTCCTCCGCCACCGCCTCCTCCTCCGCCACCGCCTCCTCCTCCGCTGTTAGATTGACCCCAGCTACGAGTTGGAAACGTTGCAGCACTGGCGTTGGTAGACGTCAGCAGGCTGTGCTGAAGCTGATCAGCTTGGGGGACAGACAGCACACTGCCTCCGAGGTGAGGGATGCCCTCCTCGATGAGACGGCAATATGGTTTGAGCCGCTGCACCTGGGCCCAGGCATGGTCGTTTGTGATAACGGCCGGAACCTGGTAGCAGCTCTGGAGCTTGCCGGACTCCAACATGTTCCATGCCTGGCCCACGTCTTCAACCTAGTGGTGCAACGTTTCCTAAAGAGCTACCCCAATGTTCCAGAGCTACTGGTGAAAGTGCGGCGCATGTGCGCCCACTTTCGCAAGTCGACAGTAGCCGCTGCTAGCTTAAAATCTCTCCAGCAACGCCTGCATGTGCCACAACACCGGCTTTTGTGCGACGTCCCCACACGCTGGAACTCAACGTTTCAGATGTTGAATAGAGTGGTTGAGCAGCAGAGACCTTTGATGGAATACCAGCTACAAAACCCTAGGGTGCCACAAAGTCAGCTGCCTCAGTTTCACATCCATGAGTGGCCATGGATGAGAGACCTTTGTGACATCCTACGGGTCTTTGAGGAGTCCACAAGGAGGGTGAGCTCTGAGGATGCGATGGTGAGCCTTACAATCCCGCTCTTGTGTGTTCTGAGAGAATCCCTGATTGACATCAGGGATAACTCAGATCACACAGAGGAGTTAGGGATAGCATCCGATCCGTCACAGCTGGAGAGTAGGTCCACACATCTGTCCGCTTCACTGCGTTTAATGGAGGAGGAGGAGGAGGAAATGGAGATTGAACTTTCCGGTGGGGCCAGAGGAGTCATGCCAACTAACACTGTGGCAGACATGGCTGAGTTCATGTTGGGGTGCTTTACAACCGACAAGCGTATTGTCAAAATCATGGAGGACAACCAGTACTGGATCTTTGCTATCCTTGACCCCCGGTATAAAAACAACATCTCGTCTTTTATTCCGGTAGAGGGGAGGGCCAATCGCATCAATGCTTGCCACAGGCAATTGGTGCAGAATATGATGGAGATGTTTCCAGCATGTGACGTTGGCGGCAGGGAGGGCAGTTCCTCCAGTAGGCAACCAAGTTCTCACCGGTCCACACAAACGAGGGGCACACTGTCTAAGGTCTGGGACACCTTGATGGCACCCCCTCGCCAAAGTGCCGCCACGGAGGGTCCTAGTGTCACCAGGCGTGAGAAGTATAGGCGCATGTTGCGGGAATACCTTTCCGACCACAGCCCTGTCCTCTCCGACCCCTCTGCGCCCTACACGTATTGGGTGTCGAAGTTGGACCTGTGGCTTGAACTTGCCCTATATGCCTTGGAGGTGCTGTCCTGTCCTGCCGCCAGCGTCCTATCTGAGAGGGTGTTCAGTGCAGCCGGTGGCATCATCACTGACAAGCGCACCCGTCTGTCAGCTGAGAGTGCCGACCGGCTCACTTTGATAAAAATGAACCACCACTGGATAGAGCCTTCATTTTTGTGCCCACCTGTGTAAAGCACCCCAACATGAAACTCCATGTCTGTACTCAACCTCTCCAATTCCTCCGCATCCTCATACTCATCCACCATAAGCGTTGCACAATTCTGCTAATACTAGGCTCCCTCCAACATGATTTCCCCCAACTCTGCTGGTTAGAGGCTCCCTCCACCCTGATTTCCACCAACTCTGCTGGTTAGAGGCTCCCTCCACCCTGCTTTCCCACAACTCTGCTGGTTAGAGGCTCCTTCCACCATGAATTTGCCAAAACTGGGCTGTTTAGAGGCTCCCTCCACCATGAATTTGCCCAAACTGGGCTGGTTAGAGGCTCCCTCCACCATGAATTGGTCCAAACGGGTTTTTAGAGGCTCCCTTCACCATGAATTGGTCCAAACTTGGCTGTTTAGAGGCTCCCTCCACCATGAATTGGTCCAAACTGGGTTTTTTAGAGGCTCCCTCCACCATGAATTTGCCCAAACTGGGCTGTTTAGAGGCTCCCTCCACCATGAATTTGCCCAAACTGGGCTGGTTAGAGGCTCCCTCCACCATGAATTGGTCCAAACTGGGGTTTTTAGAGGCTCCCTCCACCATGAATTGGTCCAAACTTGGCTGTTTAGAGGCTCCCTCCACCATGAATTGGTCCAAACTGGGGTGGTTAGAGGCTCCCTCCACCATTAATTGGTCCAAACTGGGCTGGTTAGAGGCTCCCTCCACCATTAATTGGTCCAAACTGGGCTGGTTAGAGGCTCCCTCCACCATGAATTGGTCCAAACTGGGTTTTTTAGAGGCTCCCTCCACCATGAATTTGCCCAAACTGGGCTGTTTAGAGGCTCCCTCCACCATGAATTGGTCCAAACTGGGCTGGTTAGAGGCTCCCTCCACCATGAATTTCCCAAAACTTGGCTGTTTAGAGGCTCCCTCCACCATTAATTGGTCCAAACTGGGCTGGTTAGAGGCTCCCTCCACCATGAATTGGTCCAAACTGGGTTTTTTAGAGGCTCCATCCACCATGAATTTGCCCAAACTGGGCTGTTTAGAGGCTCCCTCCACCATGAATTGGTCCAAACTGGGGTGGTTAGAGGCTCCCTCCACCATTAATTGGTCCAAACTGGGCTGGTTAGAGGCTCCCTCCACCATTAATTGGTCCAAACTGGGATGGTTAGAGGCTCCCTCCACCATGAATTGGTCCAAACTGGGGGTTTTAGAGGCTCCCTCCACCATGAATTGGTCCAAACTTGGCTGTTTAGAGGCTCCCTCCACCATTAATTGGTCCAAACTGGGCTGGTTAGAGGCTCCCTCCACCATGAATTGGTCCAAACTGGGTTTTTTAGAGGCTCCCTCCACCATGAATTTGCCCAAACTGGGCTGTTTAGAGGCTCCCTCCACCATGAATTGGTCCAAACTGGGGTGGTTAGAGGCTCCCTCCACCATTAATTGGTCCAAACTGGGCTGGTTAGAGGCTCCCTCCACCATTAATTGGTCCAAACTGGGCTGGTTAGAGGCTCCCTCCACCATGAATTGGTCCAAACTGGGGTTTTTAGAGGCTCCCTCCACCATGAATTGGTCCAAACTTGGCTGTTTAGAGGCTCCCTCCACCATGAATTGGTCCAAACTGGGTTTTTTAGAGGCTCCCTCCACCATGAATTTGCCCAAACTGGGCTGTTTAGAGGCTCCCTCCACCATGAATTGGTCCAAACTGGGTTTTTTAGAGGCTCCCTCCACCATGAATTGGTCCAAACTGGGCTGGTTAGAGGCTCCCTCCACCATGAATTGGTCCAAACTGGGGTGGTTAGAGGCTCCCTCCACCATTAATTGGTCCAAACTGGGCTGGTTAGAGGCTCCCTCCACCATTAATTGGTCCAAACTGGGCTGGTTAGAGGCTCCCTCCACCATTAATTGGTCCAAACTGGGCTGGTTAGAGGCTCCCTCCACCATGAATTTGCCCAAACTGGGCTGTTTAGAGGCTCCCTCCACCATGAATTTGCCCAAACTGGGCTGGTTAGAGGCTCCCTCCACCATGAATTGGTCCAAACTGGGGTTTTTAGAGGCTCCCTCCACCATGAATTGGTCCAAACTTGGCTGTTTAGAGGCTCCCTCCACCATTAATTGGTCCAAACTGGGCTGGTTAGAGGCTCCCTCCACCATGAATTGGTCCAAACTGGGTTTTTTAGAGGCTCCCTCCACCATGAATTTGCCCAAACTGGGCTGTTTAGAGGCTCCCTCCACCATGAATTGGTCCAAACTGGGGTGGTTAGAGGCTCCCTCCACCATTAATTGGTCCAAACTGGGCTGGTTAGAGGCTCCCTCCACCATTAATTGGTCCAAACTGGGCTGGTTAGAGGCTCCCTCCACCATGAATTTGCCCAAACTGGGCTGGTTAGAGGCTCCCTCCACCATGAATTGGTCCAAACTGGGGTTTTTAGAGGCTCCCTCCACCATGAATTTGCCCAAACTGGGCTGGTTAGAGGCTCCCTCCACCATGAATTGGTCCAAACTGGGGTTTTTAGAGGCTCCCTCCACCATGAATTTGCCCAAACTGGGCTGTTTAGAGGCTCCCTCCACCATGAATTGGTCCAAACTGGGTTTTTTAGAGGCTCCCTCCACCATGAATTGGTCCAAACTGGGCTGGTTAGAGGCTCCCTCCACCATGAATTGGTCCAAACTGGGGTGGTTAGAGGCTCCCTCCACCATTAATTGGTCCAAACTGGGCTGGTTAGAGGCTCCCTCCACCATTAATTGGTCCAAACTGGGGTGGTTAGAGGCTCCCTCCACCATGAATTTGCCCAAACTGGGCTGTTTAGAGGCTCCCTCCACCATGAATTTGCCCAAACTGGGCTGGTTAGAGGCTCCCTCCACCATGAATTGGTCCAAACTGGGGTTTTTAGAGGCTCCCTCCACCATGAATTGGTCCAAACTTGGCTGTTTAGAGGCTCCCTCCACCATTAATTGGTCCAAACTGGGCTGGTTAGAGGCTCCCTCCACCATGAATTGGTCCAAACTGGGTTTTTTAGAGGCTCCCTCCACCATGAATTTGCCCAAACTGGGCTGTTTAGAGGCTCCCTCCACCATGAATTGGTCCAAACTGGGGTGGTTAGAGGCTCCCTCCACCATTAATTGGTCCAAACTGGGCTGGTTAGAGGCTCCCTCCACCATTAATTGGTCCAAACTGGGCTGGTTAGAGGCTCCCTCCACCATGAATTTGCCCAAACTGGGCTGGTTAGAGGCTCCCTCCACCATGAATTGGTCCAAACTGGGTTTTTTAGAGGCTCCCTCCACCATGAATTTGCCCAAACTGGGCTGGTTAGAGGCTCCCTCCACCATGAATTGGTCCAAACTGGGGTTTTTAGAGGCTCCCTCCACCATGAATTTGCCCAAACTGGGCTGTTTAGAGGCTCCCTCCACCATGAATTGGTCCAAACTGGGTTTTTTAGAGGCTCCCTCCACCATGAATTGGTCCAAACTGGGCTGGTTAGAGGCTCCCTCCACCATGAATTGGTCCAAACTGGGGTGGTTAGAGGCTCCCTCCACCATTAATTGGTCCAAACTGGGCTGGTTAGAGGCTCCCTCCACCATTAATTGGTCCAAACTGGGCTGGTTAGAGGCTCCCTCCACCATGTATTTGCCCAAACTGGGCTGTTTAGAGGCTCCCTCCACCATGAATTTGCCCAAACTGGGCTGGTTAGAGGCTCCCTCCACCATGAATTGGTCCAAACTGGGGTTTTTAGAGGCTCCCTCCACCATGAATTGGTCCAAACTTGGCTGTTTAGAGGCTCCCTCCACCATTAATTGGTCCAAACTGGGCTGGTTAGAGGCTCCCTCCACCATGAATTGGTCCAAACTGGGTTTTTTAGAGGCTCCCTCCACCATGAATTTGCCCAAACTGGGCTGTTTAGAGGCTCCCTCCACCATGAATTGGTCCAAACTGGGGTGGTTAGAGGCTCCCTCCACCATTAATTGGTCCAAACTGGGCTGGTTAGAGGCTCCCTCCACCATTAATTGGTCCAAACTGGGCTGGTTAGAGGCTCCCTCCACCATGAATTTGCCCAAACTGGGCTGGTTAGAGGCTCCCTCCACCATGAATTGGTCCAAACTGGGTTTTTTAGAGGCTCCCTCCACCATGAATTTGCCCAAACTGGGCTGGTTAGAGGCTCCCTCCACCATGAATTGGTCCAAACTGGGGTTTTTAGAGGCTCCCTCCACCATGAATTTGCCCAAACTCTGCTGGTTAGAGGCTCAATCCACCCTGATTTTCAAAACAAATGTTGGTGCCAACCTCAACTTACTACAAGGGCCAAATTCACTGCTGGTGACAAGCTCTCCTCACTGCAAGTGCCAAATACACATGTTTCAAGGTGTTTTCCTACTGTCAGAGAGGTGGTATTGAGTGTGTAAAGTGTGTAGTTGTTAGGCTGTGATGTTGGGGTAATAGAGGGTCTTTGGTGTGTTAGATGCCCCCAGACATGCTTCCCCTGCTGTCCCAGTGTCATTCCAGAGGTGTTGGCATCATTTCCTGGGGTGTCATAGTGGACTTGGTGACCCTCCAGACACGGATTTGGGTTTCCCCCTTAACGAGTATCTGTTCCCCATAGACTATAATGGGGTTTGAAACCCGTTCGAACACACGAACATTGAGCGGCTGTTCGAATCGAATTTCGAACCTCGAACATTTTAGTGTTCGCTCATCTCTAATTGTGACCCCCATATAGGGCTCACAATGTACATTTTCCCCTATCAGTATGTCTTTGCAGTATAGACGGAAATCCTCGCAAATTCAGTGAGAACATACAAACTCCTTGCCGATGTTATCCTTGGCAGGATTCGAACCCAGGACTCCAGTGCTACAAGGATAGCCACTGAGCCATGTGTTGTTCCATTATATTATTATTATACTGTTAATATTCTGAACGGGGTGGAATTAGAGAAAAAACTGCATTTTCACCATTTTCTTACAGGTTTCTGATTCATGGCATTTGCTGTGCTGTAAAATTAATGTGTTCCTTATGTTCCTTGGGTGGGCACAATCACAGTGATACTAAAAAATAGAGATTTTTTTATTTTTTGTACATTGTGAGTCCCATATAGGGATCACAATGTACATTTTTCTCTATCAGTATGTCTTTGGAGCGTGGGAGGAAATCCATGCAAACACGGGGAGAACGTACAAACTCCTTGCAGATGTTGTTCCTGGCAGGATTTCAACCCAGGACTCCAGCGCGGCAAGGCTGCAGTGCTAACCACTGAGCCACCGTGTTGTCCCCAAGAAATGATTATAGTTTTTGTCATGTTTAATCCATGATGAACACTAATAAAATTATATGAGTCGCCATAGTCTAACACCCGTATCTCTTTACGTGTAAAGAGGTCCATAAGGCGTCTTTCTTTGTAGCACAAGATGGAGTTTATATTTATACTGTTTGGGGCAATGCCTGACATTTTGACCACTTCAATTGTTGCCATAGACAGGCCTGCCATAGGGATATCTGGAACACTTACCCACTGATCCATAAGTACTTGTTAATGGTTTAGTGTCCCTAATTTACATGAAATTTTCCCATTTCATTAGGCAAAACTTGAGCAAACCCAACAATTCTGGTGAAACCACTTAACTATCCATTGTGTATAGGGTAGGGTTTTGCAATCGGGATCGGAAAAGATCGGATTCCGATCGGTGATCGAGTAAATTTCACGATCACGATCGGAATTCCGACCCAATCTTTTCCAGCGTGAACGAGATCGGAGGTTATCTCAAGATCGGCTGAACCCTAAAAGTGACTTTTCCCATAGAAAAGCATTGACTTGGGTTGAGGATCGGGATCGGAAAAGATCGGATTCCGATCAGCAATCGAGCAAATTTCACGATCGAGATTGGGATCGAGATCGGCTGGAAAATGATCGGAAATAGGATTTTAAAATCGATCTTGAAATCTCAAGATCGGCTCAATCCTAGTATGGGGCCTTCCAAAACCTTCCCGAAAGGACAACAGGGCAAAAGAATATAACAAACACTGGATTTGAACATGCCTTATCCTTTTTAAGAGTTAAACTACTGCTAGAGAAGGCGGAGAGTGGTTTATTCTCTTCTTCCCAGTGTACACGTATGTTTGGCTAAACCAAATTAGAAGAGGTCATACATAGTTACATACTATATGAGGTTGGATGAAGACATCAGTCCATCAAGTCCAACCTATAACCCTACAATCCCCTACAGTGTTGATCCAGAGGAAGGCAAAAAAACCCATAAGGCTTATACCAAGGGGAAAAAATTTTTGTCCTGACTCCAACTCCAACTGTTGGCCAAGCTACGCTATTATTACTAGACTCTGTTATTTTACATGCCTTTGTTGTACAATTTTGGTTCTGATTCCTGCATTGATCTTCTAACATACGATAACCGGATAATGCCTATATTGTTTTATAAAATTTTATAAAAATACATTTACAAATGTCTTTAGTTTACGAAGTAAAAATCATTCCAAACATATGTACGTTGTATCAGAGAGAGGTGCGGCGGACATCAGATAGCCTGCATGGTGAGTGCTGGATGATAGATAAATCAACAGATGTCACTTGGAATTCCAGCCTGTAAACAATTAGCGCTACAGAAAGTCTGATGCATGGAAAAAAGCTGGAACTACCCAAGGGCAGATTCCGTAGGCCCGCATCATCTTGATTTTGTTAGGAGGAAGTGCTTGAAAACAGGATTTTTTCACCAAGATAAATGCCAGCTAATACAGAAAATTAATGGGGTGATCGGTGGAAGGAAAAGAGTAAGATCACACCTTTATCGGAATGAGTGTTGACTGCCTGTCATCTGAGATACAGAAGGGAGTCTGTCACCAGCAGAGGTATAACATCAAGCTCCTCCATTGCAAATCTCTGCCAGTTCCCCACCACCTATAATGTATCGTTTATAGTACTAGTCTTCTCACATTGGAAAAAGACACCATATGGGTCCCCTAAGACCCCCACCTAGGTGCGATTGCACCCTCTGCAACCCCACAAGTTATACCCTTGGTCACCAGCATATCAACCCAGCCCTGTAGAGAGATAGGTTATGGCCATCTGAATAAACAGTGAAAGCCTTCCATTGCCAAGATATTGCCTTGTTTGTCAATAACCAAATGTGCTCTTTGAATCAATTAGGGCTCTACCTCTTTGGAGCAACTGCAACACCCTTGTTGCTCCAAAGAGGTAAGTGGCAACACCCCCATATCACTTTCCTGAAATGGGATGGTGGTGGTGGTGGGGTTATCCTTTATGCCAGTTTTATGATGCTAACAAAGCTAGAAATCTATACCAGGTGTAGATTTTTTTTAATTTTTTTTTTATTTTTATAGGTATATGGACCATAGATGATGCTTATTTTTTTATGATAAGGTGAGATGCTCATCATATGAGGTGTAAACTCTGATAGGGATTGTCAAGACCAATCTTAGTAAATCAGCCCCTATGTCTCCTTGTGGAGACTTCCATTACATGTGTAGAGACCATACATGCTCCACTAGGAATTCTGGGAAAGAATATGCAAATAAGATTTCCTAGATAGAAAAAACACTGCCTCTAGCACCACCTATTGGAAGGTAGCTCCCTATACGTCAGGTGCCTGACTTTGAGGAAGCCATGTGACATTATTTGGGATATAAGGCAAAAAAGAAAATCTCTTCCAAAAGGGAGTCGTCAGGTTCTGCTAAAATCTGTGGGTTTGGAAGAATTCACAGATTTTCTAAATTTTGACATCAAACTATCCAATAGATCCAAAAGATGTCTTTTTGTCTTTCCATTGTATTGCCCTATTGGGTCTCAGTACGAGACTCCGTCCCCCTTTCTGCATAAAATAGGTGGATAACAAAGTCCTGCAAGGAGGACTTTTCGTTACACAATTTTTGGCAGAAAACTGGTTGACCCCATTATAGTCTATGGGGTCTGCAGGTTTCTGCTTTTTAAGCGGATAGGGTTTCCGTTTCTCAGGTCCCCAAGTGGACCCAAAGGAAGTAAACCAGAACAGTAGGGTGAACCTAGTGGAACCTAATTTGGAACTTCCTTGAGATGTTCTAAGTGTAATATACATTAACCACTCATTATAATATAATATTGTATATTAGATTAGATTATATGACATTGCAGGTAAATCTCTTTCCTTACCATAGTTTTAGACCACAGGAATGGTACCACATTGAATATACCCCTTAGCATCCTCTTTGGTCCTGAGCACTCATGCCAGGGTCAATAAAGCTCCCAGTGTGCACATGACCCAATTATCATTCTATTGCATGCTTGGAATTGCTTGCAATGCATTTTCTGGTTACCTATTTTTATCTCTGCCTGCATGGCTTTGGAGACATCATGTTCCCTTATTGGACCCTGACCAACACAACAAAGGGTATACAAGAAGAAAATTGCTTGGAATTGTCTCTAAGTTCTCTAAACAAAGCCAAATAGTTTCCCTTAAGCTTTGTGTACTTTCATTTATACAGCAATATCCTGTGTGGAACTTTATCAAAAGTCTCAGCAGTCAGAGTAGACCACATCTATGGTTAGAGACGAGCGAGGTCGGAGCTCACTGAGGCTGCTAAATATTCATTCCTTCTCATGTAAATCTCATTATTATATATTATAATTTATCATTTTTTGTAATAAATATTCATCTCAGTGTATACCATGATGAAAGCTCCGTATACAGGGAGCTGGCACAATGACACGGACTTATGAGGGTCTCCAGGGGGCTTATACCTGGGGAGATCTGCCCTAAGTGTCTGTCTGGCACCATCAATAACCGCAGGACCATTTCAATATAAAAAACAAACAAACACATGGCAGATCCACCGATAGTCAGTGGGCTCCCTCGGGCTCCGTTCATGTCCAACATTTTACGGATCTGTTGTCCGTTTTTCCGCTGATGGACCAGAAGTACAGAAATCTAAGCGAAGATGTGAATGTAGCCTTAGTCGCTGATGCAGCACTATTTAGGGGGGTAAGTGAGACCTGACTCTAAATTCTGACTGATTTGTAGTCTGTATTCTGCAGGGCTGTACACAACATTTCTTACTATACAGATGCAGCAAGGTTTAAGCTGACACTGATAACTTGCTGCAGAATCATATCTAAACATATAGCGCAAAACAAAAAAACATTCAAAAAGTTAAGTTTAAGTTCTGTGTCATTCATATGTAAAGTGTCAAGTTAGAATTTGCTACATTAAATATATATAAAATCTAGTTAAATCACATCTGCACTGGAAATGGTGGACACCCAGCGAACCCCATTACAGTCACAGGAGTCCAGCGGTGTCCAGGAGTTGGCAGATGCTTTAGTCCAGGTCTGGGAGGAGATCCCTAAGGAGACCATCCACAACCTCATCAAGAACATGCCCAGGCGTTGTAGGGAGGTCATACAGGCACGTGGAGGCCACACACACTACTGAGCCATATTTTGACATGTTTTAAGGACATTACATCAAAGTTGGATCAGCCTGTAGTGTGTTTTTCCATTTTAATTTTGGGGGTGACTCTAAACCCAGGCCTCCATTGGTTAATACATTTGATTTCCATTGATGAGTTTTGTGTGGTTTTGTTGTCATCACATTCAACTTTGTACAGAACAGAATATTCAATGAGAATATTCCATTCATTTATTCAGATCTAGGATGTGTTATTTTTTTGAGCAGTGTATATCCTTTGTAGATGGTGCCTAGAGCTCGGACCACCACAGGCACTGCCGGCTTAGGTCCTCCACATTCTGCTCACTTTGCTCTCAATATCCTTTTACTTAATACATTTTTAAGTAAAATGTTGGTCATCTGGAAACCCAACATCTAGAAGCGAAGAAGTTGTAAACCCCACTGACACTATTATCATTATTAGTATTATTTAATTTACTACCTATTAGGAGACCTTTATCGAAAAACTGGGCAGAACTGTCAGATCCCCTCTATAATAAACATGATATTCACATCTAGGGCAGTTCTTGGCATCAAATGTGAGCACATTCACTTCTGTAAGAATATACAAAGACTAAAAGAACATAAAACCAGGTATAAAACAATGGAAATAAACAAATCAGCAATATTTGCATGTGTTACTGTACGATTGTATCAAGGTGAGAAGGTAAGTGGGGTTTATTGCTTCTACGTGTTCAGCTTTCATGTACAGTAGTATCTTGGTAGTTGCTGATACGTTGACATCGAACCAGTTAATAGAGCAGGCAGGGAAGAGAAGAGGATGTGGGGTAAGGGTGGGAAGGTGGGGTATGGGGGCTAGTCATTATTTTCGAAGATGAATTGTATATTCATTTCTGAAAGGAGAACAAGCAAAATGTAACCAGGCAGCCTATAAACTCAAAGTGTGATTCAAGAGGCCATTGAATTTTTCACCAACTCCAACTCTTTGCATCCAGCAATAGTCATCGCTCCACAGAAAACAAGGAGTCCTCTGCAGTCAGACAGGAACCACCCACCTGACAGTAGAATCACCGATTGCGTCAGAATCAGTGGAACGGCACATATTCAAAGAGTCAGAGTTGTTGGAGGTGGTAGAACCTCCCTTTAAGTACTCACATAAGGCTCAGTTCACATTAGTGTCACGCCTGCTTCAGTTCATAATAAAGTAATGTCTACAAGTAAACTCTGACAAATCCCATTCCAATTTTTTATTGGGGTTCTAGCACAGATAGTAGGAATAGTTACAAAACTGGATGGCTGGGGACCAAGACTAGTTTCGGTCAAACAAGTTCAGTACGAACAGGAGCTCCAAGGAACCCATCTTTCTAATGTCTAGCTCTCTAAGGAAAACATAATGTCAAAGGGAAAGTGACATTATTATACTCTGGGAACTCTTCAGACTCCAGAGTATAATAAGTGGAGGCCAGGGGAGGTCTAAACATTCATAATCATATTCCCTCAACTCTTTTTGGTGTCTTCAAGGCATCAGTGGTGACATCATGGGCCCAGATGCCACTAGGAGGCTCAACAAGAGCTAATGAAAGATGAGTATGGATGTTTTTTCATTTTTTTTAATCTCCTCCGGGTCTCTTCCTATTATACTCAGGGGTTTGAAGAAAATCCAGAGTATAATGCAACATCCTTTGCGTAAAAACCGAACAACTTGGAATATTCGGGTAAAAACTTGTCTCGGTATTAGTCAGTTTGCCCTTCTACATACAACATATACACTCACCGGCCACTTTATTAGGTACAGCATGCTAGTAACGGGTTGGACCCCCTTTTGCCTTTAGAACTGCCTCAATTCTTCGTGGCATAGATTCAACAAGGTGCTGGAAGCATTCCTCAGAGATTTTGGTCCATATTGACATGATGGCATCACACAGTTGCCGCAGATTTGTCGGCTGCACATCCATGATGCGAATCTCCCGTTCCACCACATCCCAAAGATGCTCTATTGGATTGAGATCTGGTGACTGTGGAGGCCATTGGAGTACAGTGAACTCATTGTCATGTTCAAGAAACCAGTCTGAGATGATTCCAGCTTTATGACATGGCGCATTATCCTGCTGAAAGTAGCCATCAGATGTTGGGTACATTGTGGTCATAAAGGGATGGACATGGTCAGCAACAATACTCAGGTAGGCTTTGGTGTTGCAACGATGCTCAATTGGTACCAAGGGGCCCAAAGAGTGCCAAGAAAATATTCCCCACACCATGACACCACCACCACCAGCCTGAACCGTTGATACAAGGCAGGATGGATCCATGCTTTCATGTTGTTGACGCCAAATTCTGACCCTACCATCCGAATGTCGCAGCAGAAATCGAGACTCATCAGACCAGGCAACGTTTTTCCAATCTTCAATTGTCCAATTTCGATGAGCTTGTGCAAATTGTAGCCTCAGTTTCCTGTTCTTAGCTGAAAGGAGTGGCACCCGGTGTGGTCTTCTGCTGCTGTAGCCCATCTGCCTCAAAGTTCGACGTACTGTGCGTTCAGAGATGCTCTTCTGGCTACCTTGGTTGTAACGGGTGGCTATTTGAGTCACTGTTGCCTTTCTATCAGCTCGAACCAGTCTGGCCATTCTCCTCTGACCTCTGGCATCAACAACGCATTTCCGCCCACAGAACTGCCGCTCACTGGATGTTTTTTCTTTTTCGGACCATTCTCTGTAAACCCTAGAGATGGTTGTGCGTGAAAATCCCAGTAGATCAGCAGTTTCTGAAATACTCAGACCAGCCCTTCTGGCACCAACAACCATGCCACGTTCAAAGGCACGCAAATCACCTTTCTTCCCCATACTGATGCTCGGTTTGAACTGCAGGAGATTGTCTTGACCATGTCTACATGCCTAAATGCACTGAGTTGCCGCCATGTGATTGGCTGATTAGAAATTAAGTGTTAACGAGCAGTTGGACAGGTGTACCTAATAAAGTGGCCGGTGAGTGTATATACAGAGAGACCTTCCACATAAGTGAGTTAATCCCATGATTTTGTCTTTATATGCTTTACATGACACCATTGGCAGCCACATGTAGGCTTGTCGGTCGATTTGTCGGTGATAAGTCCTACTGGTAGACTTCAGTAGAAACGAGCTGGTTACTGGAATACTGGACACTAATGGCTTAGCTTCTATTATATTATTTTACAGTTCTGTACACTGTGTCCTGGGTGGATTTTCTGTGACCTCAAAATCCATTCCTAGACACAAAACGACTTTTGTGTGGACTTGTTTTACTGGGTAGAGCAGATGTCATAAAACTAGAGGCATGTGTGGGAATCTTTTGTTCTTTGACTCTTTACAAAACTAGATTGTGTACAGCGATATAGTAATGAGTATCATCCCACTTGCACCCATACTGGTCATGTGATTACATTTCAGATACATTTCTCAAAACCACTGGAAGAGAATCAAGTCATAAATCTGTTTTCCAACTGTAAAGGACAAGATCACAAAACACATCAAAGGGTACAGTACTGAAATCTAGAGCCTCTGGTCTATGTCTGGGGAGGTACAGGTTATTAAATTCATGGGCTCTGACCATATTGTCTGAATAATCAATGCAGGAATCCAAGTCATTCCAAAGGGTTCACTTACTTTTTATTACAAATGTGTGTCCTTTGATGGGTCCTGTTTGATAATATGGTGCCTTACACCAATATGCTAATTTTAGGGAGTCCTACTTGTGGGATCCCAGGTATTCAATTTCCCTACAGCGCCACCACAGCTAACTTGAAGCATTATACCGTTCCCATTGTAATCAATAAGATATCATGAATGAATGGACAAGTTTGGTCCTCCAGAAGAAGAGACCCTCTTTGTAAGCCCCATCCACTCTGGATTCTCTACAAACTCTGAATTTCATAAGGTTACATTTACATGAATTGGATTTGCAAATAGCAGATCCAACATAAATTTTACTACCAGATCCACGTTAGAAATCTAAGACTTGCTTTTCTGGATATGTATGTATGCACAGGGATTAATTCCATTCATTGTTATTCAATGGGCTAATTCTCAGTTTCCGCCTAAATTAAGTATATATTTATTTTGGCAGCAGATTTTTTTTTTTCTGTGGCAACATTAAAATTTTGTCTGGAAAATTTCCATTGGATATAAATGTTAGTAGATACACGCTGGCGGTTTGATAGCAGTATTGTGTTAATTTTGTATCTAAATTCTACTTTGCTGATCCAATGTAGGGACAAGGCTGGTCAGGTAGTCTTTTACTGATGGGGGAGGATGATATGGCAGTGGTCTTCAGTTTTAAAGGGATCCTATCTTTCAAACAGATTTTTTTCTAACACATTGGAATAGTCTTAAGAAAGGCTCCTACCTTTCGTCTTCTCCGCGCCACCGTTCGCTTGAAATTCCATTTTTTCTCAGTATGTAAATGAGTTCTCTCACAGCACTGGGGGCAGTCCTCAGTGCTCAAACAGCACTGGGGGCGTCCCCAAAGCTGCCAGAGAACTCTCCAGCGCCGCTTCCATCTTCTTCTGAAACGAGGTCTTCACCGCATCTTCTAACTTCTAGGCCTCGGGCCAGCCACAAGAAAATGGCCGCTTACAATACTGTGCAAGAGGCCATTTTTCTTGTGGCCGCCAGCATGCGCAGTCGGCTTTGCTGCAGGCCCAAGGCCTAGAACTTAGAAGACACCGCCGGAAAATGACGCAGTGAAGACCTCGTTCCAGACGAAGATGGAGGCGGCGCTGGAGAGTTCTCTGGCAGCATTGTGGACGCCCTCAGTGCTGTTTGAGCACTGGGGCCCACCCCCAGTGCTGCAAGAGAACTCATTTACATACGACAAAGAACGCTATTTCAAGCACATGGCGGGGCGGAGAAGACAATGAAAGGTAGGAGAAGAATAGCCTTTCTTAAGGCTATTCTGATGTGTTAGAAAAAAATCTGTTTGAAAGATAGGATCCCTTTAATGCAATTGAAGATATTCATTCTGCATTATGGATGTTGAGGCTCAGACAGTGAGAGTTCTTCAGACTCTGCCAACATCTAGCGTGCACCATGAACAATTAATAAACTCCATATCATTCAGTGTCTTCTCTAAACTCTGAGCAATCAAACCCTGAGCCAGAAAAGGAAGGTGAGTCAGCATTCCATGAACAGCATGAAACGTGCGGAGAGCCACAGAGGCCCCATTGTCTGTGCCATAGTAAACCTGCATCACAGATTTACTCAAGACGGAAATAGGTACAAATTAATTTGTTACAGCAAGAATTTCCCTGTAAGAGACAATACTCAGTTATGTTTTCTTGCTCTTCCAGAAACACTGTAGCACCTTTGCTAGCACGCCTGTGAGCGTTCCTTCATGTCTAGCCCTTGTAGTCTCCCGGAAAGACTACAGACAAGGTGAGATTTCTATTTTCTACAAGGTCTCTTATTAGAGCCAGAAAATTTCTCCATCTTTCTCTTGTAAAAAATTAGAACCAAAAAATCTCATTTTAGGTTAATGACCACTCTGGCTCTGACCACCACAAGGCCTGTGGATGAAATTTGAGATTCTGACAACTTTTCTTTGAAGGCAAAGTTTGCTGAGAACTATAATTTCTTATGTGAATTGTCACCAGTAATGATGTCATTGCTGTCTCTAAAAAACAATATCAGATAGTATGTGCCTGGGTCATTGCATAGCTACAATCCAGAATACACTGGGTGACAACTTCAGATCTTCTTAGCCTTATGCATTCTACTGTTAGCCAGACAGCTATTCCTTATGGATGATGTAAAGGTATAATATTGTCCATGTGTAAGGATAACAGACTCTGGAGAGACTTGGCTGCGGTATCTAATGGTTTACTGAAATTTCCCCAATGTGGGACTATTAAAGGATTATCTTATCTTATCTTAATACGCCTATTGAGCACACATGAGACTGTCAAAAAAAGCAAATACATTAAGTGATTTAATTCTAAGTAATACCCCATTTTTGGCGGCACAACTGTGGGGAGGAAGTCTCCCTCTCCTCCCTCATGCATTCTCCATAGGTTATCTTGGCAATAGCATGGGTGCTTAATAAACTTTATCAATAGTGGTTAAAAGAAATACTTCCCACCTCTGGTATAACAACTGGTACAGGGACACTTCAAGGTTCAAGGTTAATGAGCAGCTCTAGCATGTAATGCTCTACTTAAAGGAACGTGATAAGACTTTTCATAGTCACTTGCACAGTTATAGAGCTACCTTTAGTTACTTGAGCTGAAAAGACCAAAATTCTGACTCTACAGGCTCTTCCTTGTTTAGCTTTCAATAGCTGTGGCCTAACAAGGATGGCGTCCCCACATTCTCAGGTAGGGTGTTCTGCTTATCTGTATTGTATAATTTCTGGCCTATCTGCTAATAGTTGTCTGTGTTCTAGGGACTGCTGGGTTCTTTCTCTCTACTTCTGTTGGTACAATGGGGCTTCTTGGAATGAAGCTGGAGCACGGCTCTTGCCACTTGGATCCATCTCCTGTTTGTGCCACCCCTTGCAGGAGCAGTTGATCCTCCAACTGCTGTCACCTATACTACTGAACAACAAGACCCATACACAAGACCAACATAACAAAGGTATGAGGTTTATTACTGTAATGTGCTCTGTAACACAGTGAGAACAGTTGAATATGATTGGGGAGTTGTAGATTGGCAATAAAAAATATTCCTAAAATAGTTGAACATTACTCACCTCTCCCTGATCCCCTGCTGTTCTTGTCCAGGGTCCCTGCTGCTCTGTCTCCTGAAACAAAGGTAGATGTCAGAATATCCTGCCTTATCCACTGACTGGCTGAGTGGGCCTCTCCAAGGACTTCCTATTAGAGATGAGTGAGTACTGTTCGGATCAGCCGATCCGAACAGAACGCTCCATAGAAATGAATGGATGCACCTGGTACTTCCGCTTTGACGACGGCCGGCCGCTTAACCCCCCGCGTGCCGGCTACGTCCATTCATTTCTATGCGAGCGTGCTGTTCGGATCGGCTGATCTGAACAGTACTCGCTCATCTCTACTTCCTATGTATATCAGACACAAGGAAGTGTAGAGCAGCAAGGCACTGGTGATGCCTAGACCAGAGCAGGATCAGGAAGAAGAAATCTTTTGCTATGTTATGGCCCCATGATCAGCTATTTTCATTACCCTTTAAGGATAAAGCCGCACATGTCTGCCGCAGGCAGGGGCGTAACATGAGAGGGTGCAGAGGGTGCAGTTGTGCCAGGGCCCATAAGCACTGGCATCAGTATTGAGATTGCAGCTTCCATCTGGCCCATAAACCAAGGAGACTCACAGATTACCCGAACCACACTAAGGTGGATTAAAGTCCTTAGCACCCGTAACCATCACTATAAAGAATTCACTGTAGGGATGAGGTAGGAGACCCAGATAAAAGATTACACCAAGACCCACAAGACTTTAGTTACGCCACAGACCGCAGGCACCCCCATGGCAAAAACAAACCTAAAAATGGCTGTTTTCGAAACCTTGAGCTCAAGGCACTTTGTGCTGCGGGTACGCTTCTACAGTGCGTAGATGGGATGTAAATCCTATCCTCTACACTACTTATGTACTTCACAGCAGTTTAGTCGCTGGCAATTCCACAGCGGCTAAAGTGCAGCAAATATGCAAAATGTGTCTCCGGCCTAAAGAAGGAACATGCAAATATCTGCACTTACTACATTTTGTGAACACATTATTTGCAGACAGACAGAAATAGGCAGATAGCTAAAATCGCATCCATTTGACTGCAGATATTTATCCCATATTTGCATGTGCATCTATGGTTGCTTTTTACAGTAAATCTATCAGGCCACGTGCAGCGGCTTTCACATTGTAATTTGTGGTCGGCTTTCATTACTGTCAAGTACGTCAATCTAATTTACAGAAAGCCCTGCACACCTTTACGACATGTGCGTGTTAAGCTACGACCACAGATGCAGAAGGCAGGATTTTTCTTTAGTAACAGAGCAGGTGATGTAAGTGGTGCCATGTAACGGCAGGAACTGTGCTCAAGATGATGATATCAAGTGGAGCTGTGGTTGACCGCAATGTTCTCGTGATCAGCTGAACGGTCAGATGTCATGGGTGACTGAGAAAGAAGTTCATTTTCCCACAGCAGAGTCAAAAGAAGAACTAAATTACTGCCTGTAACTGAATGACTGTTTAACCCATTGGGCATCGTGATGGCTATCGAGATAATGAGAGGGTTAAGATATGCAAAGTCTATAGCGGTCTCCAGAGGTCTGAGCACATCACTAATATACTGTCTGTCGTAGAAATGCAGCTGTGCTTTATATAGTTTTTTCTCACTTTCAGTAGATTTCACTTTTTAAAAAAATAAATAAAATGCTGCAAACAATGGGAATGTCGATTTTTTTAATATTGTTTCTTAAGGTTAATCTAGAGGCATTCATGCATACAAAAAACACACATTATATTTAAATATATATATATATATATATATATACACACACACACACACATACATATATCTGTCATCTGTCTCTTTTCTCACCCTCTCTAATTTGTCTCCCCTCCATTTTCCCATGGTCTTTTCCATAACCCCCAGCCTTAGTCTATAACTCCTCTTCCCCCCGCAGTCTCTCTCCATTATCCCCTGCCTCAGTCTCTCCTCTTCCTCCCTGCAGTCTTTCTGAATCACCCCCTGCATTGGTCTGTATCTCCTCTTCCTCCCACTTCCAGTCTTTCTCCATTATCCCCTGCATTGGTTTGTATCTCCTCTTCCTCCCCGCAGTCTTTCTCCATTATCCCCTGCATTGGTCTGTATCTCCTCTTCCTCCCACTTCTAGTCTTTCTCCATTATCCCCTGCCTCAGTCTGTTTCTCCTCTTCCTCCCCGCAGTCTTTCTCCATCACCCCCTGCATTGGTCTGTATCTCCTCCCCCCCCCCAGTCTCTCTCCATTATCCCCTGCCTCAGTCTCTCCTCTTCCTCCCTGCAGTCCTTCTGCATCACCCCCTGCATTGGTCTGTATCTCCTCTACCTCCCTGCAGTCCTTCTGCATCACCCCCTGCATTGGTCTGTATCTCCTCTACCTCCCTGCAGTCCTTCTGCAACACCCCCTGCATTGGTCTGTATCTCCTCTACCTCCCTGCAGTCCTTCTGCATCACCCCCTGCATTGGTCTGTATCTCCTCTACCTCCCTGCAGTCCTTCTGCATCACCCCCTGCATTGGTCTGTATCTCCTCTCCCCCCCCCCAGTCTCTCTCCATTATCCCCTGCCTCAGTCTCTCCTCTTCCTCCCTGCAGTCCTTCTGCATCACCCCCTGCATTGGTCTGTATCTCCTCTACCTCCCTGCAGTCCTTCTGCATCACCCCCTGCATTGGTCTGTATCTCCTCTACCTCCCTGCAGTCCTTCTGCAACACCCCCTGCATTGGTCTGTATCTCCTCTACCTCCCCGCAGTCCTTCTGCATCACCCCCTGCATTGGTCTGTATCTCCTCTACCTCCCTGCAGTCCTTCTGCATCACCCCCTGCATTGGTCTGTATCTCCTCTCCCCCCCCCAGTCTCTCTCCATTATCCCCTGCCTCAGTCTCTCCTCTTCCTCCCTGCAGTCCTTCTGCATCACCCCCTGCATTGGTCTGTATCTCCTCTACCTCCCTGCAGTCCTTCTGCATCACCCCCTGCATTGGTCTGTATCTCCTCTACCTCCCTGCAGTCCTTCTGCAACACCCCCTGCATTGGTCTGTATCTCCTCTACCTCCCCGCAGTCCTTCTGCATCACCCCCTGCATTGGTCTGTATCTCCTCTTCCTCCCCGCAGTCCTTCTGCATCACCCCCTGCATTGGTCTGTATCTCCTCTTCCTCCCCGCAGTCCTTCTGCATCACCCCCTGCATTGGTCTGTATCTCCTCTACCTCCCCGCAGTCCTTCTGCATCACCCCCTGCATTGGTCTGTATCTCCTCTTCCTCCCCGCAGTCCTTCTGCATCACCCCCTGCATTGGTCTGTATCTCCTCTTCCTCCCCGCAGTCCTTCTGCATCACCCCCTGCATTGGTCTGTATCTCCTCTACCTCCCCGCAGTCCTTCTGCATCACCCCCTGCATTGGTCTGTATCTCCTCTACCTCCCTGCAGTCCTTCTGCATCACCCCCTGCATTGGTCTGTATCTCCTCTACCTCCCTGCAGTCCTTCTGCAACACCCCCTGCATTGGTCTGTATCTCCTCTACCTCCCCCCCCCCCCGTCTCTCTCCATTATCCCCTGCCTCAGTCTCTCCTCTTCCTCCCTGCAATCCTTCTGCATCACCCCCTGCATTGGTCTGTATCTCCTCTTCCTCCCCGCAGTCCTTCTGCATCACCCCCTGCATTGGTCTGTATCTCCTCTTCCTCCCCGCAGTCCTTCTGCATCACCCCCTGCATTGGTCTGTATCTCCTCTTCCTCCCCGCAGTCCTTCTGCATCACCCCCTGCATTGGTCTGTATCTCCTCTACCTCCCCGCAGTCCTTCTGCATCACCCCCTGCATTGGTCTGTATCTCCTCTACCTCCCTGCAGTCCTTCTGCATCACCCCCTGCATTGGTCTGTATCTCCTCTACCTCCCTGCAGTCCTTCTGCAACACCCCCTGCATTGGTCTGTATCTCCTCTACCTCCCCCCCCCCGTCTCTCTCCATTATCCCCTGCCTCAGTCTCTCCTCTTCCTCCCTGCAGTCCTTCTGCATCACCCCCTGCATTGGTCTGTATCTCCTTTTCCTCCCCGCAGTCCTTCTGCATCACCCCCTGCATTGGTCTGTATCTCCTCTTCCTCCCCGCAGTCCTTCTGCATCACCCCCTGCACTGGTCTGTATCTCCTTTTCCTCCCCGCAGTCCTTCTGCATCACCCCCTGCACTGGTCTGTATCTCCTCTTCCTCCCCGCAGTCCTTCTGCATCACCCCCTGCATTGGTCTGTATCTCCTCTACCTCCCTGCAGTCCTTCTGCATCACCCCCTGCATTGGTCTGTATCTCCTCTTCCTCCCACTTCCAGTCTTTCTCCATTATCCCCTGCATTGGTCAGTCTCTCCTCTTCCCCCCGCTTCCAGTCTTTCTCCATTATCCTCTGCCTCTCTCTGTTTCTCCTCTTCCTCCCTGCAGTCCTTCTGCATCACCCCTGCATTGGTCTGTATCTCCTCTTCCTCCCACTTCCAGTCTTTCTCCATCACCCCCTGCATTGGTCTGTATCTCCTCTTCCCCCCGCAGTCTTTCTCCATTATCCCCTGCATTGGTCTGTATCTCCTCTTCCCCCCGCAGTCTTTCTCCATTATCCCCTGCCTCAGTCTGTATTTCCTCTTCCTCCCCGCAGTGTTTCCTCATCACCCCTTCTCCTTCTCAGTCCTATCACTTTTCTGGCTGTCTCTCACACAGTTTCCTCCTCTTTGATGTGCTTTGAGAGTGATTGAGCGGGCAAAAAGAGTGCCAGGATGGCATCATGGAAGCAGAAGAAGGGATGTGCAGACTGTCTTTTAGAGCTTGAACCCAGTTATTACTATTCTGGGTATTAAAGCCACAGAAATGGCTCCAACAGTAAAGCCTGCTGACGCTACTATATGTGTTTTCAAGCAAGCAGTATGGTGTATATTTTCTGGTAGACCACACAATATAATATCACTGATAGGCACTGTATACATGTATACCTACAAAGATCAATAAACAGATATTATGATAATAATAATTTTTATATCTCATGGTCGCTGCTATAAAGTTTCTAATCTACATGAGATGGGATGATACAATAGGAACTAGCATATCGGTTGCATTACTGCACTAAGACCTGCAGTTTGTGCGGACACAATGGAGAGGACCAGCCACAGTCAAGTCCTCTATGGTGACAAGTGCTACGGGTGGAGATATTGTATGGCATGGGGGAAGTGGTGACGCACAGGAAGAAGGGAATACAAATTACCATTTGTAAGGTATTTTAGTTGGCTCCCTTGAAGATTTGGTATGTGCTATACATTGGTGAATACTATTATGGAATAGGAGAGAGCACTGTACATAATACAGCAAACTCCCCAATCGGAATACCGACGCAGGCCTTAAGGTGCATTCACACGGAGGAAAATGGTGCAGAATTTGGTGTGCAATTTCAGCACTGAAAAAAGCCTCCCATTGAAGTCAATGGGAGGCTTTTTTTTTCAGCGCTAAAATTACACCAAATTCAGCACCATTTTCCTCCGTGTGAATAGACCCTTAGTGTTCCCTAAAATAATGGCACTCACATAGTGACCAAAAATAATGCCGCTACACTTAGTGCCCCCAGAATAAACATGCTATTATACTCACCTGACTATACAGGTGGTCTGTTGTCTACCCTACTCCTCTCTTGCTTTGTGACTTTATTAGATGGATTATATATTATATTATACTGTATTTAAGTTCCAGTATACCCAGTATGGGGAAGCCCTGGGGACTGGTTCCGCCATATCAGCAATTTCCTCCAGTAACAATTGTTAGAAGCCAAGAAGGGCTGTGTAAGTAACATGTGTTACCTTAAAATACTTCCTGGCCCCTGGACTGAACTAATAGTGCAGTGTGTACCTTTTATGAGCAATGTTACGAAGTTGTGTAGCTTTCAAAGTAATGTGGCCAAGGAGGAAGCGGTGTCGTAAGTAGTACTGGAATAGAAGTCAGACCCTCACATCTTGTGCCCTGCAGCAGAGAGGTCAGGCAGCTGCTTCCCAGTCCTTTCTCTGTAAGTCCTCATCTGCATAAATGAAAGAGCATTTCCCTTGAGATTAGGAAAATGGAAATTTTTCTACGCTTTCCCTCCACCCTTTCACTGCTGATTGAAGCAGCCACAGAATGGTTCAGGTTTCTCCGGATGAGGCCAACTGTGTGGACTGGGAATATTTGTTCAGCAAGTTCCATCCCCCCCAAATATTCATCATTTCCAAGGAATATCTATAGGTAAATGATATAATATTGTATAATTTATATATTTGCATCTGATAACGAATGTATCTTGTTAGTAAACCTTCCTCCCCACCTCCCAGTATACTTTATACAGAGCAGATCTGTATACGTGAAAATGGGTATTGGACGAGAGTTCAGCTCTTTACTCCTTACTATAGTGAATGTGATTGACAACAGATGTAGCAGATGTTCTGGCACAAGGGGACTGTGGGAGAAGTCTCATTGAGAAGTAGGAAAGGAGGAGCTTGTTCTATAAGGGATGGGTAGAAGGGGTTTTTCCTATCATATAGGGAAGCTGGAAAAGGTGTGGTCTGGCATATTTGGCGGTTGGGTGGGAAATGTCTGTTAACATAGGCGAGCTGAGGAAGGTGAGGTCTGTACATTTAAAGCATACCTTAGCTTTCAGGATAACCTGATGTGTGTGTACAAGTGGAATAACACACTTTCTGGACATTGTATAACTTGTAGTCTACATATTCGTACACTTTCCCTCTCTGAAAGCTCTAATTCTCTGCTGTTCCTGAGCTAGCGGGTAGAGACTAGCTGCTATGATGTCTCCCATACACAGCATGTGGCGAAATATGGAGATTTGGTTTATACACTCTCAAAGTATAAAAGTAGTGAAAATTATTTCTGTGAATAAAGCACCTGGTGTGAGATAGAAACTTATTGTTAGCGGCAGCAACATTTTTGTCTTTGTCTTGGCTTCTCTTACTACCTCTTGGTGAAGGGGTGAATTAGTACATGGTGGAGTTGGAAAAGGTGTGTTCTGATTTAAGGGCTTGAGAAGGAATGGTGTTTCATATAGAAAAAAATGTATGAAAAAGTAGTCTGTAATAAAAGCTGGTAAAGCAGTGGTCCGTCACATAGAAGAAATGGGGATGGAGTGGTCTGGCACACAGAAGAACTGGTGAAGGAGTGGTCTGGCATATAGAAGAACTGGTGAAGGAGTAGTCTGGCACATAGAAGAACTGGTGAAGGAGTGGCCTGGCACATAGAAGAATTAGTGAAGGAGTGCTCTGGCACAAAGAAGAAATGGTGAAGGAGTAGTCTGGCACATAGAAGAACTGGTGAAGGAATGGTCTGGCACATAGAAGAACTAGTGAAGGAGTAATCTGGCACATAGAAGAATTGGTGAAGGAGTGGCCTGGCACATAGAAGAACTGGTGAAGGAGTGGTCTTGCACATAGAAGAACTAGCGAAGGAGTAGTCTGGCACATAGAAGAACTGGTGAAGGAGTGGTCTGGCACACAGAAGAACTGGTGAAGGACTGGTCCGGCACATAGAAGAACTGGTGAAGGAGTGGTCTGGCACACAGAAGAACTGGTGAAGGAGTGGTCTGGCACATAGAAGAACTGGTGAAGGAATGGCCTGGCACATAGAAAAACTGGTGAAGGAGTGGCCTGGCACATAGAAGAACTGGTGAAGGAGTGGTCTGGCACATAAAAGAACTGGTGAAGGAATGCCTGGCACATAGAACAATTGGTGAAGGAGTGGTCTGGCACATAAAAGAACTTTTGAAGCAGTGGCCTAGCACATAAAAGAACTGGTTAAAAAGTGGTCTGACATATAGAAGAAGTGATGAAGGAGTGGCCTGGCACATAGAACTGGTGAAGCAGTGGTCTGAAACACAGAAGAGCAGGTGAAGGTGTTATCTGGCACATAGTAATAACTGGTGAAGGAGTGGGCTGGCACATAGGAGAGCTGCTGGATGAATGGTCTGACACATAGAAGGTGATAAAGAGGTGACCTGGCACATAACAATGGGTTGGCACATAGTATATCTAGTGAAGAACACAAGAGGGCTAATGACAGAAGTACCATGTATAGAGATGGCCTAGGGTCAACACAAATTGCTTTCACTTTTCTAGTACTGGAAAATTGAGGTATTTTTCTGCTGCTTTTACTCGACACTCTGCATTTCCACAACCTGTGGCAGCAGCAGCCTAAGGGTCTATTGGTATGGTCAATTGGGGGCTGCCAAAACTGCATTAGAAAAAAAACGCATGTAGTTTTGATGGAGTCTTTGTTCATTTTTCTTTACTCTTACAGCTGAACATACATTTACCTTTGTTCACTTATAAAATAAAAAACTGAACCAAAAAGTTGCATGCAGTTTTCCCCATGCGGTTTTGATATAGCCTTAACTACACCTAACCTGACCATCTGAATGACTACAAAGCGGCTATTTTCATTTCTGTTATGGTCATTTTGTAGTGTTGCTTTATATAACTTATACAGTATATACTATACAGTTATGAATATTTTATTACATGTATTCATGGGCCTTTTGGTAGATATGTGGATTGTAGCGTATGCACATTGTCAGTATGAGGTCAGGCTTTGTTGTCAATGAGGCAACTTGTCAACTCAATTTAAAGAGAAACACACTCTCATAAAAATATAAGCAACCTCTTACATAATATATTGCATAATTGATATATACTGTATATAAAAGCGTTGCCTGAGGACTACAAAAACACTCTTTCTAAATGGGGACTTGCATAGAAATCTGACGTCATTGGCTGTGTCCTTACCCATTAGAGCCATATAGCTTCTATTACTACATACTATAGGGAGGTTCAAGAATAATATCATGTCATTATATATAATAGAAGCGGAGAAGTGTTACATGCAATGTGATTATTTCGTTATGACTGGCACCCTACTGAATATTTACCACTATAACCGGAGGCAGACTCATTGTAAGACACGACGTGGGTGGCCGCAGCTGAGATGTCATCTATTATTTTTATTAGTTAGAATTGTAGGTATTTATTTGGTTAGGTTTATGGATATAAGGGCTTAAGTAAGGCAGAATGACATGGGCTGTAGGATACCTGAGCACACAGATAGTGGAGAACAATACAAGGTGGCAGCAGTTATTAACAGGGGAACCAAAGCCCTGCAAGGGAATGATTGGCCATCCAGATCATCTCAGTGGACATCTGCTTTATTCCACAAGTCACTGTGCAGCTCTCAGCTCTAATATATAGGAGGTGGTGAGCAAGACAGTTCATATACACGAGATAACTATTGGCCAGCTCAGTTAAGCCTGCATATGAAATCCAACATACCCGATGCCATCCTCACCCGTCATCTGCCAGTCAGAGCTCCCATACATGTAACGCTAGGTTCACACCCGTTTGTGGGGTTCACTTGGGGACACAAAAATTGGAAACCCAATCTACTGGGGGGATGAGATTGACTAAAATCTTTTTCACTTTCCAAGGAGATTGGGTTTTTGTTTTTTGGGTCCCCAAGCCTAACCACGAGTCGGAAACTTAGTGTAACATGTATAGGAGCTACGGAAATCTGTGGACCCCATAGACTAAAATGGGGTTCACTGGGTTTCCGCTGATTGCAGGACTTTTCTCTCCGCATTTTTCAAGCAGAATGGGGGATGGAAACCCTGAACGGTGACCGAGCACTAGTGTGAATTCAGACTGAGCTGCTACAGGTCAAAAGAAGCCTTATTCACATGTCTGTATTTTTTGAGGACGCCATACATACTCATTCTTTTCAATGTGTTTATACAGACGTTAGCAACAGAGAAATGTCTATTTTTTTTGCCATTGATGCTGATACATCATACCATTGGATCCATGTGTCTCATTCATTTTTCACAGTCCTACAGATATACAAAATATAGAAAATCAGACAAAAAAAAAGTGTGAAAAGATGCGAAAAGCGGATCAATGACGGACAGCACAGCAGGAAGGGCTGTATGTAGATGTGTCAATGTAGATGTGACTATTTGAATGAAGTCTTAGAGATGTTGTCCGGGCTATGTGATGTTTTTGATACTGATACCCTATGCACAGAATAGGTCAGATCGTGGGGGTTCGATACCCAGACCCCGCACTGATCAGCTGTACTGTCCAGCCTCTGACACCAGATAATATACATCGGGTCAGAGCCAGAAGCAGAAGGTGTATCTGTTGTCAGCACCATTATACTATAGCTCTGCTCCTATTGACTTGAATAGTGAGCCTTCCTTGCCAAATTACCGATGCCATTTTCTGCCAGACCCCCACCGATTTAGTACTGAAGATCTATGGAGAATACAAGTGTATGGTAGAATCTGGAGAGAGTATAAACAGGGTCATGTTTTTTGTGTGTATATGACATATCTGTTTTATTACCTGTCACTTTGTTGTTTTTCTACACCATTCCTGATCCCTGACCCTGTACGTAGCCTTTCGAACCTGGGCAGAAACGTCTATTTCCAATCCTGAGAACCTCCAGATCCATCTACTTATAGGGCTGTGACCCTTTGGTCTTTATAGACCTTCGTTTTAGTATTCTAGTTCTTTCTCCCACAATTCTGGTCTTCAGGACTACTATTGTAGGTGCCAGCCCGTCTTAATTCCCCTCAAAGTTTTAACGGTATAGAAAAGTTGTTTTTTCGGGAGGTTAAGGTTCCCTGAAAGTCAACATTCATCTTCCTAGGTGAGGATGAGATACCTTGAACGTCACGAGTCAAGTCCAAGTAAGGAAGCCAAACATAGTTGTAGTAAAGTAGAAGCAGCTGTGCTACAATCCCAGCCATGTACAGTAAAACTTCCTTTCTTCAAAAAAATATATGAATGCGTTGCGCAACTTTTTGGAAGAAATTTAATAAACGGAGGAAATTATCACTCTTTTTTTTTTCTTCCCAGCACGGTCTCTATCCGGTGAAATCTCCATGAGTGTATGTTTATGGACAAAAGTGATTCCGCATATTTATAGGTATAAACACCAGATTCTAAACATCTCCAAGAGAAAAGAACTTTGCTTGTGTATTCATGTGGCTTATCAGATTTGTTGAGGTTTACTAATGATCAGATTGTAGAGTCAGAGGAAGGTCAAAAGCCCCAAGCATTTCCTGTTTTATTTATCTTTGGCTTGTGGTAACCATGCAGACATAAAGCATATACACCGCAACATGGTGCTAATAAAAAATATGCCTACTGCTATTTATAACGTCAGATCTGGTTTTGGGGAACTTTGGGGTCAAACAGATGTGGATAGTGACTATATAGGTTTAATAGCTGCTTTGGTCCAAAAACAGTGCCACCTCTGCCTACAGGTTGTGTGTGGGTATTGCAGCCCGACCAATTTTACATAGACACAACCCATGGACAGGTATGGAGAAGTATCTGAAAGAAAGCAGCCATGTGTTTCTACTGGTGGACAACTTTAATAAAATGAGGCAGTGACCCCATTACACCCTGTTATATACAAGATAACATTCATTATACTGACCGTTAGATGAAAATGGCGGTATTATAAGGGATGCCATGGATTCACCCAGTCATGGTTACTGTGACACTACGAGATAAGTTTAGGACAAGCCTTGCCAACCTTAACTTGACTATTCTGAAATTCTTCTGATCGATGAATCCTCTGGGGTTCCGGACTTTGTAAGAGGGGATATGGAAAGTCACCGTCTCCGAACATTAAAATAACAGATTTTCTTAGAATTTGTAAAAAATTAATGAAGCCCTATAATGGGTATAGAACAATCTTATGCGTTTGGTACCAAAGCCCTAGTGCTTGCTTCTTACCCTTCAGATCCATTCAGGTCCACTTGTGTTTACCTATGGAACTGCTTACGCTTTTAGGTTACACCTTACACGTTAGCGCCACCTAATATATATGGCTGTCCCCAATGGCAGATACCAGACGAGATACGGATCGGAGGGTTGTTCTCGGACATAATAGAGGTGTCTGACATCATCTTTCTTAACCCATTTAGCTGATCCATTTTAAGTATGGCATATTATCTTTTATGTCCTTCAAAGAAACTGAAGAACTTTGTAAATGGATGGCATAGGTTACAGAGATTGGCAAAATTTGTTTAAAAATACACAATGTGAATGGAGCCTTAGGGGATGTTGACACTACCATTATGAATGGCCATTGTTCTCATCCATCATAGGATAGCAGCAATGACATTAATAGTAGATGAGTGAGGGACACAGACGGAGCCCCCCTTCCCCTTTGATGCATATGTAAACAAACACATATGGAGACTTTCTTGTGTCATGTTTGTTCACTTTTGCATGCAGGACTTTTTTTTCTGTATGTATAGTAAAAAGCATGACAGAAGAAAGCATCATCATGTGAACCCAGCCTTAAAGGAGTTTTCCCATCTCTGTGTTTCAGCAACTTTGCAGTCTATTCTTACTTACTAAATTTCTCCACCCCCTCCTCCCTCTTGCTGTATCGGATACACTATACTTATACAGCTCAGATAATATGCAGATTCTTTTACACAATGGACTCAGTGTTATCTGGGTGTTTACATAGAGAGATAACAGACTCAGCTTTATCAGTAAACTGCAATTAGCTAAACAATTGTCCTGCCAAGAGCAATGAGTAAGTGACATCACTTGTGCTATAGGTTTGTGGTTATAGCAACTCTGTGTAAACAATGGGAGGAATAAGGTCACATAGCAGGCAAACAAAGCAGAATTTCTAAAGCAATATATTTAGGAAAAGTCTTCAATTTACATAAGGTACCAGTATAGATAGGATCCTTGATATGGGACAACCCCTTTAAGGTTGTGGACCTGATGCAAAGTTTTCATAAATGTACATTGGTGCCAACAGTGTACATACCATCAAAGCAGACCATCTGTCTTCTATGGTTTATGATTCCTTTGGAGATAAGAGCTGATCCTTGAGTTGTCTTCAATTTTCTACCGGGTGGCAAGAACCTGGCGCAGTACATGAGGAATAGGCCCAAGGGAAAGTATATGGAGTAAGAAAACTTTAAAAAACCACAAATACCCAACCTTGCTATTATCTGTGTCCCCCCTCCTCTACATACATTATCCTATGATACCAAATCACATCTACATTAGGTAGCCCAAGATCTACTGGCTGTAAAACCTGGCTATAGCCATACACTACAAATACATTGGGCATATTAAACCAGCCCATTGATTCTTCTAGACCCAGTGTAGAAGGGAGTCTCGGTTTAGAAATAAAAATCAAACTAGTTGCATTTTTGGTGTTAAAAGGAATAAAAGATCATAAAGAATCCTGCATGTTACTCTTTATTTTTAGCTAAACAATCTCATCTGTATGTGGTGACTTCTCTCCTCCAGGCTACCAGCACTGCTGAGATGTTCAGATGTTATGTGCTCAGTCATAAATCTCTAGTCGTTGTCACATTGCTTTATCACATTAGTGCTCAGTAACATGTGGCCAATATGAAATACTTTCAGTTTGCAGAATGTCAATTAAGGGCAGAAAGATGAGCTAATGTTCCTAATGGCTCAGGGACCCTGTTATCTAGGTCAATGTATATGTGCGAGTATAAGTATATATATATATATATATATTTATATATATATATATATATATATATATATATATATATTGCACAATACAATTACCAGCAGCTGGCTTCACGCTAGTGTAATATATTATATATATATATATATATATATATATATATATATATATATATATATATATATAATGTATTAGCAGAACATCTCATTGTGGTTGGTGCTAACCTCACATGCACCTACATTGCCTCGCAGCACATGGAGCGCGGTTTATTACATTTCACTGGGTACATGAAATTAAAAATCCCTGAAGCTAAACTTGCTTACATGCTATTGTTACCTACTTTAATCCCTGGCTAAGTAAATATATAAACAGAATATATGTGTGTATGGATTTGCTCCTATTCTCAAGCCCAATTTTTTTAATTTTTTTTTTACATACCTGTCATTTTATCTCTTGTGCAAAACCGTTGATGACTTGCAGGCAGTGTTATTTTATTATTTGAAATATTTTATTACCTTATTAATTATTGTATATTTCAGGTCTTTGTGGAGCTAATGATGGCGGTGTGAGGTCTTAAAGGGGTATTCCCTAGAACATAACTATATTTCAATTTGTGGACAAAGTTAAATATTTTGGAAGATATAAATAATTAAAAATAAGCAGTATTAAAGATTTTCTCTAACCATCTTAGTGGTGACAGTCTTTCGTCTTGATCATTTGACCATGAGTGCAGGAACTTTCTGTGGTCTGGGACTTGTCAGAAATCCAGCCATGATTTCCTTATTGTGACTGGGACACTATACATATGAGAAGATACCCCTACCACAATAAGGAGATCATGGCTGGGTTTCTGACAAGTCTCAGACCATAGAAAGTTCCTGCATCCATGGTCTAATGTACTGGCAACCTATGAAGACAAAAGACTACGATGGTTCTAAAAATAATCTTTAAAGCTAAAGCCCCACATTGCAGAAAAGCAGCTTATTTTGTTGCAGATTTTGTTGCATTTTCTGAGCCCAGAATGTCTACAGAAGAAATGTGAAATTTCTAAGAAGTTCTTATAATTCTGCCTTCCGCTCAATCCCCTCTTGCCTTTGGCTCAAAAAAAACCGCAACAAAATCTGAAACAAAAAAAGCTGCGTTTCCGCAACGTGAGACTTCAGCCTAAAGCCTTTTATGATCTATCTGTTGGATCAATTCTAAATAGTCATAGGTCTGAAATGCTGGAATCCCCAATAATTTATCTTCTCCCAGGTACTAGAACAAGGTTTTCGGCTCTCCAGCTGCTGTGAAACTACAACTCCCAACATGCTCCATTCAATTCCATGGGAGATCCAAGAACAGCAGAGCAAGTATGCATGCTGGGAGTTGTAGTTTTACAATAGCTGGAGTGCTGAAGGTTGCCTATCCCTGTCCTAGGATATTGGAAAGTCAGCAGTGATCAAAGAAGATATGTCAAACATTTTACTTGTCCAGAAATCTTTCTTCAAATGCCCAAACTTAAGGAGCGAGGCAAACTTTTCCTAAACCCTTTGAATCCTTTACTGTCCCTATACGTGTTTGCTTTAGCTCCAGACTTTCCTTCGGCCTTGGCTCCTGTTTTGCTGAGCAGAGAGAAATGCTGAGGTTTTAAGCTCACCAAATCACCAAGGTAAATAAAAGTGCTGAAAATAGCTGAAACAACAGTAAAAATAGAAATGCCATGTCCATGTGCAACGGAAAAAGTTGACATTTTAAACAAACGGAATTAGCAGTAATTTGCATAAAATTAATCCAATATGTAATTTAGTGAGTGAAAGGATCAGACGTCTCGCGGCGCACGTGTATCGCTCGGAGACTGGATGTTCTGGTCGCTGCAGGGTCCTGCAATCATTTTGGAGTAATCTGGTTTTAAGGGAGATACTTTTATAGACAGTATTTATAAGCTGTCTAAAGCCATCACCCTGTAAATACGTTACAGTCAGTCGTGTCTGAATAATGCTTACCCTATGGCAATTCATAAAACATCAAGACTACAATATAAATGTGGTTAAGGAAATACTTCTGCTGTGTGCCCAAAGATCACCCACAGATAAGACGTCTGTCTCCACAGATTTTATTTCAAGTCCATGTGATGACATAGTGTCTTGTGAAAGATACTTTTTTTTTTTTTTTTAAAGGGAATGTGTCGTCAAAAATGGCCTACTTTTTTAAACTATTTTTCATGTAAAACATATTTTTTAAATGGTTTCCATGTCATTATCTATAGTTGTTAAATAGTACTATATGCTGAAATTTTCTCTCTGACCACTAACAATTTTCGACTGATTTTCTTTGCAGAAGTCACTTTCATTTACATCACAAGCATGACCAATAGGATAACAATAGAAGTTCACAACTCTACAGTTAACACCGTCGTTCTATCCACTACTGACAATAGATGATGTCACAGCTTATCTATTCCCCTCCCTGTAGAAAATAGGTCTATAAACCGCATGATAAACAGGATAACAATAGAAGTTCACAACCTTACAGTTATCACCCATCCTTGTATCCACTACTGACAATAGATGATGTCACAGCTTATCTATTCCCCTCCCCATAGAGAACATGTCTATAAAACACATGATAAACAGGATAACAATAGAAGTTCACAACCTTACCGTTATATCACCCATCGGTGTATCCACTACTGACAATAGATGATGTCACAGCTTATCTATTCCCCTCCCTGTAGAAAATAGGTCTATAAACCGCATGATAAACAGGATAACAATAGAAGTTCACAACCTTACAGTTATCACCCATCCTTGTATCCACTACGACAATAGATGATGTCACAGCTTATCTATTCCCCTCCCCATAGAGAACATGTCTATAAAACACATGATGAACAGGATAACAATAGAAGTTCACAACCTTACCGTTATATCACCCATCGTTGTATCCACCACTGACAATAGATGATGTCACAGCTTATCTATTCCCCTCCCCATAGAGAACATGTCTATAAAGCGCTCCTTAGACCTTAATGAGTATTGCTCTCTATGACCATGGCTATGCTATAAATCCTATCTCTAAATATTGATAATAGAGCAAACGAGATGCTCAGGCAAGATGGCCGCCCCTAAATGTGTACAGAAAAATACGACTTTACTTTTTTGATTCTCCCCACCGTTTCCTCATTAATTTGGTTTCTTCTATGGTAATGAGCATGGAAGTGTCCCCCCAGCGCTCCGAGCATCATTCCCCCCCGTGTCTTACGTGCCCTCTAACGCCACGCAGTACCTATCTCAGGCATGCACAATTGGCTCTGCCACTGTGAGTTTGAGTAAAGCCAACTGCTTTCGTATGGTCAGTTAGACCACCACAAAATGGCAGCTACATTTGCATGTCTGAGCAGCCATTTTGTCGTAGTCTAACTGGCGGAGCAAAATGGTGCTTGGAGTGGTGGGGGGACACTTCTGGTGCTCCGTGATGCTCATTTTTCCAATGATAGATTCCTTTAACTATCTGGGTTTACTAAATAAATTTAAAAAAAATGGTGAGTCATTCCTTTTAATGCAAATTAAAAAAACTTTATTGAGTCGTGTATCACCAGAGACATTTCAAGCCAATGACTGCCATTCAAAAAACCCTTAGGCGGTGTATATCCACTATTACAAAAAAAACGTACCCAAAAAGAACACAAAGCCTGATGAAGGGCATTCACTGGCCCAAAATGTTATTGTGTGCCCTTATGATGAAGACTAAGGTTTATCTTCAACACAAAGAGCCGTCTTTGTTACTCTCATACTTAGTAAGTAGATCTAATCTGAATTGGGGAGTGGTCTATTCTCTTATTCACCCTTTAACGTCCATACAGAGAACTTTTCGAGTGGTCTTGAATTGGTGGTTTTAGTGTAGTGTGTAGCAACCAGGGGCGGACATATCACTTAAACCAGATGATCGATGGGGATCTTGGGTGTTAGACCCCTATTGATCACATATTGAATACCTATCCTAAGAATAAGTCATCCATTACTGGTACTTGATAATGAAATGACTATCCTCTCACAAGATCTTCTAGACCTGTATCATCTTCCAAGATTGGTGAACTAACTCTGAACATTATAGTGTCAAAATGTGGAGCCATTAAACTCTAAATATAAGAAATGTGTTCTGTAAGACCTTGTAGCTCTGACATATTTCTATAGTAGGTTAACTCCTATGCAAATTCCAAGATAAATCTACTAAAAGTCATCTGAATCCCTCTTTATCAAGATGTTCTCTATGTACCTCAATGGGAAGATTCATATTTTCAAGACACTTAACATTGAGAAGAACAATAGATGTATGTGCACAAAGGTCTGGCTGAGGTAATGGCATTGGTGATATACATCGTACTTGGAAAGATATGAAATATACGGAAAAGAATCTAAATTCTATTAATTGGTTGCCTGAGAAGTAAGGGAGGTCTTTCAAGGTCTTCTGGATGTGGTCATATTTGGACGGATTCCTAGGATGCATTAAATTGTGAATTAATCATGGCGGCTACAATATTACTTTTTGTGTTTTAATCTGCAGAACTGTGTCTAGAAGGTGTTCTCATAGCTACTGAAAGGTTGAAGTGTTTGTATCTAAGTACATTTAACGAGAACATTATAATTCTTATTGCAATGGGTGCCAACCATTTCCAGTCTCCACTAAAATGATGAACCTGCGGATATCTGAAATCTTCTCTACCGCAAACAAAACCCAATATAAAGCTGCATTAGCCTTTATAGTAGAAATGTGCAGGCAGGTAAATTTGTACGATTTTATAGACACATGGCTCCTCCATATCTTAAAGGGAGTCTGTCACCAGAATCCAGCATATCCACCCCACCACGCTGGTAGATAAAGTCTGGTCCAGGTGACTATAACTTATTCCCCTTGTGATTTGGTTTCCCCATTTCTAAGATATCACTATTTTTGACAATGAGCTCTTTGGAGCAATGAGGGTGTTGGGAGATAAGTGGCAATGACTTAAGAACTCATTTGCATGTTGACAAAATCAGCGACATCGCGGCAACGAAGATCAAGGGGATACCAATGTTTGATCCAGGTGTCCCTAACCTATCTATCTGCGGGGATGAGTTGATAGGCTGGGATCTGGTTATGGACTCCTTTTAAGACCTACAACTGTATATTGGGTTTCTGCATATAGTTGTGCCCATAATGGGTTTCTTCATAAAATAGTTCATGCCACAATTTACTTAGAGTTTCTCAATCCATGAAAAAACCAGGATGTGTGAATGTCTCCATTGACTGTCTAGTACAGGAAACTCAATGGTGAGAAAGTGTGCTTAACCAACATGGAAGGTAGATACAAAGGGTGTGTTTGGATTGAATTTGTATGATGATAGGTTCCCTCCAGGTTGCTTGAGACCCCAGTAATGGGGACATCTTATAATAGGTTATCAATGGACACAATCATGAATACAGGAACTTTTTGAGGTCTGGCCAGGATTCCCTTATTGTGACAATTTATCAGGCAGGGGCAGGCCATGGATGAGACGTTGGTTTCCCCATTGTGGTCAGGTTATCTTCTCATCCATGTAGTGTCCCTTCCTGATAACCTGCTAACAAGGAAATCATGGCAGGGTTTCCAACAAGTTCCTGCATTCATGGTGGCATTCATGGTGGTATCCATCGGCATGCGGTCAACCAAAAGACATCATCTATTTATCTTCTATTTGTAGGTTTAGTGTTCCTTTAATAAAGGAGGAGATTTAGGCCCGACACTGACTAGGTAATGGCTTGACCAATTATTGACCGTCCTAATAGTCTTGTTAGAATGTGGAATAAATAAGTAAAATAAGTTATGAGCTACAATAAAGTTGCATACCTTATCAAACGTCCTTGTCATTCTCTTTGTATAGAAAATCACATAGCTCTACGTCTTCCATCTTGACTTGTGAGAATGAAGATTAACTGGAGTTTGGCCTTGGGAAATACTCATTGCACAAGTGAATTAGAGATGTTCAGGCAATTTGCCTAAAATGTTAAAATCCACACTTTCATATTCTGGTTCCCAAGCCTCGTCTCTCTGTTCTTCTAATTCCCAAGTCTTATTTCTGACAGCTGAAGGGCTCTTTTTTATTAGGAATTATACGTCTGCGGAGGGTTTGAGCCATTCTAAAGTACAGTCAGAATTGAAGCTTAAAGCCGACATTGCCGATGCTCTGGTCATTAGCCGGGCATATTGAGATGGTTATGGAAAAATATTTAGTATATTACTGGTTTTACATTGCTTGTAAAATATTCACCCCCTTGGATTTTTTGTTTTTATTGTGCAACAACATTGAATAAAAAGAGATTTAATTTCATTTGGCTTTTTTGTTCACACCATTGAGAGACTTTTTATGAGACTTGGATTTTTTTATTGAAAAAAAGTTGCAAATCATTGTAAATCCGAACAAGTAACAAGGCATGGAAGGGAGGGTATGGGTGTACGGTGGAAACTGACAAGGATGGGTGAAAAATATCCGGTCACTGGTGGCCGGACTAGGAAGACCCACAATGATCACAAGACAAACGGTCCAGGAGTCCCCTTTATAAATGGAGTGATGGTGCACTTGTGTGACCACTCCTCCATTCTCATCTTCTTTGGGCTTGATAAGGCGCTGTACTCGGCTACCATAGTCAGTCCCACAGAGGCAATTGGAGAGGTGAATGTTCTGTTTACACAGAATCCCCATGTTCTCATGATTGTTGGGGGTCCCAACAGTCAGACATCCAGGGGACACTTCGCTCCCATCCTGTAAGTATTGTTCATGGAAAAACCTATAATAGGGTATAAACTGCCTAGAGACATATGAGAACAGTAGATAGTGGAAATTGACTATAATAGGTAAATAGGTGACTGGTCACTGGTAAGTCCTCCACTGATCATGAAAATGGAGGTCCCTTAGTTCCTTTTAGTAGACATTCGTAACCACTTCTATAGAGGTGACCAGACACTGCATTTGGCCATCATGGTCAGAGTCTTAGAGGCAAATGGTGACTTATCTATGCAAGAGAATCTGGGACCCCATGTTCCTATGATTGCTTGGGGGTCACATCAGTCAGACCCACAGTGTTCAGACACTTATCGCCCATCCTGCGGCCAGGGAATCAGTGTAGTTAATGGGGAAACCTTCTAATGACAGGTATAAAAGGGCACATAAACGTGTAAAATTACCCTTATGTAAAAAGTCTCTTCTAATGTAAATCTAGCCTTAAATAACATTACCGAGCCATAAAAGCTTTAATAAATCAGTTTGATTATTTTATAACAAACAATAGATTTTACGTTACTGGCGGTCATATCAATAAATGCATCAGTTTTAGATGATGCCAAAAAGCCATTCTAAACAATAAATGTAATTAAGCTGAGAGCACAATGTTGTAATGCTCGCCCATAAAAATTGATATGATCACATCGCTACTTTATGTATGATGGCCTAGTGTCAGTGCTGTGACTGGGAGACTAAAGCTTCCACAATCCGTAATGCTGATGCGGTACATCCATCAAAGTTTGAGTGCGTAAATCCATCTCCACCACATAGAAGGAAAGGCTTGCTGTGCAGAGTTATCTGACCTGGACTCTCAGGAAAGGGTTCTGTAACCTGCAACATAAATCATAGCAATAGGAGTCAGCTGCAATATCTACTCCAACACAACTGGACACCACTATGTCATCCCGCTTCTATGGAGTATTTGTCTGGAAAAGGACTCATGGAAGGGATACAGATAAGCTAAAGGTAATGTGTCAGAACTAAACAGCCATGGATGGGCAAAACTACCAATCTACTGTCAGAAGGGGGAATCAGGAAGCCTCGACACGCTTTGCATTGACTAATGTAAGGCCAGCTCTCTGTATTCACTGGTTTGCTGCCCCCATACATGCTCCTGCCACCTTAAGAATTAGTGTTCACCTGCTTTACTTCCTCCTGCCAATCCATGTGTATTTAAGTCTGCTCTCTTAGTCTCACATTTGTTAAGCAGTGTGTGTTGTGTTCATTTTATGCTCTTGTTCTATTTGCATGCATGTTCCTGTTATTCTGGGGTCTGTCTGCTTTGACTGTTTTTTTTTTTCTAGTTCAATTCTGTTCAATTATTTTTATTTATTTGCTTACTTATATAGTGCCATCATATTCCACAGCATTTTTACAGACATTGTGGTCACTGCCCCATATAGGCTTCACAATCTACATTCATTATCAGTATGTCTTCGGAGCGTGGCAGGAATCCGGGGTATCTGGAGGAAACACACACGCAAACACGGGAAGAACATGCAAACTCCTTGCAGATGTTGTCCATGGCAGAATTTGAACTTTGTGCCTTCTGCTATGTGTGGTCTGTGTTGTCCTGATTCTTGTTAGACCAGGCTTCTGTATTTTCAGTTCCAGTCCTGTTTCCCTGTCTATTAGCCTATACACCTGTAGGTTCTGGGGTTAGTCTGTATTCATATTTTCCTGATTCTGTAGTGTTCTGCACCGTAGGTCTAACCTGCCTGGCCAGCTGCTACCAGACTGGGACTTCCTCAGGAGACAGTGGCAAAGACCAAATCCCTGTATGGGGTTAAAGGGTGAAGACTCGGGAATCTGCTTGGATAATACCCTTAAAGGTGGCCTCCAGCCAAAACGGTTTGGTAGCATGGTTGGTCCACAATCTGTTGCTCATGACACAGAAGAGTCAGTCACAATGGTTTAGTCCTGAAAGGAATTTGTCAGCAAAATCCAACATATCAACCCGCTCACACCAATATGATCATGTGAATAAAACCCCTTGTGAATCGGTGTCTCCATCGCAGAGATCCTTGTCAATATGCAAATCAGCTCTTTGGAACAAGGAGTAAGTTGCCTCTTTTAACCCTTAAGAGACGCAAACATTTTTCATTTTGGTTTTTTACTCTTTACTTTCCAAAAGTCATAACTTTCTCATTTTTCTGTTTACATAGTCCAACGAGGGCTTGATTTCTGCTTGAGAAGTTGTACTTAAAAATGGCGTCATTTATTATTTTGTACAATGTACTAGAAAGTGGGGGAAAAATTCAGAATGAGGTGGAATTGAAAAAAAAATAGGAATCAAGGAATATTAGGCAAAATGTAATGACATTGGATACTTTGTTACATTTTTAGCTACATATCCGTTTCCTAGTCCTTTGGGGAATGGACAATTAAGTAAACTATGCAGGGAAGACTCCCAGTGCTAAATGAGTACATTATAAACTGGTTTACAGAAGAATCCAGTAAGATAAATAATTGGTTGGGTGAGTGATGTAAATGGCCGTGGATTGTTTGTATGTTTGTATAAACAGCGCAGATCAGTGCACATTGGAGATGAGGCTGCAGATCGGCAACAAGTGCTATACTCAGAGCGTATATGATATAACTAGGGGCACAGGGTGATGGGAAGTGATTTCATTCCTGTAGAAGTGGACTCTCCTATGAAATACATCATATAGCTATAGCCCTTGAAGGGAAGAAGTCATCAGAAAATTATATATTATTTTAAATCAGATTTTTATTAAAATACATTCTTTAAATGTATTTTAAAATTTAGTTCTATTGTTTAACATTTGTTGTGACTATTGATATCTAAAAAAAATCTTTTTTTCATGTAACTCACTTGTCAGCTTTGCTGTATAGACTGGGACAGAATAAGCAGAGTCATCTGTGATTATTAGAGCATGGGAGACTTAATGGCAGATCTTTAATGCTACTGGAGATACATATAGGGCGGGATGGCAATGCTATACACAGATAAAATTCTATGTAATTTCCCACACACACTTTGGTCTGGGGGGGGGGAGCTTATACTCTATCATTTCCTTTTCCATTAAAGGGGTTATCTACTTTCTGATATTTATAGCCTATCCTTAGGAAAGGTCATTAATATTGGATCTGTGATGGTTCTCTCTGATATGGAGGTCCCCAGTGTTTAAAAGAAAAGTGCAAAATATTTAAAATATCTTGAATAGAGATGAGTGAACACTGTTCGGATCAGCCGATCCGAATGGCACGCTCCCATAGAAATGAATGGAAGCACCTGGCACGTACGCTTTGCCGGCAGCCGGTCGTTTAACCCCCCGCGTGCCGGCCACTTCCATTCATTTCTATGGGAGTGTGCTGTGAGCGTGCTGTTCAGAATGGCTGTTCCGAACAGTGTTCGCTCATCTCTAATCTTGAACACTTTGGGGCAGATTTACTAATGCCATGTAATGTCTATAACTGTGACTGTTAAGGGAGGATAAATTTGGCATATTTTTAGACTGTGTAGTCTTTACACCTCCAATTTCTTGGTTCTCTTTAGGCCACAATAATGAACCAAATTGTGGCGTACAATGGTGCATCGTGAACCATGTCCGTTTTCCAGTAGGCCAAGTCTCCTTTACCAGTAAGCTACATGCTCATGTATGACAAGTCATACTAGGACTCAAAAACAAAATATGACCCAAGGTAGGTCTTCCAGTTGCAACGGAATTCTGGTGTTTTCACTAGTATATTTGCCCCAATATTGCTTTTCTACAGATTTGTATCTAGTACATGAAATACAGAATAAATGTATGAGACATTTCCTTTAAAAGGGGCATGAATAGCTACTACAGTATCAGTGTTCCCTTGTGTTGGCTTGCTCAGCCATTTCTGTGATTCCCGTAGACTTCATTGGAGAGGGATGTACAAATGTATGGCCATCTCTTTACTCGAATCTACCATAATCCGTTTGGCATGGATTAACAGATAAGTCATAAAATATTATGATTTTTTTTGTCCTATGTCATCTCTTACTATCTACTCCACTTACTTTTTAGTTGTTTTGTAGGGAAATAGGTTAAAAGTTAATATACTACATTTACTGTACCAATATTTTGGCAACAAATATTTGAGAATCACAATTTTACAACTTTTTTGTTTTTTGGCAGTGTAATATTCCTTAATGGGTGAGAGTGATATTGTAGTAGAAGAATGTAAAAGTATAGCTAAGACAATATACACACAGGGATTATATATTTTTCAGATATACATGATAGAACTAGGCAGGGTTAGTTACACATGTCTGGAATCAATGTTTTGAGAAGAAACATGATCAGAATTATTATTCATGGGCTTAAAACAACAGTATCAGATGGATTTAGCTCTCTCGGAGTATCACGTTACATAGACTAGTGCAGTGGATTACAGAGATGCATCGTGGATACATAAAAAACCCCTAACATATAGGAAGATAAATAATCCGTGTCTGGGGTGGCCTGAACAGCCAGTGCTCCCATAGGACTTCCTATGATGGAGTCCACCCATGGATCTCCATATGCTATGGCACACAAGATGGATTAGTTTGGGTTCACAGTACATTAGTGACGTATATTTAACGTGTATAGCGGAAAACCTCCCAACCAACATGTCCATAAGCTTACATTAAGCGGACAGTGGCTGAAAAATAGTCCTTCTGCTTCCATCTGGCTGGTGTATGTTCATATGCTACAAAAATAGGTAGGGTATAGCGTAGCATACTTCACTATACCGTACAATGATATCAAATATAAAAAAAAACTAATACGTGTTTTCCATATGGGTAACAGATGGCACAGCATGGCATCTGTTTAACGTATACGACTTGGCATGTGCTATAAATGTGATGTGAACAGAGCCATACGTTCTATAGTACCGGCATGGTGATATTCCTCAAACTTGCGTCAGGGCCCAGATGATGTCGGGGTTCTTAATCTAATGTTCGTCATACACATTGGATGTGGTTATAGTTATGGTCAAAAATTTTGCCATAACTTTTGGCTATAGACGTTACGTAGACATCCTTGGTCAGGAAAGGTCCTGCATCATCTTTGACCAAGAAGAGGTAGCACTTAACTACGGACCATTTGTAACTCTTGTTGCTTGTAATAAATTTTTATCTAGTCCAAATTTATATCACCCGTTAGTTTTAATACTCTGCACCCCAACTTTGCTAAAAAATTTTTGGTGCAAATTATCACGACTTAAGCAATGCCAGTTTCCAGCAAGCCAGTCTTCTTTTACATTAAACCGTGTCTTATTGCGAGAGCTGAAGAAGAGTTTAGAACATAGAATTGGTAAAAAGAAAATCTATTAGTTTTTGGGCACAATCTGCTCATTTTGACTAGTCCATTTCCCCCATCACATCAAGCTTTGCCCAGAACACTCCTTTAATTCTTTAGGAGAATTTTGCAGATGCCACCTGGGATTACCTGAAAATAGATAAACGTTACACTGCATGTAATAAGCGAGTCTAGAGGATTTTCTGATTCTTTCTCTGCATACAGATTTTTTTTGTTACCGTCAGAGTAAAGGTTTCCACCAAAACAAGCGTAATAAGTTTCTCCTCACAATCCCAGAGGGGTGCTTACATTGTGTTGGTAACAGGCCGCACGCTTACATTGTGCAGATCAGCCCAGATTCAGGATCCCATTATGTGCGCACATTTTCTGTCTTCTTCTGACACTCCTATTGATTTTATGAGTTCCATCTCATGAGCAGCATTTCTTTATTCTGCTTGCAGGTAGAGCTTTCCTACTTAATATTTTCTGTGCAATTCACAGCCACTATTACATGTACATAAGGCAGAGGCGTGAAAAACCCAAAATCCACATTACTGGAATTATTTTGGGATAAGCCCTAGTAATAATAATTAGAGATGAGCGAGTAGTGTTCGATCGAGTAGGTGTTCGATCGAATACTACGGTATTCGAAATATTCGTACTCGATTGAACACTACTAGCTGTTCGAAGTTTAATGTTCGATGCAGAACCAGCGTTGATTGGCAGAATGCTATACATTCTGCCAATCAACGCTGGTTCTTCTCTTACCTTTCCGGAGCCTTCTCCGCGCTGCGTCCCCGCGTCTTCTTCCGGGTGGAATTCACTCTGCCTAGGCATCCGGCCTAGGCATTGCCGACTGTGCATGCACGGGCATGCCCTCGCATGCGCAGTCGGCTCTGCTCAGGTGTTTGTTTATTAAAAGTGAACTATAATTCCTCATATACCATGCGGCGAGCAGTGTGCCTGGACTGAAATCTAAAAGCTGGAATACATTTTAGGGAATATTTATATGCACTGGTGTAAATGATCGGAAACCAGACCCGTCGCCACATCCCCTTTCAGGAAAGTGGTGAAGAGGAGTAAAAGAAAATTTCTGGATTGTTAATAAAATTGGAATTTGTCACTCTTGTAACTATTTGGAGACTGCCGGAATGAGTTCCTCTCCGAGCACCCCTTTTTCTTGGGTGCCATTTCAATAGTATCAACCTACAGTATTTAACCCATTGAAGATGTAGGCATTGGTGTAGGGTGTGGCCCCGAGCAATGTCTACCACAATACTGAAACAGTGTAGCAAAAATAGGAGCATGACGATATGGATACTTTGTATAATAATTTATAAGAAGGCTTATAGGATTAGAAAAAGGTTACCTTCAACTTACCATGTGACCTCAACTACACGAAGGTTCATGCACTGTACAGGTTCTGTGTCGCTACCATGTTACCTTGATTTCTAGTGGTGTTGTGGTTCACCATGTTGCCTGGAGCTGTAGTGTTATTCGACTTCAGCTGTTAAAAAACATTGCTCAGCCAAAGTCAATGAGTCTTAGAAGAACTTGGTTCTGTATATACAGGAAGCATCACTTCTCTTCTAGCGATCAGATTACCAGAACATATTCCTAAAGTTCTGTTTCTGGAGTCACCATCAGCCAACAAATTTCAGGCACAAGATGTTAAACTTTTTTTTTTTTTCCTTAAAGTCATTCACTGTGTAGCGTGCTAAGAAGATAGGAGAGCCACGGCTAGCTGTGCAAGCTAGATGTCAGCCACCCCCACACAACATGCGGCGTACATAGGACGGTTAATGCTAATATTTACTGCTATTCATGTAATCTCTGGTGAGTAATTGAAGTTGCTAACTCAGCATCAAAATAGTGGATTTCACACGGTAAGCTTCTTATTTCTTTCACATGGAAAAAAAATAAATTTTGGCTTTCAAGACAAACGAGTGGGCTGCTATAGGAAATGCGTGACGTCTTTAAATATTTATTACAACGCTGTAAATGTCTTCGTATGAAGTTACTGAATGTACGACTAGCGATGACAGAGCTGCTGACTTTCTGTTTTAACTAATGGTCCTACCTAACAACATGATATTGCAAGAAAGTTCTCAAATTAAATAAATCCTCCTTAGATTAAAGGGAATCCGTCACGCTAACAAATACAGAACAATTGGCAGCCACCGTGCTTATTGAGTAGACAAATACATCATTTTGTGGGAGAAGATTTAGTATAACTAGTATTTTATTCATTAAATCTCTGCTCATTCTGGGCTCAGGAGTCCAGTGGGTCGGCCTACTCAGAGACTGAGAGATGGTAGAGTTTCCAGAGCAAATATCAGAAATCGTATGAACTGGCTGACAACAGAGAACAGTCTTATAGAGCGCTGAGAGATAGATCCCAAACACCCAAATGCCTTCACCAGAAACAGCCGTGAGGCCAGGTGGAGGACTTTGGAGCCAAAATTATCACCAAAAAATAAAACGCTCCACAAACTAAAGTCAAACCAGAACCCACCATACTATACGAGGCAAATCAGAACCAGAAGGATGAATCAGGATTTTGAACATGCAAGCCAAAAGTCAATCCGAGAGGTAATGTCAGAGCCCAAATCAGCAGACAAGTGGATTTCCAGTAACAAGCTAAAGGTCAGTTCTAAGAGGTAACATTAGAGCCAAAATCAGAAGATAAGTGGATTTCCAATAACAAGCCAAAATTCAGGATATGGAAGCCGCATTAGGTACAACCATATAGCAGGCACCTGGCTGAGGAGGAAGATTGTTTAAATGTTCTCCTCAGCTGAAAACTTGATCTGAGAGAGGTCTGAAGATTGTAGAAGCTTCACAGGTTGGCATGGTAACCTTAAAACAACAGTAAAGATCTCCACTAGTCCCACCAAATTGTAATGACTCAAAGAGTACCATTCATTTCAGGTGACTTTTCAGGACAAGTTGTTATGTGTCTAAATAAGAAGTAACACTATTTCTGACTGTAGAGAGAATATACATACCCTGGTGGTTGCGTCTGGTACTGCAGCTTAGCCCCACTCAACTCATTTACTTGAATGGACAAACGGACATATTTTTGTTAGGGGCTATTGTGGCTTCATCAGGTTTTTCTGTGTCTTTGTTCTGCAGATCAGTGGAGCATTGATCACTCAAGGATGGTCTAGGGTGTAGTCTTGGCTGGATCTTCAGTCTTATAGAGCAGTGCAATTTTTTTTACAAGAGCACTGACAAGCAGTTTTACTGGAAGCTAATCTAATGTGGAAAAAAAATCTAATGGAAAACCCATCATTCATCCCTTAACCTCAAAAATCCAAGATTTCTAGAAACATAAATCGAGGAATTGGATATTGGTTAGTTTCTAGGTCTTGTATGAAGTAAAAATATCTGCAAAATAATATTTTAACTGAGATATTCACAGTACCACTGACTTGGTGCGCAAATAGAGAACCCTTCTTGAGAGTATCTCCACGTTTCATCATCGAAGGTCCATATGGGTTGCATCCCACGGTGGTCATGTTTGTAGAGCAGATTGAACCTGATTTTTACAAAAACCGTCTATCACTGAAGTTTAGCAAATGAAATCTGAATCCATCAAGGCCACACTTGTTCTTTGACCAGTTAGAAACATGAGGCACATAGTATTTTTACTTGTCTACAAAGTTTTGGCTTCACTCTTCTAACAAGCTTTCTATGAATGTGATTTATGCTGCGGCCACTTGGGACTCTGTTCCCTGATTCACCGATTTTAGCAACATAGAATTTATGGAAATCTCAAAATTCTCTAATCCAACTTGTTAAATGTTGCATCATATTAGGGCGAGATGATATATTCCTCGGTTCTACAGATAAGCTGTACATGCAAATAAAACAGAGTCACCTTAACCCACTGACTTTATTCATTTTGTCTCTGATCAAAAAACAGAATATGTGCAATGAATGATTTCACAACATTTGAGGCATACCGTAATTCCCTACCTGAGAATAGCGCCATTTCTGACACTTTATATCCTTTGGTTGAGGAAGGTTTGGCAGTATGGACTCTAGGTGCTGCAGAATCAGGGGTTGTACGGCTTCTTTCTCCTGCTCTAGGTGCTCCTTTCCGAATGGCACACTAGTGTGGACAACAATGGATGGTCCAACCTCGGAAGACTCTGAGAAAAAATAAAATAAAATGAATTTACTAAATTGTCTTTCTATTGCCTTTGCTATTGTTCACACTGGACATAATGTCAATCTATTTTATTAATGTAGTAAAGGAACCCATAACACCACATAGTTTTTGAGCCCATTGGATACAGATTTTTTTTTTTGTCTTAAACGGAATTTGGCATCATCAGAAAACTTGGTTAAACCAGACCCGATGCTTTGTAGGGTACGTTATGTTGGGCAGGGCAGATTTGTTATACCTTGTACGCCAGTTTTAAAAAGTTGCATTTTTTTGTTATGCAAAATCAGGTTTTGCTATTTTTTAAAAGCTTGTGCCTCCTTTGGCACTTACCTAAAAAGGATGCCTGGTGAAGAAGAGCAGGGGCAAAGCCATAGGCGCTCCTAAATTTATCATCTGGCTTATTATTGGCTACATTTCCCACCAGGAAACACAGCCTGGTGGAGAGTATCATATATGAAGTGCATCTTCCACTGGCTCTCAGGCTATGAAGACTGGCATGAGTAATGGGCCTGGATGCCTTTCTTGAAGAGAACAATATTACGGGTTATGGTTTCTAGATTTTTTTTTTTTTTGTAGATTGTGACCCCCATATAGAGATCACAATGTACTTTTTTTTTTCCTACCGGTATGCCTTTTTGTATAATGGGAGGAAATCCATGAAAAAACACGGGGAGAACATACAAACTCGTTACAGATGTTGTTCCTGGAGGAATTCGAACCCAGGACTCCAGTGCTGCAATGCTAACCACTGAGCCCAGGTTGCCCCATGGTTTCTAGATTTTACGGACGCGTTGATCCAGGGTTTTTATACTGACTGCCAGATTAGAATCAGGAAAGAATTTTGTCCCTTGAAATGGGGCAATTGGCATGAGCCTCATGGGGTTTTTTTGCCTTCATCAGGGGACTGCAGGGTTATAGGTTGGACTTGATGGACTGATGTCTTCATCCAACCTCCTCTTCTATGTATAGCCAGTTTTCATAAATGTGCTTATTGTACGTTCTAATGGTCCTATAGGAGCGCACTAACCTTTGTTCATTTTTAGAAATATGCAAATGAGGCTCCAGTCCAATGGCTCAAGAGCTCAGGGTCTGAATCTCCCCCTGTGCTATTCCTATCCTATAGCAATGATTGTTTGTTAAACCCCCCACACAAGAGTAAGATGGAACCCTTGAAGATCAGGAAAATAAAGGTCCCAAGGGCAAAAAGCCATAAGTAAACGTTTCAAAAAGACAAAAAACCTTGCCAATTATAAATATATAAGATGTCTGTGGATCAAAATTCCGCTTTCTGAAGTGTTGATTTTTTTAACAAGTGCTGCCAATTTTTGTAAAGAAATAAAAAATGTTATGAGTTACACATTGCACATGACATGGTAAACACAGAGTTAAACTTTTAGCGGACTAAAAAAACAGCTCTTCAATATAGCTGGATTTGGACAGCGTGAAGAGTGATATTAAGAGCATGAAAAGTGTCCAACAAGAGAGAGCATGTCAGTGAATGTTGGCTGCCGCTTGCAGATCCGTACTGGGATCATATATTTGTTACATAAGACTAATAAATTGTGGGGGTAGAATTTCACTTTTGGACCCACTTAATATGAGCCAGAAGTGACCTCAGAAAACTTTACGGTCTATAGGTCTTTTGTGTTTAAAATAAAAGCAGTGACTTAAAGGAACAGACCTCTCTGTAAGGAAGTGTGACAGTAACACTAAATATTCTTTACTGTAACATTGTAATTTTCACCTGGTCCATCAATCCCTGTAAGACTTCAAGTTTATCAGCTAAGGGGTTTAGTGCAGGAAGCAACAGGATAAGTTACAAAACAAGGCAACTCTTACGGTATTGTCTGGTTTGGAAAACTCATTTTAAAATACCCCATGAGAATATTTTGAAAAAGTAGACACTGTATCATTGGGAGATGGGGCATTCCTTATCGGCCAGCTATGACGCTGGGAGGCGGGGAATGCAACCCCCCTCCTGATAGTACTCGTCCATTCCTCACACCTTGGCATCATGGCTGGGCGGTAAGGAACGCCCCCTCTGACAGTATAGCACTACAGACAGACTGTCAGGAGGGGCGTTCCCAGTTAGACTGTCAGGAACGCGCTTCTGACAGTGAAGAGCTATCGGTAACGGCACCAATAGCTCTTCATCGGGGGCGCATAACAAGAAAACCGCCAGTGCGCTGAACTGTTGGCTTTCTAGAGGTATATAAAACTACATGTGCCCAAGGACATAAAGAGTCCTCTTTAAGGGAAGGAGGGAACATCTACAGAAATGTGATGAAGAGGGTCAGACTTGTATGTATCACATGGACAGCCTAGGGTCAGGGGATAATCGTACACATCAATGGACAGCCTATGAATTTCAGTGGGGACTATATAACGCTATACTTTCCCTGTGGTGGGATTGCATAGAAATGTTAACACTTGCTGCCAAATAACCCCGCAGATTTTACAGCTTGATGTTATTAGGGACACCTTCGAAAGCTAAGAAGTACATGACACAAGGTGTCCTAGATCTGCCTAGAGCCTCACCCCTTTAAGGTCCAGTGAAACAAAAAAAAAAGGATCACGCGCAGATCCATTAGACACATAACTTGGCTTGGTTACAGTCTTGGCTTGGTTATGTTAGTCTCTCTTACTGACTGTCAAATCATTTACATGAACAATTCAATTTACTAGATGATTGATCGGCTGCACTCTCGACAGTCTTAAAGGGGTTTTGGTATCCAAATTGAGTTGTTATACTGATGATCTATCCACAGGATAGTATGTGATCTGTTGGCATCTGACACCTGGAGCTTGCACAGATTAGCTTTTCTAGCAGCCAAGTAATAGCAGCAGTACGGCAACCCCATCCTCTGCACAGCGGTAGTTCCAGCAGCACCGCCGCTCCCATTGTTTGACTAAGAGAAGTGCTACACACACCACTCGTCCACTAAACTTCTGGCACACAGAGACAAAACAGCTGATCTGTGCAGGGTCCAGGTGTCTGACCCTGACAGATGACATACTGGTGACCTATTCTGTGCATAGAGCATCAGTATAAAAATTCAATTTGGGTTCATAAACCCCTTTAAATATGTGGCCAGCTTTAGGATTTCAGACTTTAGATTATTGTACAGTCTCTGTTACTAAGCTCCCAAAATGCAAATCTCTAGAGCAGCTTCAAGGATGCTGAAAGATTCCAGCTCTGGACATAAGACTGTGGTCACACTTGCGCTGTTTGACCGTCCAGGGATGCACCCATATTTTTCATTGGAAACCATGTGGAGACCCGGCAAACCCCATTATAGTCTGCGGGGTCTCTGATTGAGTTTTCGTTTTCCAGGTCACCAACTGGACCAGAAGAACAGAATCCCGAGTGCTGGTGTGAACCTAGAGTCAATCAGGCTGAAGTCAGAATAATTAATGCAACTTTGAAACGATACAATTTAACATCATATAATACACAGTCCAGTCATATTAATGTGACCACTGCCTACTTTTGACGTCAACGTTAAATAACCAGTTGCAGAAGGCATGTGTCATCAGTCATCTGGGTGCACTCATTATTGTGGAAGACACGATGGATTAACACACGTATGCATCTATCCTTGCGGACCATGTTCACCTCTACATGCGAATTGTTTTTCCTGGCATCTACCAACAGGACAATGCGACGTGTCATAAAGCTCGCAGTGTACGTGCGCGGTTCGAGGAGCACCAGGACGAGTTTACCATACTTCCTTGGGTAGATAATTCCCCGGACCTGAACCCAATCGAGAATCTGTAGGACAACCTCGATCGGGTTGTTGGCGCCATGGATGCTCAACCGCGTAGCTTAGCGCAGCTGGCCACGGCACTGGAGTCGGCATGGCTCAACATCCCAGTGATCATCATCACAAGATTCCCTCTCTTCCTGCACGTCTCGCAGCGGTCCGCTCTGCCAAAGGTGGCTATTCTGGATTTTGACAGGTGGTCACATTAATATGACTGGACTGTGTAGTTCTACATGCTTTTATATGTGACCTCAAATATTTTAATATCAGATTTTATAAATGGAAGGTGGAACATTTCTGTGCAGATTATATAGATATTTCTTTGTCTATACATACAATCTATCTAAAAAGTGAGGTCCATTTATATGCACGTAGATGAAAATAATACAGTATCTCCAGCCATGACATAAATCTTTGCCTCTTTGCTCCCTTTACAGAATACTTGGATAAAGAAGCCTTGCAGTTCATATTACAAGACCAAAAGGGATCAGCGCAGACTTGTACAGTATTATTGTTGGGACCAATATACATATGTGTGGAGCAGATTTGGCTGGAGCAGTTGGACCCAAAACAGCTTTAGGTTAAGCTGGGGAGATAAAATAGATTGGTTAAATGAAAAAGAGTCATTGAAGCCATTCATGCGCGTAGAAAGGTTTCGGAGCAAAAGATAATTTCATTCTGTAATTTCAGATTTTTAATGTCTGGGTCGCGTCGGGTTTTATGTTTGTCCATTAATTACAGGTGTCTTGTTACAGGGTTTTCTTGGTTATTATATTACATTACAAGCTAAACCTCAGACCAAACTGCGCGCCGGTGCCAAGATACACACAAACGTTTATGTTGTGATAGGTTTGCAAAAGTTTTACTTATTAAGTACTTTATGGCGGAGTGAGGATTTCTCCATCAGCACTGCTTTACTTCTGAGAAGCTTGCACATTATCTATCGCCTTTAAGGAAAGTATAGTGTCTGAATGGATTTGTTAGCCTATGTTCACACTGCCAATAGTATACGCAGTTGTCGTACGATGAGAGCAATGGACATTAATGATAGTAAAGTGATGGATACAGACTGAGACACTTTCTTCCATCATGTATTATCTATTACTTTTGTAATGGAAGAAAAGCTCCTGAAGATACAACTTTTCCTTCCATCAAAAAGGTAAAAACATGATGGAACAAAGTGTCCATCAATTTTTTTTGCAGGACGATGAAAGCAGACGAGGGCTCTGTTTGCATCAGTCACTTAAAGAGGACCTTTCAACACCTTCACCAATTCTAGTTCTTAGCATCTGTTAATAGACACAACTCCACTGATTCCAGCACAGTTGGAATTTTATCTCTAGCACCCACCGTTCCTGAGCAACAAGAGCAGTTAGTTTTGGTGACTGATGTGCTATTTAAGCTCTGTAATGTCGGTGGGCGGTGTCAGGCAGGGGGTGTGATTCAGAGCTCCAATCAGAGGCAGCCAGTGCCGAGCTCAGAATCACACCCCTTAACTGCTCCTGTCTGACACCGCCCTCCTGACAGTACAGAGCCTAAATAGCATATTAGACCCCCAAACTAACAGCACCAATTGCTCAGGAATGGGAGCAGAAGCTATTAAATGATTTAAAGAGTGGTGCTTGTTGGAGGTGGTGAAAGGTCCTCTTTAATGCCTATTGCTCTCATCCTATGATGAATAAGAGCAGCTTGCCAGACATCTTCACAGATCTGCTTTACAGCACCTGGACATGAGAGGACTCAGATTCAGAAAATGCATATTGGTAACGTAACACCTATAGAGGACTTGTCACCAGATCTGAATAGTCCAATGAGATCAATAGTGTGCTCCATTAGCATGGAAAGACCCCTTATACCCAATCCTAATTTGATGTTTTATAAGAACACCAGCCCAATCCTGAGATAAGAATACTTGTTTCCATCTTTTACAGTTCTTCCATCTTTCACTCTTGCTTACGCCCACCTCTTTGTTTCCCACCGGAACCAAGCCGAACCGGGACTCGAGAACTCTTACCACTGGCTACATCCAACGGCCCTTCTGTATTATATGCAGATTATAGGACTATATAACACAGACAAATAATCACCACTCTTTTTAGAGTCTTGTAACATGGACAGGAATGGATTTTGTCTACAACCGCGTAAAAAAAAAGTTGCTTTGTGTACTCGGAAGACATGAGGTAAATGGTATAAGTGAATGCAGTCATCTGGATTATTTTGGCCAAGCATGAAGAAGTTGGCTACATTGGAGGTTATTGGATAATCCCTTAAAAAGATGAAATTCAAGGAGGAAATAAAATAATTGTAGCCATAACTGCAAGAGAAAAACACAGCTGTGAAAAGGGCTCTCCTTTCTGTTAGTTCATCAACAACTGTGTTCCAGTTTCCATTCAGACGCTGAACTTGTTGTTTTCATGGAAGATTTACATAAAAAGTCCTCTTAATATCCATGGCTGAAGCATAAAATAGCTTTTAGCAAAACATTGCTGAGTTCTAGCAGTTCCTTTTCAGATGAGACAGCAGACAGGAAAGTAACAGATTTTGGTTGTTCCATTAATTTGGTAGTTTTCCCTATTTTCGTTGGATTTTTGTTTAAATTACTATGGAAGAAAATTTGCATCAAAGGCCTATTTATCTCCATTACAGGAAAGTCAGTAACTTTCCTATTCCTCTAATCACAATTCATTTGCTGTCTATGTCTACATGGATATGATGTCATAATTGTATTCTTAAAGGGAACGATTACTGAAACTGTAAATGGATTTTCTGGGTTTTATTTTATTCTATTTATTTAGTTTTTAATTAAGTTGAAAAAAATCAGACCAGGAAATAAATAAAAAAAACCACTATTTCCATCATTGCATCTCTGACCAGGTTGTCTGCTTTTCCTCTCTATAGATTGCACTTATTTTCCTCAGTTTTAGATTGATTGTCTCAGCATTGCATGGAATCATATTGGCCGCTATTGTCAGTACCATCTCTGCCTGCTTGGAGGATGGCGTAATTATTCTTTTCTCTATATTCTACTGAGTAACCTAAGAGATGACAAGTAGACGGCTCATCCTCTCTCTGTACTCAGCATTATAACGGTGTGTCTAGTCATCTGCAGTAGCAGTGTTATCAGTTAGCAGTATTACATTCTTTGTGGATCCAAGTGTTTACTTACACCCTTCTATTCCACAATGTCCCATTGAACCCTCTCCAGTGTTTTCTGAATGTACCCACTAGAACCATGGACAAACAAGCAGCTAGACTACTCCAACATGTTCTTACTTCGGCTGAGACCACGATTGCTAGCGATTGGAAACAAACATTGCCCCCTGTCCTTCACAACTTATTGGATAGATTGAGAGACATCCGTGTAGTGGAATATCTCACTACTTCCCCCAAAGACTCACTGGACAGATTCCATTCCATCTGGGTCCCCTGGGATAAGTCTCTGACTTCTAATTCAGAATCTTGTAGCACAGATGCTACCCTGTGAATCCATGTTTTTGTATTTCTGTCATATTGTTTCTCGACAATTCTTTCATTCTTGAATAAACATATGGTTAAAACAAAATAGATGATCGGCAGAAGTTCTGGGTGTCACACCAAGACCAATCTGGTATGGCATCAATATTACAGACCCGAAAAATAATTTAGTAAGGACCTTTCATCACTTCTTTGAACCCCAACTCTTTGCATTCTGCAATAGGTGATGTTCCACCGACTCCATCATGGTTAGAATCTTTTCTATAGCCCCTACCCTTCCTGAGCAATCTGTGCCGATAGTCCTCAGTATGTTAATGAGGCTTTCTACTGTTAATTGGGCAGGCCTTGAATTGGACTATAAAACCTCATCTCAAATACACCATATAATTGAACGACTTCAATCAGCAAAGTGTGATGCTTGATTTCCTTAGTAGTATCGCTACAGCAGACCTGAACACTTGCGATCATATTCCTCAAGACACTACAGTTGATAGCTGAGGGGCACCCTGTGATTATTTTGTCATCTAGACCCCCCTCCCCCCAACAGTGCTGGCAATACCTTAACAAACGAAGAGTTTTACATTAGATATTAGCCATCACAAGCAACTTTTGGCTCATTGAGAAACCTGTTCTCCACGATCCCTGATCCACAAGCTGATGTTCTAACCTACTTCTTTGCAATGTTAATTTCCCTTTAAGCGCTGACAGGTTACTTCATTCTGCCCATGGCTTATTTTTCTTAGCACGATAACTTCACATGAGAATCTGAACACCCAGGGCAATTAATTTGTCACTAAAGCAAAGGTTTTCCATAGATACAACCTCTAGACACCGTGAGCTAGTTTGATATTTATATACCAATTTACAAAGAATGATGTCAGTGTTATATATGGACACTTGAGCTACGTGGCATGTATAAACACTCGAGGATCCCCTGACTATTCGAAAGGAGACTTATCCGATACACAGATAGGTAAATATGAGATATATATATACGGAGTGGAGAAACAGAGGGTGAGATGGAAAGCGAAGGAAGCACCCACAAAAAAGAAGAGTATGCAACTGTAACATATGTATGGCAGGTTTATGGACACACTGGGCAATTGCTCAAGGCTTACATTTATTAGATATCCCAAGGATGAGATCCCAAGATGCTGCATGTGGTATAAGCTGAATTGCGGTATTATTTGGGAACTATATGGCAGTCTTATAAGGACATTATTATATGGGATGGTTAAGGGAACATTATGTGGATGGTGGATATTATTAGCAAACTATACGATGATATTATATGGGCTGTATATGGCAGTATTATATGGACACTACCATTATTCCAGTCCTTTGCTGTCATCCGTCGTAGGACACAGACTGAGGGGAGTTCCCATTGACTCCATCAGAAAAGAAAGAAGAAAGCTTCCATCACATTTTTGACGGAAATCTGACAGAGGGGGGATCCTTTTGCACCTGTCACTTAATGTCTGTTGCTCTCATCCTATGATGGATGAGAGCAATGGACATTGAATAACAGTAAAGTGAACCTACCCTTATATGAGATGGTTAAGGGAGCATTATTGGGATAGTTCATACTATTTGGGCACTATGTTGTGAAATTTTGTGGGCTGTATATGGGCCATAATGAGGAAATATGATCATAGTACTATATGAAGGTATTATGTGTCTGAAGTGATCTGTCCAAAAGTGGTTAGAACAGATAGTTCAACATGTAAGAAGTGTGTTTTATCATATTCAGATCACCATCACAGACCACTCACCATCACAAATCCCTCATAGACATGCATCAGGACAGCTGTACGGTGCCTGAGTCCTGAACAAGGAGGGGGGACATGGCTAGCCACTGGCGGAAAAATTACTAAATTAACAATGCCAAATAATAACTAATAATAAGGAAGACATAAAAGTCAAGAGGTTTGGAATTATTCCTCCCTTATTTATGACCAGCTTTACACAACCTCAATAGTAAGCAGCTTGAGACTGGTCTGCTTAAATATTTCAATAAAGCCATAAGGTTTACAGCCCCTTCCCATTGTTGCATCAGTAATATTCAGTTGAGTGAAAGCATCTGTAATGACACAGCATCTGTAATGTGTAAAAGGAGGCACCGAGTGTTCATGTACTAAGGAGAACTTAGGAGAATTCAATAGAGGATCACATGTTTCCAAAAGTGATAAGTGAGGATAAATAAACAGGTTATGCAAAGAGGAGACCATCATTTAGGAATGCACTGAGCAGATACGTAGCATTGCAAGATGCTGTGGATTTGCATAGCTGCATAGCAAATATGACGTGACACATATGACTGCAAGAAGCTGTGGGTGTGCATAGTTGCACAGGAAATATGGCATTATACATACCATTGCAAGAAGCTATGAGTGTGCATAGTTGTATGGGGGATATGACTTGATACCATTCGGAGGATGAAACTTCTACTGAAACCTGAACATCCTAGCAATACTTAAATACTGAAGAATCATCTGCTTGGCTATAGCTGCACCTCTACGTAGCTGGCGTTTTCTTTACACCTAACCAATACATGGGCGAATAGTCGGCACACAGATACATAAGGTGTTCGGGAAGCTTTTAGACCGCATCTGAACTCTCTCTGACATACCGTTCCTGAGATACAGTATTCCCAAAGCAATGACTTGCACTAGCCAATAGAAACCTGCAAGTCTTCACTCATATTCCAACTGCCCTACACAGAGTCACTCCACATGCACACAGCACTACTGCAGGTTTCCATAACTGATATCCAACACTGATATCCAAACTGAGATACACGCATCAGAGGATTAGATACACAGCTTAGAATACACCATCACACATCAGGGGATTAAGTACACTGCTCAGAGCACAGTATCACACATCAGAGGATTAGATACCCAGCACAACATGAACTATCACACATTAAAGAGAACTAGATACACAGCTCAGCACACAGTAACACAGATCAGAGGATTAGATACACAGTGCAGCACACACTATCACAATTCAGAGGATTAGATACACAGCTCAGCACACATCAGAGGATTACACAGCTCAGCACACAGTATCACACATTAGAGGATGAGATACACAGGTCAGCACACATCAGAGGATTAAATACATAGCTCAGCACACACTATTACACATCAGAGGATTAGATACACAGCTCAGCACACATCAGAGGATTACACAGCTCAGCACACAGTATCACACATTAGAGGATTAGATACACAGGTCAGCACACATCAGAGGATTAAATACATAGCTCAGCACACACTATTACACATCAGAGGATTAGATACACAGCTCAGCACACATCATCACATATCAGCACTTTACTCCAGGTTTCCATAACAACCCAGCCATTTTTCTTCACTCCTGTAGGTCAGCTCTATGGGGATGACACAGTGGATGACACTGTTACACAAGTTCACATTCACACAGCTTTACTCCAGGCATCCATAACAACTGATCACAGGTTTTTCACTGATATCCAAACTAAGATACTCTTGATAACATGACGTTTATGGACACACACACACACAAAACATACAAAATACACCAGTGCAAAACTGGGCACTACAATTGTTATGGGGCACTACACAAGTAAAAAATTAAATATATCCGCGTGAAGCTGGGTCCTCCTGCTAATATATACACACACTGTAATATGTAGTCTACATACTGCATTTTCCTTGTAATGAAAGGGTGTAGGAGCAGTATCTAGCATAAAGATGTATATGTCAGCAAAGGTTTATGGCTACATACAGTACATGTTCCCTTCAGAGCAGCAGTAGTCAATTAAGCAACATATCTGATGATCCCCACCCTCCATTGTCCCTGTGTTTAAGAGGAATAATAGAACCACTGACCTACATTGCGTTTCTTATTATCAATGGAGATGAAGCGTATGCAAGGATTATCACTGATATATTTTGCTGCCCAGGGGACATCAATCTGTGTGCCAGTTTCATAAAAGAGTCCCAAAGCATAGCGGGAGGAGTAGCTCACAGTTTCCAGTTGCCGCCTTTGGCTTTCCTTAATTACTGCAAGATAAAAAAAAAATGACAATATGCAATATTCAGCGTTTTGATGGCTTGAAGACGACATTTCTCATCATGCTACATATTAATCTTAAGGCAGCAGAAATCCTATACATTTAGTGCTCCGTGGATAAATGCATTGAGATGAAGTATATGGAAGTGCAACAAAAACCAACAACATATTGTATAGTGTATGATTAGACAGTGTATAATACTTCGTCCTCTGAAGGGGTTATCCACATTACAGATCTATAGCAATCCCCTTTCCTGAATATTAATAGCGTCTGGTGGTGCTTGGTTGTCCCCACGTCTTCCAGTAGAGCTGAAGTATGTAACAACTGGACAGTAAGGACATGATCACAGGACAGAAACGGAAGAAGAAATTGAGATGGACTTCTGCCTCAAACTTCTCTTCCATTTCCTTGGTGTCTTTTACCCGCGGATGAATAAGTCTATATCAGTGGAGTGGCTCGTGCCATAGACTTTGCCACTGAATAAGTTGAGAAATCTATGGCAAGATTGAACAGGAGCCTTACTTTTATCCTTATCATGCTTTGATCTCTTAATGAAAGTGGAACTTAGTAATGATTCTACCCACCGGTAAGTTGCACTGTGTGAATGGGCCCTTAGACAAGAAATGCAAAGCATGTATTGCAACACAGTAGTGAATAAGTAAGCAAGAAAAAGGAAGTCGCCAACAGATGACTGGAACCGGGTGTGATGGTAACCAGAGAGTGGAGCAAATGCATGAAGGGAGTGGTAAATTGGATGACAGAACATACGGATAATGGGGATAGTATGGTGAACACATGATTAAACAGATGGAAATAGTAAACCCTACCTCTAACTTCACTTGCATCTTTCTTGACATATGCCTTAAATGTTGACCCTACAGCAGACCCCCCCGCCCCAATCCTCACGGCCCATAAGGATATCCCTAACAGAAATCCTAATTTGAAATTCTGACCCCAACATGAACAAGGCAAGAACACTAAGATCCAGAGACAAGCAAAGACCCCAACCACATCTTAAGAGTGAGAAGATGATGGAGCAGCAGGAGAACACCCACTGATAGTAACAATGACTAGGCTTAAATGGGTGCAAAGTAACAATATCCTTCATCCAGTAGTGACAGTCAATAGCTATGGTCAGCTGCTGAAATCATAGCATTTACAAAAGGACAACCCCTTTGAAAAGAGTTTCCACACTGTCGCCAAGGTGAGTATCCTCTATTACTGGATTCAAGAAGTTAAACAGATTCAACGCATGGAGGAGCTAGTGGCTGAGGGCTCCCTGGACAGAGAAGTTGTACCATGTCTGGTGGCCTTGTATCCCCTTTCAGGGAATTGAATGGGGTACTCCTTGGGTCTCCCATTTTTCTCCATTTCCCTTTCAAACTTGTTTCCTTCCTTGCTAACCATTGCCCATATTCTCTTATTTCTTTCCTATTTCACCTCCCTTTCATTTCTTTACATTCTGAAGGTTGAGCAGACCACTTTCCTTCCAACAAGAAGGCCATATGAAGATGAGATTATCTAGGATATATCCTTAATGTATGTTGATGCCAATGTTCCTGCTACATCCCTGTTGTATGAGATGTTTTGGACTTGTATTTTTTCGGTTAATTATGCCGTATCCTTCTACTTACATTGGGTAAAACTCAATAAAAGCCTATTAAACATACACAGTCTAATGGTGAGGAGCCCTTCAACTCCAACTGATCCTCCATTTTGAATTGTATTTTTACATTTGGTGAAAGTTTCCAAGGATTACATGTTCTCTACCATAATACTTTATGGTATCTCACACAATGAACATAGGTCTTTTAGGTTCATATAAAAGTAGAATTAGGATTTGTACTAATATGAGATAAAGGCTACATTAAAAGCACAGCCAATGTGGAGAGCCTTGAGATGACTACTAGGTAACCAAAGAGAGTTGGCCGGTATCGGCCAACTTTTTAGACTTTGGCTATCCCCAGCACTTCCATTGATGTAAATGGGTGTGCGTCTGGGTCCAGTCCAAGTTCAAAACTCGACTATCTCTGACACTCTCTTTGAAGTGAATGGGGTTTCCGCATCCCCCAGGGGTTTGGCTGTTTTTCCCACAGCTGTTCTCACAACAAAAGTTAAACAACCACCAGTCTCAGGATTATAGGGGTCTCAACAATTTATCCTTTATCCTATGGATAGAGAATAAATATTGTTAGTGGCGTAACCCTCTTAATAACCTGAATAGGAGTCTTCTCCGGGACAGTGCTGTCAGGGCTTCCACTCATCACACATGTTCAGACACAGCAGTAGAGTTTGTAGGGTTGGTTTACAGGATCCAACTGCTTAACTCTTTTGATGCTGCAGTCAATATTAAAACATTGGTATCTAGTGACATGTCTGTAGGGTGCCAGTGGGTTTAAATGGCTGTCAGAGGCTTGGCAATAGTCACCTAACACAGCTTTGTTGGCAAAAAAAATAAGAATGGTCTTGAAGGCCAGTTCTTAAGGGGTTAATATTTCCAAATGAGAAAAAGTCCTGACACTATATAATTGTATAGTTCAGATCGTGCCTCCAATAACGGCCTGACATAATGACTCTGCCATGTCACATGCTGTCCTCGCCACCATGATCAAGCCAATGGACACGTCACTGCCTCCCACAAGATCAGCACGCTTGCTGATACATGGTGTGCTGTTGTGAACATTCCCATAATGGATTCCAGGTTGTTCTGTCCTTGCCCTCATCCAAACAGAGAACATGCAAACAAACAGCAGATGAAGAATGAAAACAAAGCGTTACGTTAATGCTACGCACACCTTAAGAACTGCCAACTGCGAAAGATAGCGACGTCTCAAGGCAAATAACCCACTTCTCAAAAACGTCTTTATCACCATCCAACTCTTCCGAGGAAAGATCGTGCTGTACTGAAATCAACCCATCTGATATCTGTTGTGCTATTAATAAGTCATAAAGCCACAATTGCTTCCAATCTCTATTCTGCACAGGGTAATTTATTGGGCGCCTTTGTGATGCCCTGAGCTCTGTGGGTTCCCATATAAGTTCTGTGGTCCTACTGACCAGCGACCTGTGGAGCCATGGTGGGAAGACATAATACATTAAATCTCTGTACCTTTGCTATGGGATGAAAACACATAATGTGTCTAAAAGCAATGACTAAGAAAAGCTGCCTCAGGGAAGAAAATATATTCAAATGATCTAGCAAATACTATGAAAGGGAGAATTTTGTGGTGGGTGTTATTCTTTATACCCTATAAGTGGTGGATTTGTCTCTCTTTTCCCACACACAAAGTACAATCAATCATTCGGTAGCATTATGAAAAACATGTGCGAGAGAATAAAAGAAAAATATTATAATGGAGCCAACACTTTCTGGCTAACAAAAGCAGTAGTTCGCCCGCAATAGGGTTTTTGGATTGGTTGTTGCTGTGAATCAAGAGTTTATTTGGGCCGCATCCAGAAAAGGTTCTAGAATAAATCAGACTTTTCAGGCAACGAGATTTAAAGTGGTTATGCCACAAAAAAAATACTGACCCTCTAGTCCCAAGATGGAGGATAAATAACCGATCAATGGGGGTCTGCTCGATGAGACCCCAACCGATCCTAAGAATGGGGTTGCTTTACCCTTGTTGTGAATTCAGCCGGACTGTAGCCATCAACTGAATGTAGGCGTGTGCCCATGTTGTACTTCGACGATCTCCATTCCCCCCAATAAAGTGAATCAGAGAACAGATGTGGCCCTTCCAGTAAGGGGGCACTCCGACATTCATTAGGCAGCTGCACTCAGGCTGAATTCACAAATGGGAGGTCCTAGTTGTTACACCCCCAAGGGTCAACTATTACTATATACTCTGGATATAAAAGGACAAATATTTTTTGTTGCATACCCCTTTAAAGGGGATCTATCAGATATTTTATGTATACACTTATACTATGTAAGGCTAAAATTATTTTGTGTGTGTATTTTAGATCCCTATCGCCATCGCTTATTGGTTTCGTAGTCTGGCAGGCCCCCTTTAAGGTATAATTGGCACTTTTATCAGTTTCACCACTACCAGTTTATTAGAAACAGAGAGAGCATCTAGGATGATATTATATTGATTCTGTATCTACGATCATTGCCTTTGCTGTATACACCATATACTGTATTTCATGTCTTGAATTTGGTCTGACCTAGAGCCCCATGGGATTTGATCCTATCCCTAACCTTATAACAGGACATACTCTGAACTTCCATATGCCTTCCGTGGGAAAACATATGTCTGGGAATACTTTGCAAGAAAAAAGTCCTTAAACTCACAGAAGCGATACAATAGTTGGATTTCATGTTATGTTTCAGTTTTCCCAACACTCAGTCCGCGAGTTTGACAGTTCAGACTCCTTGCACTAAAAAGCTTTTTGGTAGCAAGTTCTGGCTAACAAGATTGCTCGAAGTGGATTAGTTAGAAAACATAACATTCATCTGGACCTTTTTCTTAAAGGGAGTGTGTCACCAGACCCCGGCATATCAACCAAACCCAGCAGAAGGATAGGCTATGGTCACCTGAATCACATAGTGTTTTGGTAACTCTGTTGCACCTTTTTTTGTCAATCTGCAAATAAACTGGGTAAATAGCACTGCCCTTGTGGCTCCACAGATTTCAATTACAAAGTGATGATATCTTGGCAATGGAGTCAGCGATTCACAAGTAGAGAACACAACTTGATTCCAATAACTCTAACCTATCTAGCTGGGGAGCTGAGTTGATATGCTGGGGTCTGGTGACAAGACTCCCTTTAAAACCTTTGAGGCATGCCCATATAGACTCCCTGCCACAAAACCTTAGTCTGGACAAGCAGTAAGTTATTGACTGTTCCGGCCAATTCCCACTTTTCTTCTCTTATAAACCCTTCACATGGGCTGTTATCACCAGAGCAGAGTAGAATTGTATATGGCCACAAGCTATATTTATTGTATGGGCAACATGGCTGGTGCTCTATTAATAAGAGGACTGTCTGGTACTGTTACCTGTGCATTATAGATGGCATGTGCCCATTATTGTGGTCATTTGTCCACCCTTACGTTAGCTCCAAGGACTCCATGTTTATTAAATTATTGTGACATTCTAACAAAACCCTTGACAAGCTTCAGCTTACAACAGAATAACTGGTTCATTACACAGGATCCTATATAGTATAGACCAGCGGTAGGGAACGTACGGCTCTCCAGCTGTTGTAACACTACAACTCCCAGCATGCATACTTGCTCTGCTGTTCTTGGAACTCCATGGAAATGAATGGAGCATGTTGGGAGTTGTAGATCCAAAGCAGCTGGAGAGCCAAGGTTCCCTACCTCTGGTATAGACTTATGATAGTATTTCAGTATCATGTTCTTGAAAAGCTGGTCATCCGTTGATACCTATATGAACATGTCCTGCCAATATAATAGGAAACAAAGGATCAGAATATATCTACTGATTAGAGATGAACGAACAGTAAAATGTTCGAGATTCAATATTTGTTTCGAGTAGCCCCTAAATATTCGACTACTCGAATCGAATCCTATTATAGTCTATGGGGGGGGGGGGAATGCTCGTTTCAGGGGTAGGCAACGTTCGATCAAATTATACTTACCAAGTCCACGAGTGAGGGTCAGGCTGGATCCTCCGTGCAGTCTTCTCCGTGCAGCGTCCCCGCGGCGTCTTCCGGCTCTGAATTCACTCTGCCAGGCATCGGTCCTGGGCAGAGCCGATTGCGCGTGCCTGCACTACAAGCGGGCATGCGCAGTCGGCTCTGCCCAGGACCGATGCCTGGCAGAGTGAATTCAGAGCCGGAAGATGCCGCGGGGACGCTGCACGGAGAAGACTTCTAAAGGTAGGAGAAAACCAGTGTTGATTGGCCGACTGTATAGCATTCGGCCAATCAATGCTGGTTCTGCATCGAACTTTTCCATTCGAATAGCGAGTGGTACTTGATCGAGTACGAGTATTTTGAATACCGTAGTATTCGATCAAATATCTAGTCAATCGAGTACTACTCGCTCATCTCTACTACTGATCTACATATGATGTGCACTGAGCAGTGCCTTCTGTTGGCATGTACCATATAGTCCCCAACAATAATACGGTGTAAAAAAAACCCCAAAACACTGCCATATAGCTTTGGTAATAATTCTCCCGAGTCAATAACATATGAAAGAAGGTGAATTTCAACAGGTTCAAGTACCATGTCTGAATTCAAGATAAAAGCACTGGGTACAGAGGGAATTGGGATCAGTAATCGTAGGAGATGCACAGGTCATACACACCTTATGCCGGCCCCAATATATGGCTATTATAAGTGTACCACAGCTGGAAATGTAAGAAAATAACTGCTGCCATACCATGGATCCAGTGGCCACAATGACATAAGCACTATGGATAATCCTATTATAACACCAAAGGTAAATTTCCTCACAGTCCATCCTCTGTACAATGCGCATTAAGCCCAAATTTTACAGCTGAACAAAGTTTTCGCACTATGATAGGTTTGTGAAATATGGTGTGATTCTGATAAGAAAGACAGCATTATTCATTCCAGATATAAAAGTAACACATTGAAAGGAAATCATATGCAAGACAAAAATATCTGCACTTCATTATTTTCTAACATGTTGGTTGTCTTTGTTATTCGGTCTAGTGGGCTGCATTTCATGAAGATGAGAATAACACCTCATTCAGCGAAGTAGGCGCTGGGATCACAGACTGTTTTTAGTGGTTACAAGGATGTATAAATAGTTACATGCTTTCCTATGGCCCAACCGCTATACATAATGCCAGACGGTAAGGGCAGGGATTATGTTCTTAGTAAAGTCTATAGATTCTTGGTTATTAAGGAAAGTTGATGGGCTGCTAAAGACCTGAACAGATTTTCTTTAACACAAAATGTTCTAAAAAAAAAAATCCATCTGAAAGATATTCATTTCAGACACAGTTCCAGGTTATTTCAGTGTGTGGTTCATGTCAGTCTGCAAATTGTAATATTACTTGGTACATAGATCCCACATTTCCACTATTACTTTACGGTTTAATAATGTGGCATATCCAGAGCGAATCCTTCTCTGTTACCGTTTTCTTTAATAATCTTTTTTAAGTATTATTTAGTAAAATCACCGAATCTGTATGTTAAGAGGTTTTTATGTACAGGTAATATAATGTACATTGGCTGAGATTAAGATCTGCGGAGGTCGCCATGTTGTCCAAGTACAATTATATAACCCCAAGGAACATTTCCCAGTCCAAACTGTGAGGGTGCAAAACGATTTCCCTCCTAGGCAAGGACTTAATAGAAGTAAGTTTACCTTATATATAGATAGATAGAAGTGGAAGGGTCTATGGGAACTCCAGTATTGTGCACGCCTATGGGACACTACTGTACTTCCATATGCTTCCAATTTCATGCAAGAAGAACTGTGAGATATTCCATCCCAGTCTGTATTGTGGAAACATGGCTTAGAGCGAAAAATATCTTCACCATATGGAGCCTTATAAGACTCTGTGTGCCACCATACAGCCTTCTACACACATCTTTTAGGAGGACAAAATTGGATTTTATATCGTAGGGAAACAGGTTTCTTTAGCCGGACACAAAGTTGGACATGCAGGACTTTGTGTTGCTAAAAAACGCTTTCCCCGCGTACAGTCCACCGGCGGACACCTTTACAAACCTATTCAAGTGAATGGGTTTTAAAACAGACCGCTGGGTTTCCGTACCCTGTCCAGTTTAGCCGGGGCTGAAGATGAATGCAGAAACCGGACACCGGGTGCAAGTGTGAACCGCCCCTAATGTAATGCTCTGTCATATATTACTATATAGGAGCGCAATGTGGCATCACTAATATTACAAAGTAAGTACACCATGCTTTACATGCAATGGCCCACTCGGTGATCTGGGCTTTCCTATGCAATTTATAAAGATATGACAACATATATCAATTTGTTGGAGGCCAAAATGACACTATTTTGACCAGGGCTGTGGATTCGGGGTTGCAGAGTCAGAGTCGGAAGCAAATTTGGCAGAATTAGAAAAATGTTGCCGACTCTAGCGTCAAAATAAAATTATATATTATATGGCATAATTAATAACATTGCATCATTTATAAGATGTATAGTTTGTTACTTTCATAGGAATTCAATCACTAGCTTTTTAGAGACCCTTTACTGCTATCACTAGGTTCACACCTGCATTTGGGTTTCCGTTTGTGGGATCCGCTTGAGGACCCCACTAACGAAAACCTAATCTGCTTACAAAATAGCAGTTACCTGCAGACCCCCTAGACTATATTGGGGTTTTTCAGATTTCCACCTGATTTGCACCCAAAACGCTTGTAGGACTTTTCTCTCATTTTTTAAGCGGGTTCGAGGACAGAAACCCCAAATGAAATGCAGAATTTGTGAAGGAGTCAGGATCATAGATTGTAAGCTCTTGCGAGCAGGGCCCTCAGTCCCATTGTGTGAAATGACTTTCTTTGTAATGTATCTTTCTGTCTGTATTTGAACCCTACAAATTGTACAGCGCTGCGGAATATGTTGGCGCTATATAAATAAATTTTTTTATTATTATTATCATAGAAAGACTCAGACTGTAGAGCGGTATATACATGGGTGTATTTAGGGATCCCATTTCACCTCTGTCGGGTGAAATGGGATCCATAGACATACCCATGTATATAATCAGAAACATACAATTTCTTTACTGTACCCTAAGTCAATCTCAAGATCTACATCAAAATTTGTATTTAAAGGGATCTTATTAAACTGAATTTTTTCTGCTTATCACGTAGGAATAACCTTAAGAAAGGCTATTCGTCTCCTACCTTTAGAGGTCTTCTCCGAACTGCTGTTCCGTAGAAATCCTGGTTTTTGCCGGTATGCAAATGAGTTCTTTCGCAGCACTGTGGGTGGGTCCAATGCTGCGAGAGAACTCTCCAGCACCGCCTCCATCTTCTTCAGGAACAGGTCTTCTTCACGTCTTCTTCCGGGGGTTGGCTTCAAACTTCCAGGCCTCGGGCAAAGCCGACTGCACATGCTCGCCCGCCACTAGAAATTGGCCGCTTACACAGCATTGTATGCACAGTGGGCTTTGCCCTAGGCCTAGAATTTTGACCCCCAGCACCGAAAGACAACGGATGAAGAGGCTTAGAGCGTCCCTCTGGGTCTTGACCCAAACAGGCGTGGAGGTATGGGGATGAGTGCGCATGAAGAGGCTGTTCCTGAAGAAGATGGAGGCGGCGCTGGAGAGTTCTCTCGCAGCATTGGACCCACCCACAGTGCTGCAAAAGAACTCATTTGCATACCGGCAAAAACCAGGATTTCTATGGAACGGCGGTGCAGAGAAGACATCTAAAGGTAGGAGACAAATAGCCTTTTTTAAGGCTATTCCTACGTGATAAGCAGAAAAAAAATCAGTTTAAATAATAAGATCCCTTTACTAAATTCTGTAAGATAATCATTCAGATCTTGATGTGGATTTTTCCCTACAGAAAATTATTGTGGGTGAAATTTGCAGCATGTCCTGAATTTAACATTTTTTTTTCCCCAAAAAGATCCCATTGACTCGCAATGTCCATTTGTGGGAATTTTCAGTTGTGGAATTCACATTACAGAAAGTGACTTGATTCCGGTCATTCGCCATATTGAATAACTATGTAGTGAAATGGCCTGTCTGCAAAAATAATATTCTCCACATGTATTGCTTATTTCCAGAAAAAAAACAGGCCCCACAGGACTCTCTCGGTCTTTACCCTTAATAAAAAGGCACAATTCTCTCGCTACAAAATAAACCGTGCACCTTCTAATGGGTCCCAGCCAAAACTGCACTGCATATAAAAATAAAGTTTCGAGTTTTAGACACTTTTTCAGTCGTAGGACGATAATAAACACTCATTTACTCCCGGCCGCAACAACTTTGAGCCTTTGTTAGAAATATCTTGCTTGCAATTTTGCACACCAGAACATAAGGGGTTAAAGGTTGAATGTCCCGAGACTTGAAAATCTTATTTATTTTAATGTAGTTTTCCCCTAAAACAAAGCTGGCTGTCTGCCTGTGCTGTGGTTATTTCAAGCAGCAGAATGTCTTGCAGTTGCTCTGCTTGCGTAGGTGGTATCAAAGGTTATGAGAAAAGTCCCTGCTTGGTAGCAAGTCTTACTCAAGTCAATGTATCCAATATGTGCGGCTAGTATGAGAGGCGAAATATACTGTATTCCTCCATCAGTGTTCTGCTATACTCTCCGAACTTACCCGCTGCAGAACCCTTTCTCATAGTTAACATTAAATGGCGGAGAATTCAGTGCTTCACCAAGCTGGAAACATAATGGGGCTTACGTAAAACTAGTACAGGAATGGCAAATGTCATATACCAGTCTAAGGCATAAGGTTGGTACCACAGGCAAAGTCTCTATCTATCTATCTATCTATCTATCTATCCTTAATGGTGAGACAAATTCCCTTTTAGGGCTCGTTCACACGGAGGGCGGATTTTGGCACCAAGAGTGACGCGAGGAGCCACGTCACTCTTGGGTCAAAACCCGCCTGCCACAACAGTCACGGTCATGGCTTCCCCTTCCAGAGTCGGCTCAAATGAATGAGCCAACTCCGGAGGTCGCTGCCGCCAGGTGGAAGCCGCAGCGCAGCGAGCCGCGAAATCCGCCTGCAGAAAGGGCAGCTAGCTTCTTCTTTGCTGCTAGCGGAAAAAAGAACGCTAGTGGTCTCCATAGACCACCATTGTATGGAGGTGGATTTTCCGCCTCCTTGCCCCGTGTGAACTAGCCCTTACTATGTTGTGTCCCAATGGAGGAACCATTATCTGCTGTATTTTCTTTCTATAGGACTAAATAAAGATAGCCATTCACTGTTCTCAGGTTCTCCTTGTATAAAATAATAATAATGAAGCTCCTAATTCTTATCCCAATGTAATATGTGGGTTAGATCAGGACTGGCGCTTTCTTATAAAAACTGGAAATTCATTGATTTCATAAAGGTAGATACAGAAAAAATACTGAATAGATGTATCAGCTGTCAATGTCTAAGTGTTGATCTTGAAGGTGTCAGGTTAGACCTCTCCCCAGTCCTCGGAGTCGCCCATATGTCCCTCTGAACTTAGTCAATCATTTATACCAATAGTGCAGATGAATCTTTGGAACGCAGATGTTCTTGCCACTGTAGATGGATAACTTCCAATCTAGCTTTTACCTACCCATGTCCCATACCCATATCCTGCCCCTTTTATGCCTATATGGAAAACTACAGAGTTTTTGAAAATGCAGCTTTTCTACTGCAGATTTTTTTCTGCATTGTGTGGATGGGATTATCCAGAATCTTATCCAGGCATTTTCACAACGTGGGGCTCCAGCCTCAATTAATTTTTCCAGACAGTCTTAGGATTGGTTCACATCTGATTTGGTAGTCTGTTTGGGGAGTCCAAAGAGGACCCCCCGAATGGACTGCCAAACACATTTGCAAGCACGAGATCTCCATACGAATCATGTGGAAAGGAAAGTAGATTGAGAACTACTTTCCTCTCCGCATGTTCCCTGCGGACACCACAATTTTCAAGATGTTGTAATACGTCTCATTTACAAAACCTACAGTACATCGGCTTGACAGTGCAGAGTTGGGCACAGGATGAACCGCCTTCTGAATGGCTTCCCTTTGGCTCCTCCCATGGTTCAGATTGATTGACAGATCTCTTCCTATTTGCCACCAATCTGCGGATTTGCTGACCGTCTGTATAAATAGGAGACTTTCGGCCAATGCCCACATGAAAAAAGATTGAATAGATGACTTTTCTAATGAATTAATTCTCTATTTTGGGAAGCGGTGTTAATGGCAGTCAATGCTTTAATTATAATTTTTTCTTAATGAATAAGCTGGAACGGATTGTAAGGGGAGAAGGCTAAAACTTTCCTCCTTTCCTTTGGAAGGATAAGCCATGACTAAACTGCAGTGTGTGAACTTTGCTTTAGCCTTGCAGAATAGTCATGAAATTAGACTCAATCAAGTCAATAGGAAAGTCTTAATGTTTCACAACTGATGTAAAGCACAGTAATAAATTATTATGGTACATGAAAATAAGTCATGTTTATGCAGCTGAACGATGGCTTTATACATGAAATTTCCAATCCACATCATCGGAACTGGACTTGGTCCAATAGCCTCTATGGGATATAATGTTAAAAATAAAAACAGATTGTTTCTGCCTTCTAGCCTTGATAAAATGTTCATCATATCTGGGAAAGCTGTAGCCATGTTACATAGGTTTGGTAATGAGGGAACTGTTTGATGAATGTGACCCATCCTCGAGCTTGTAGCTACAGAAGACTGATGGGGCTCATGCCAGACCGCAATGTGCCAAGTGTTATGGGGACACCATTATTCTTCTTTACCAAGGAAGATAAATTTGGGGAACTAAATAACCAATATGTCCTTATAGACTGGTGGTTTAGGTTCTCAAATATGCCTATAGTATGCCTGTCTGACCCAGGGAAGGGTATATAAAAAAAAAAAAGAAAAAAAAAAAAAAAAAAAGACTTAAAGGGATTCTACCATTAAACTACTTTTTTTTTCTAATTACCACGTCGGAATAGCCTTAAGAAAGGCTGGTCGTCTCCTACCTTTAGACGTGGTCCCCGCTGTTCCATTCCGTAGAAATACCAGTTTTAACCGGTATGCAAATGAGCTCTCCGCAGCAATGAGGGCGGGCCCCAGCGCTGAAACGCTGATGAGCGCATCCCCATTGCTGCCCGAGAGCTCTTTCCTGCGCTGCTTCCTTCTTCTGCAGCAACTCCGTCTCTTCTGGCTTCTCTTGCTCTTGTAGTTCAATACAGGAGCATAGAGAGGCCACCCCAAAATGTCCAGCAGCCATTTTGGGGTAGCCGCAATTGCAATCTAATACAGGAGCTGGCCGGCGGCCATTTCGGGGTAGCCGCTCTTGCAGTTCAATACAGGAGCTGGCCGGCGACCATTTTGGGGTGGCCTCTCTATGCTCCTGTATCGAACTACAAGAGCAAGAGAAGCCAGAGGAGGCGGAGTTGCTGCAGAAGAAGGGGGCGGCGCAGGAAAGAGCTCTGGGCAGCAATGGGGACACGCTCATCGGTGTTTCAGCGCTGGGGCCCGCCCTCATTGCTGCAGAGAGCTCATTTGCATACCGTTTAAAACCGGTATTTCTACGGAACGGCGTGGCGGAGACCACGTCTAAAGGTAGGAGACGAATAGCCTTTCTTAAGGCTATTGCGATGTGTTCATTAGAAAAAAAAGTAGTTTAATGGTAGAATCCCTTTAAGGCTTCATGAACAGAGCATCGAAAATAACACACCCGTTACGTTCCCAAATTTGCCTGATAAGATCCCTTTAAATAGGATGTGCTATGTTCCCTTTTGTATTTAAAGGGGTTTTCCAAGCTATATATAGTTATGACTTTTTCTAAAGCAGTCTAACTCCCAGCACCTACACCGATCAGATGTTCTCAGCAGCTGACACACAGAGAATAGAGCAGAAGGCAGACAGATAATAATGCAGCTTCACTGCCCTGTACTGTATATAGACCAGACAGTAAAGTGAGAGTAGGCCCTGGGTACGGGAGTAAATATAGCAAAGAGATATCTTCTCCCTTGTTTCACATCTTTTGGATACATTTGCTGCATTCAGTGGTCCCACTGTTTTCTTCAGGCCTCTGACTGACATCACATTCCCTGTGGTCATAGTGTCATGACATCAGCACACCCCACGTGACTGCAGAGGACCAATCAGAACCGAGGAACTACCAGATGCACAGGAGAGTTGATGCAAGGTGAAATGTGTAGCCCTGTTATGTTTACTTACCTCTCCTGGGCCTTCATTTATTGTACTCTGGAATCTGAAGAGACCCCAGAAAATATTAGTGTTTTGTGAGTGGTGAACTCCAAAACTTTTGGAAAATTCAGATCTACTCCAGTTCTAACTGACTCACTCATCCCTAATCAACAAGGCTAACTAGTCCACTCATCCCTAGCCCTGAAATATTCCATCAGGCTCACAAGGGAGCAAATTCATGGTGAGCCCCTAGCCCCCAGCCCCTGCAATAGTGCAGTACACTTACAGTAGAACATACAGATAGGCTGGGTACAGTGTCTCAGACAACCTAGGCTCTCATATAATAAAACAGAGTAGAATATTCAACAAACTACCCTATCTAAAGGTGACATTTTAATAGTGAGGCAGGTTGACCCCAATCCTCCCTCCTGGACCACCATCACCAATTAGCTTGCTCACAGATCTAAGGGGCCCCTAGTCTAAGGCAAGGGCTTGGTAGTGAGCTACTACTGAAAAAGGAAGGAAAATAATATTCAGAAATGTATCTGTAAGGTGGGGCCCCAGAATTAATTCCACTGGTGGACCCTATGCACTCCAGTCCGATATTGTATTCCATTGGCTTATAATGGAATCCATAGGATTGTTCATGTGTTGATGGTGCAGACTCCACTTTTTCTTTTTCTAAGGATACTTTATATTATCATTTTGTATTGTACAATTTTGTGAAACTGACTTATAACATTTCATCTAGGTGACTACATACACAATGGAAGACATACAGTAACCACAGTCTATACATATTGCTAAATATATGAAAGTGCGGTATAATTTGGAGACGGCATTACAACAGCGCTCAAGGTTCCTGGATTACCGTAATCATTCCTTCAGCACTGGTCATGTCTGGACATGGAAAATTAGTTACACATTCATCAAGATATTTGGTGGCCCTGTTTGCACTACGTATTCCTAAAAACATTCCTAAATATAACACCTAATACCTCCAAACAAACGCCCTCTTGTACACGGGGAAGGTTGCGCTCTGTGCACAGGAACTCTTCCTACTTCTCTACATTAGATAATTATATTTCATCCTTAATAAACTGCAAGTGACTTTCATGTGTTTATGTTACGTAGTGGAATGGGCATGTGATATCTAGAAATTTCCATGGCAACTTATTACATCAGAACAGTTCATTTTGTATCATAGCGAGAAAACCTTGACCTCTAGACAATGTGGCTTTTGTTGGATTGCACAATTTACGATGCTCATACTAGCAGATTTCTGTTTGGATATCCTGGAAATATTGGCCCATCCCAACATTTTCTTCCTGGCCACGGGTGCAGTCCTTGGCTGTAAGGTGCACTGACCTTAAGACTTCATGCAAACATCCACTTCAGGTTTCCATACATAAATATAACGGATCACAGCATCTATTTTTAACATCAATTTTTCTCTATTTTCCATCCATTTATAACAGATCAAAATTTTTGGAAAAATGTTTGATCCCATAGGCTTCAATGGGCAAAGTTTTGAATGAAAAATTTTTTGGACATGGGCATGGGCACTGCTCCATAGACTTGAATGAGTCAGTATTGCGTATCATGATGGCAGAATTTTCCTGCCCGAATCTGGTTCTGAGAAGATTCTACAGATTTACAGTTTCATACTATATATAGCAATATACAGTGGAGTCATAGTGAGGCAGGGACTCGTAGCTTCATAGATCACTATGATGCAAGGAGTCCCAGTCTTTGTGACTGGGTCCGGGTTGGGAATGGGAAATGTGGCCAATATATGGTCAGGATCTCCCAGATTGTGTCTGGGGCCTTAAGTTAAAAACAAAGGTGTGTACGAGACTTAACCTTGCAGTCTGCTCCCATACAATCTCCTGCACCTCGGGGCCGGGCTATTTAAGGCACTTTTCTCCACAGGAAGATGCCTGAGCAATTTTGGTTCATAGCTTGCTAGTTTCCTCCCAAGGTCTTCCTGTAACTGTGTCTGCTGTTTGATCTTAGCCTGTTAAATGATTCTGAACCTGCATTACTTTGTACTGCCTGCAGTGACCTTTGTCTGGATTATATTACATGCAAGCTCTGCCTGCCCTGACCTTATCCTGTCCCCTGACCACATCTCTGCCTGTTCCATTCAGTGCTATGCAATGGCGTCTCTTGACCTGCTTAGGTCAGCTGTCACTAGTACGGTTCTCCGCAGCAAAGTCCCGTCCCCCATACAGGGGTTTCAGAGTGCAAACGAGGGGACCTATTAGACAATGCCCTCAGGAGTAGCCCAAAGTCAAAGCACCCCAGTGACACAATGGGTTTACACCCACTGTATTACACCATGCTGTCTTCCTGCTCATATTTAGGGGAATACTGGCTGGAACTTAGACTTCTCATTCAAGAATGCTTAGTATAGAATTAGATTGATCAGGGAATGTGTTACTGATGTTGAACTGTACAGACCAACAGGGATAATATAGGGGGTTGTTATATATAATGGGTTGTTATATAAATCAGATTTAAGAGTGTTGTTTCTTTAGGATAGGACATAAATATATAATAGGTGAGGGGTAACAGGAAGACCTTGCAAAGATCAGCAATATGGGTCCACTTCTGACACCCAAAGCCTGTATAGTGGCCAGATGTTGATACTGCAGCTCTTATTGAAGTCAATGGGGGCTGAGCTGCGGGGGCACAGAGCCAACTGCTTTGAAGTCGTCTGAGCTGTGTATAGTATGAGAGTTAGAAATGGACCCATACAGCTGATCTACGGGGAGCTTGCCTGTCAGCCCCCCACCAATTATATATTCATGGCTTGCCCTAAGGATAGGCCAGAATTTAAAAATCCCCCTTAATATTAAGCTTTTTATTTTTTCCTTAGGGCTCAGGAAACCCTGGAGCCAAGTAACTAATATGTTCCGAAGTTTGAAGCCATCACTCACTGACTTATGTGTATAAGGGTATATTCACATGGGTCAGGTTCTAAACAAAATCTGAGACTGCAAATTAGCTCCATACATCTTAATGGGACAGTTTAAGAGACAAGCACATGAATTTTAGCAAGTTCCATTCACATAAATGGGACAAAAATGTCTGCAACAAATCTGCTACCTCTAACTACACTCAAGTACGTCTTCTATCCACTTGCCAGTTCACTGAAGTCCAATTAGCTCCTGGATTAGTCTACCTCTTAACGTCTACATTATTTGGCTAAACAACTATAACATTTTTCTAGCTCTATTTCCATGGCAGAACAACAGCTGAAAAAGTAGGATTTTGCTTCCCATGTTTTATTAACTTCAGGTCTGGGACATGAGAGTCGGATGAACTCCAGTTGGCGTAGACGTGTATTCTGTATAAACCCTTCTCCAAGGTGATAGTTTTGGTAAACTAATAGAATGTTAAAGGTACTGTACCGCTCATTTTAGAAAACTTCTCACATGTGAGATGTTTGTTCTTTGGGGATCTAGGTATCAAACAAGGGCAAATGTTTTAACGGAGTGCTGTGACCCTCTGGGTTTGATTGGCTATCTTTGGAGACCATAATGAGCACGACATGGAAGACCAAGTCAACACCATACATACACCATACATACACAACCTACAAAGCAGGAAAACGGTAACTCTGTATTTTGTGTTGTAGTCAGGCTGAGTCACTGCAGCTCAGATCCCATTGACGTGAATGGGAATTAATCTGCAGTAACCCAGCCTGAGCATGGAGCCGCCTGCTCAGTTCTGTTCACTGTTTATGTTTTGGCACTAAACAGCTGATCTGTGGATGTGCCATGTGTCAAATTGTGTAAGACCATCATCTTTCTCGATAAGAAGTCATCAATATCTTTAGCCCAGAAAACCCACTGAAATACAAATTGAAACATACTTATATTTTTGCATACACTAGCAGTATATGTGACTGTATAACACTTTCAATATTTTATATTAGAAAAATGCGACCACTACAACAACTGCAACCAGAAGATCAATCTAATGTAAACAGTACATTGAAAACAGGAATGCGGGGAAGGAGGGGGATGCAGCTGCAGTTACACATGTAGTTAAGACAAAAAGAACAGAGAAGTCTGTTTGGTACATGGTTCAGCTCTAACTTTATTAGCAGGGTCACACTATCCAATAAGCAATTATGTTAGAAAGAATAGGAACATTAACTGAACTGAGAGATGGGAAAAGTCCAAAAATATACAAGTTAAGCCTCATTTACATAAGTTAGGCCATGTTACCCCCAGGTAAATGTAGCCTAAAGCTCTATGCACACTAACATAGAGCAAGTGCTACGTTTTGATGGATTGGAAACATGGCTCCATTTTCAATGACCAATCAAATATTGAATGGGTCTGTGAAAAAACAAAAAGGATGCCACCCTGGTGCTACTATGGAAAAAAAACTGCCTAGAATCAGCATATTGTGAATATAGCTTTCTAGGGGTTAATATATGTATTCTCTATACAAAATATAGAGGATAAATACCTGATTGGTAGGGGTCTGACCGATGAGGCCTACACAGGTACTGAGAATGGGGGGGGAGGATGTTCCCCAATGTCACACAATCAAATGCTGAATGCAGATGTCACTTAGTACTTGGTGTTACCATTCACTTTAATGGGAGCCAGAGATAGCTGTTGTACTTTGGCCCTCCCATTCAATTGAAATGCGTCCATACAACCAAGGGGCAAGCCTATACTCAGCCCAAATGTGGTCATGCTAAATACTCAACAGGGGGAAAACGTCCCCATTACTATAAGTTCCACTGTTGTTAAACGTATAATCCACCAGTGATAGGAATATGAGAGCTGAATTCCTTGTTACACCAGCCGGTTACCGACATGCTATCTCTAACTCTAAATTTACCAGAAGCTGTAAAAATTTTTAAAAAAAATTACAAAAAATTCATACTGAGAAAAACTACTCAGTGGCCATTTCATCCCGAAAGTATATTAATTTCCATCCGTCTAAAGTCAGATAATTGTCTATTAGTGCCGCTAACCACCAAAAATCGCTTTTTGTGCGTTATTATTATTCGCAAATAAACAGTCAATGCTGTTAACAAAAAAACCTATCCAAATGTAGAAGGTGGGCTAGCGGTGCGGAGATTAGCCGACACATTACGGTCAGTGGCTGCCTATTTATTATCATTGTAATTATACTTCTGTACAACACAAGGAAATACAACAAGTAGTGCGAATGCGTCCTCGGAGTGCAATGCTGGAGCGCGGAATTAAGCAGACCTCTGGAGCATTTTATGCATCCCTTGCTGTGTTCGGAGCTGTTAAACATTTCCAGATAGCCAATTTCATGGAAGTAGAAGGCAAGGACAGGATGACATTGTTAAAGATAATTACTTACTGCTTTACAAGCCATTTTGGAGGCCTATATTGTATACACAGTTTTATAGAGCATATTACATGTTAATGTACCTTCAGCAATAGTCCTAATATATACTCGGCTTCTGAGCACTTTCTGGATATTTACAGTTATTCTAAAATTCTAAGTAAAGTCCTAAACACTGAAATAACACAAAGAAATGTGAAGGCTTAAAGGGGTACGACCATCTTAAATATTTATAGCAGAACCAAAGTATATACAGTAATAAAGCTTCTATCTCTGGGCTATCATCAATTGTGTGAATGGACTTCCGCTATCTAGACAGGTCATAAAAAGTGAAGATGGGAATACCCCTTTAAATGAGGTATATTACGCCATGCTCACAACAATACTCTGCAGATATGCTCATACCATACTAGGTTATGTCATACCGAACAAATCATTGGCTTTTTCGTAGTATACAGTATATTCTCTTACTGGACATCTGACTATGGATTTGTAGCTATAGGCAATATTGTTCTGATGTACGTATACACTCACCGGCCACTTTATTAGGTACACCATGCTAGTAACGGGTTGGACCCCCTTTTGCCTTCAGAACTGCCTCAATTCTTCGTGGCATAGATTCAACAAGGTGCTGGAAGCATTCCTCAGAGATTTTGGTCCATATTGACATGATGGCATCACACAGTTGCCGCAGATTTGTCGGCTGCACATCCATGATGCGAATCTCCCGTTCCACCACATCCCAAAGATGCTCTATTGGATTGAGATCTGGTGACTGCGGAGGCCATTGGAGTACAGTGAACTCATTGTCATGTTCAAGAAACCAGTCTGAGATGATTCCAGCTTTATGACATGGCGCATTATCCTGCTGAAAGTAGCCATCAGATGTTGGGTACATTGTGGTCATAAAGGGATGGACATGGTCAGCAACAATACTCAGGTAGGCTTTGGCGTTGCAACGATGCTCAATTGGTACCAAGGGGCCCAAAGAGTGCCAAGAAAATATTCCCCACACCATGACACCACCACCACCAGCCTGAACCGTTGATACAAGGCAGGATGGATCCATGCTTTCATGTTGTTGACGCCAAATTCTGACCCTACCATCCGAATGTCGCAGCAGAAATCGAGACTCATCAGACCAGGCAACGTTTTTCCAATCTTCAATTGTCCAATTTCGACGAGCTTGTGCAAATTGTAGCCTCAGTTTCCTGTTCTTAGCTGAAAGGAGTGGCACCCGGTGTGGTCTTCTGCTGCTGTAGTCCATCTGCCTCAAAGTTTGACGTACTGTGCGTTCAGAGATGCTCTTCTGGCTACCTTGGTTGTAACGGGTGGCTATTTGAGTCACTGTTGCCTTTCTATCAGCTCGAACCAGTCTGGCCATTCTCCTCTGACCTCTGGCATCAACAACGCATTTCCGCCCACAGAACTGCCGCTCACTGGATGTTTTTTCTTTTTCGGACCATTCTCTGTAAACCCTAGAGATGGTTGTGCGTGAAAATCCCAGTAGATCAGCAGTTTCTGAAATACTCAGACCAGCCCTTCTGGCACCAACAACCATGCCATGTTCAAAGGCACTCAAATCACCTTTCTTCCCCATACTGATGCTCGGTTTGAACTGCAGGAGATTGTCTTGACCATGTCTACATGCCTAAATGCACTGAGTTGCCGCCATGTGATTGGCTGATTAGAAATTAAGTGTTAACGAGCAGTTGGACAGGTGTACCTAATAAAGTGGCCGGTGAGTGTATATATAGTTTTATACATGGCCCCTATGGATACAATATGTTATGGTATAAGAGAAATTTAGATTTTAATAGTATTGTATCAAATGAAATTTACTAAAGCATACTGTACGGTTAAAGGGAGTGTCTCACTCACAAAATGCATCCCAAACCATAGTAATAGTGCTGTGTTATGGCCTTTAGTAGGAGCGGAAACATACCTTTGTAACCCAAAGCCAACAGTGAAACAGTGCAGAGATATTTATCTTTTTTATGGATATGCAGATCAGCCTGCAAGTGCACTGGGGGCGGAGTCTGACTTGCCAGATTCAGCTACAAAAAGCACTTTGTCTCGCCACTGAAATCAAAGGCCAACAACAGCCCTATTACAGTGCAGGATCATCGCTGGGCTGTAAGGAATGCCACCTGAAGACTATGGAAGAATACTGTCAGGGACACAGGTGTTACTTGAGGGAGTGCAGAGGGTGCAGTCGCACCGGGGCCCAGGAGCCTTAGGGGGCCCATAAGCAGCGGCATCAATATTGAGATTGCAGCTTCCATCTGGTCAGTATTGAAATTGCAGTTTCCATCTGGCCCATGAGTCAAGGAGACTCACAGATTACCCTAACCACACTAATGTGGATTAAACTCTTTAGTTCCCGTAACCATCACTATCAAGAATTCACTGTAGGGATGAAGTAGGGGGCTTTAGTTACGCCATTGTCAGGGGGTGTTCATCACCCCCCCCCCTCCCCAGCAATGACGCTAGGCTGTAAGCAGGGGTGAACCTGCTCCTTTTGCCGCCCGAGCGAAGTACAGAATCCGCCCCCCCCCCCCTGCCGGGAGGAGGGGGCGCAGCGGGGGCGTGGCTTAGTGGAGGGGCGTGGCGCCTTGAAAGGGGGCGGGGCTTAGCGCCATTCGCCGGCAGAGAGCAGGCCCGGAGACTGCCTGCGCTCTGCCTGAGCGTGAGGGGAGGCTGCTGGAGCAGCGCTGCTCCAGTGGCCTCCCCAAACCACCGCTCCGTGCTAAGCCAGTCCAGGACAGCTTGTATATATACAGTATGTATATATATAGTTTTATACATGGCCCCTATGGATACAATATGTTATGGTATAAGAGAAATTTAGATTTTAATAGTATTGTATCAAATGAAATTTACTAAAGCATACTGTACGGTTAAAGGGAGTGTCTCACTCACAAAATGCATCCCAAACCATAGTAATAGTGCTGTGTTATGGCCTTTAGTAGGAGCGGAAACATACCTTTGTAACCCAAAGCCAACAGTGAAACAGTGCAGAGATATTTATCTTTTTTATGGATATGCAGATCAGCCTGCAAGTGCAGCAAGTGTATATATAAAAAGTTTGGGCACCCCTATTAATCTTAATCATTTTTAGTTCTAAATATTTTGGTGTTTGCAGCAGCCATTTCAGTTTGATATATCTAATAACTGATGGACACAGTAATATTTCAGGATTGAAATGAGGTTTATTGTACTAACAGAAAATGTACAATATGCAATAAACCAAAATTTGACCAGTGCAAAAGTATGGGCACCTCAACAGAAAAGTGACATTAATATTTAGTAGATCTTCCTTTTGCAAAGATAACAGCCTCTAGTCGCTTCCTGTAGCTTTTAATCAGTTCCTGGATCCTGGATGAAGGGATTTTGGACCATTCCTCTTTACAAAACAATTCAAGTTCAGTTAAGTTTGATGGTGGCCGAGCATGGACAGCCCGCTTCAAATCATCCCACAGATGTTCAATGATATTCAGGTCTGGGGACTGGGATGGCCATTCCAGAACATTGTAATTGTTCCTCTGCATGAATGCCTGAGTCGATTTGGAGCGGTGTTTTGGATCATTGTCTTGCTGACATATCCATCTCCGGCGTAACTTCAACTTCGTCACTGATTCTTGAACATTATTCTCAAGAATCTGCTGATACTGAGTGGAATCCATGCGACCCTCAACTTTAACAAGATTCCCGGTGCCGGCATTGGCCACACAGCCCCAAAGCATGATGGAACCTCCACCAAATATTACAGTGGGTAGCAAGTGTTTTTCTTGGAATGTTGTTTTTTTGGGACTCCATGCATAATACCTTTTTGTATGACCAAACAACTCAATCTTTGTTTCATCAGTCCACAGGACCTTCTTCCAAAATGAAGCTGGCTTGTCCAAATGTGCTTTTGCTTACCTCAGGTGACTCTGTTTGTGGTGTGCTTGCAGAAACGGCTTCTTTCTCATCACTCAACCATACAGCTTCTCCTTGTGCAAAGTGTGCTGTATTGCTGACTGATGCACAGTGACACCATCTGCAGCAAGATGATGCTGCAGCTCTTTGGAGGTGGATTGTGGATTGTCCTTGACTGTTCTCACCATTCTTCTTCTCTGCCTTTCTGATATTTTTCTTGGCCTGCCACTTCTGGGCTTAACAAGAACTGTCCCCATGGTCTTCCATTTCCTTACTATGTTCCTCACAGTGGAAACTGACAGGTTAAATCTCTGAGACAGCTTTTTGTATCCTTCCCCTGAACAACTATGTTGAACAATCTTTGTTTTCAGGTCATTTGAGAGTTGTTTTAAGTAGCCCATGATGCCACTCTTCAGAGGAGATTCAAATAGGAGAACAACTTGCAATTGGCCACCTTAAATACCTTTTCTCATGATTGGATAGATCTGGCTATGAAGTTCAAAGCTCAGTGAGGTTACAAAAAAAATTTTGTGCTTCAGTAAGTCAGTAAAAAGTAGTTAGGAGTATTCAAATCAATAAAATGATAAGGGTGCCCATACTTTTGCACCGGTCAAATTTTGGTTTAATGCATGTTGCACATTTTCTGTTAGTACAATAAACCTCATTTCACTCCTGAAATATTACTGTGTCCATCAGTTATTAGATATATCAAACTGAAATGGCTGCTGCAAACACCAAAATATTTAGAACTAAAAATGATTAAGATTAATAGGGGTGCCCAAACTTTTTCATAGGACTGTATATATATATATATATATATATATATATATATATATATATATATATACTGTATATATATATTATTATATTTTATTAATATATTATAATATAATAAATTCTAATAATTTAAAAATTTTATGACATTGTACCGCCTTGCAATGATAAATTTGTTAGGACTAATTATAATACAGAAGTCATTTATAAAGGAGTTATATTTGGAGGCTTAGTGATTCCAGAGCCCTGGTACTATAAGGGGGTCCTGTAAATATACACAAAAAATCTTGGGTGGAATAAGAAGTATTTGAACGTTCTGAGCACTATCCGCACTTGATCGCTTTAGGGGGCACTTCTTAGATGAAGCAATCAGTTTTTGGCATCGGATTCGGTATGTGACACATGCTTGTGATATACTGCGCAGTCCCAGATTAATTCTTCATCATTGGTAATTACAATCAGTGTCCTTCTTTTACTGCTAGGGGATTTTTTTTGTATTTTTAATGCAGCATTAAAATGTACAAGTTAGAATTTCTGGAGCGGTAACTGATCTCGGCTTCCACTTACATGTTTAAATTAGCAATTATTTTAATCAGCTCCAGCGCGGATTCCTTTCAACTTTGTTTAAACTGTCTGTACTGAACCAGAGAGAATTTTTGGTGTCAAACCTAGGGCTAGTTACACACAGAAGCCTTTGAAGATGGAAATCAATGCTGTTTTTTTTTGGTTTTTTTTAATACGCCTATATGATTACAGCCATGAATTCTGCCTTTATTTTCTGCAAAGTTTGTAGATGCAAAGCAGGCTGCAAAACATGAAGCTACAGAAATTTTTTGACTATTTTTTTTAAACGAGCAAAGAATGTTTGTAGCCATCTCCACTCATGTTACGCTTTATATACTGGAATAAAAGCATTAGCCGAGCACCTACTACCCTCGAGCATCGTATAGGGCTCATACACATGGTTATATTAGGGCCCCTTCACACGGCGTAAGCGCTCAGCTCATTTTGAGCCGTACACGTGAGCGCTTCTAAACACTTCCCATTCACTTCAATGGGAGCGCGCGTAAAGCCGGCTTTACGAGCGCTCCCATTGAAGTGAATGGGAAGTGTTTAGAAGCGCTCACGTGTATGGCTCGGAATGTGCCGAGTGCTTATGCCGTGTGAAGGGGCCCTTAGGGTCAGTTCACATGGAGGAATTTGCCCCCCAAATCCGGAGCAGATTCCTCCTGAATCCGCCTCCCATTTTTTTTCAATGGGAGGCAGAGATCGCAGCAAGATGCGGAAAAAAGAAGCCTCCAGCTCGATCTTGCCGCGGATTTGGCCCGCAGGGTCCATGACTTGAGACTCCCTCCTGATCAGGCCCATTCATACAGGCCTAAACAGAAGCGGGATACCGCAACAGATTGCTGATGCACTGCCTCGGCATCCAGTCGCGGCTAGCCTACGCAAAAATGCTGGCGGTGAAAAATGAAGAGGAATTTCCTCTTCATTCTCTACCAAGTGAACATACCTTTAGACCGGGTTAAGACAGGGTTTTTCGGTCCGGAATTTGATGTGGAGGCCGCCTCAGATTCCAGATCTAAAAAATGGTAGCCAGTCGCAGCACTCTGCTCTGGATTAGGCCCAAATGAATGGGCCTATTTGGGAGGGAGTGTCTTCAGCTGAAACAGCCGTGGAACCAGCTTGAAGAAAGGGCATGTTGATTTCAATGGGAGACTTGTTTTGGTCAGAATTTTGACACAGATTCCTCCTAAAAATCCTGACCAAAAAACCCCGTCTGAACTCAGCCTTATGGTTTTGTTTTATAGAGAGTTGTAATATGGATTCCATTCAGGTCCCATATTCTTCTACTGTACCTCTATATACCTTTTGGCGTGTCAATGGCCAATTTTTAAGTTTTTCTGTTAAACATATTTTAAAAGCATTTTTGATGATTTTATTTTTAATGCTCCAAGTCCCTATCTATGCAAGGAGGACTTTTCTCTCCTCCACAACCCAAAAGACCTATTATAGTCAATAGGTATAATTGAAGTAGGAAATCCAGAGTGTTGCTTTTCTATATAAAGTGCTGCACGGCGCTTTTTGCTGGGGCCTTAAAACTACAAAAATGATTCAGAATTATAGCTATATAGGGAAAATGTGTTCAGTTTATCAGAGCTTCCTTATTTACTCATAAAGTGCATGAAAGTTATCAGCAAGAGGTAGTGTCTGTATACAGGATATAAAGTACAAACTTCATAATATATAAAAGGTATTAAAGCAAAAAAAATATAATTCAAAACATAAAAATTCAACGATCTACCAAACGGCTATAAAAAAAAACCCCTAAAATTATAGCCGAAGGTGTAAGATCGCTCGAACCAACAACGTAGCAGAGCACCGATCGACATCAACAAGCCTCAAATCTCTGCAATAAAATGGATATTTCGAGTTGTAATGATGAATACAGCCTCAGTATATCTATGTGGCAATTTTGTCAGTGCTAAAAGATCAAAGGAGAGATGAAAGCAACACAAAGCCGGGCTGGGGAGGGGTATCATCCTGTTTCACCTAGCAAAAGAGCTAAGTGCTTTATTGTTTAGTGGCGAGCACTAGATATGGTATGCCATATTAAAATGCAGCAGTGCCTATGAAAACGCCATCTGATAAGTACAGCTGTGCAGAACGTAAAGCTGTGATCTGCGGGACCACCCACATCAAAGCGCCGAAATGGATTGTACCTTCACAGAAACAAAGATAACTTACGGTTCTTCTAAGCTTCTTTCATTTCTCTACCCTTTTGTCTTAAATGTTATCGTTTGTGTTGTAAGAACTCCGGGAGATGATTGAAAGGAGGAAGCCATCGGATTGAAGGAAGGTTAGATAGAACATTATTATTTGATACAGACTTACTAGAAAGACGCAAGACGTACGAAAACTTTTATTTCAAAATAAACCACTCGAGTGCCGCAGATGCTTCGAACAACTGAGATATGGGGTCCCAGTTGTTAGACCCCCACCAATCAGATAGTGAGCTATTCTAAAAGTATAGGTAAATGTAGGTAATCAATATATAAAAGGTGTTGTCGGGGCCCCAATAGTATTTTTTATACTAATAACTTACCCACAGGATGGGCCATCAGTAGTTGATTGGTGGGGGTCCAATAACCAGACCCTGCACTGATCAGCTGTTCTGCATGTCTCCAGTTACGGGAGCCAACTAATATAATGTGTGGAGTTGCAGTCCCGTCCACTATATATAGGAGGCACCTCTATAATGTTAATCTAGTCATACATGCTTCATCGTCATTTCCAATATTGACCAACAATATATGGTGAATAGCTGTCAAGAGATATCAAATATCAGATCAGTAGGGGTGAACTTTGGGCGGGTGGGTCCTATGAACAGCTGATTGAAGGGATTGAGGAACAATGTAAGAATATAGAACTTTATTGGTAAACTCGGTACATTGTTTAGTGGCCAGAAGGGTACTGGCTTTCTCTCATTTAAAGGGGCTCTATCAGCAAAATCATGCTGATAGAGCCCCACATATGCGTGAATAGCCTTTAAAAAGGCTATTCAGGCACCGTAAAATGTTATATTAAACTACCCCCCGTTTTAAAATAAAACCCTAAAAAAGAATGTGATCTACTTACCGAACGTGCACGCTGGGCGGGCATTCAGGGTCCGCCGTTCTTCTTCATCTACGCCTCTTCTTCCTCCGATGTCCTCGGGTCCCGTCCTCCTCCGGCACTCGCTAACTGACATTGATAAAAAAAAAATGGCCTGGGCGCATGCGCAGTAGCATATGGCTACTGCGCATGCGCCCAGGCCATTTTTTTTAATCAATGTCAGTTAGCGAGCGCCGGAGGAGGGCGGGACCCAATGAAATCGGAGGAAGAAGAGGCGTGGGAGAAGAAGAAGACACACCCTGAATGCCCGCCCAGCGTGCACGATGCGTAAGTAGGTCATTCTTTTTTAGGTTTTGCTGATAGAGCCCCTTTAACCAGCTGATCGGTAGGGGTGCCAGTAGTCCAGCCCACTGATCTGATTTTTTTAAATCTTTCCTCCTGATAGGTCATTGGTATTAAAGCTTTGGAAAATCCCGTTAATAAAAATGGTTTGACTTCTTGACTCCTCACTTGACTCCTCACTTGAAGCAAGACATGGATGGTTGTGGAACATTCATGAACACTAGTAATACAATTGTGACGTTGCTATAAGAAGTAATACTTCAAGAACAAGGGAAGACATTAATCGTCTGTCCTTACTAGAAGTATATTCTTCTTTAGCAGTGGTCCTTCTAAAGCTCACTAGCTCAAACTTTTATTTCGGCCGTGCTGACTTAAAACTGACTGAAAAAAATGTCAAGTCAAAAAGTCTCAGAAAGAAAATGTCACTTTAAGAAAATTTGGATATTCTTGGACAATTATGCTGTAACCTTGGTTAAGTGAAGCAGAGCTCTGGTGACTTTTGGAAGAGACTATCAGTATAACAAGCAGTTTTATCTTAGGCGGTCTTGTATGTTGCTTGAGCTGTTAATGAACTCTTTGTATTGGTTTGCAGTCTTTTGAAGTTCATTAAAAAGCGCTAACTACTGACTGGGGTCTGTAACACACAGACGATATGAAACGGCCTCCCACTCACAACTCTCAGGCTAAAGAATGTCTCTCTACTAAACAAATTGGAATATTTTCTTTCAGCTCATTGTACTCATGCCGTTTTGGTCTAAGAAGAGTACTCTTTTGACTGCTTGACATTTTCTAATTCCAAGAACTGAACTTTTTTTTTTTTGTTGCTGCTGGCTGTATAGATCATGATGTAGGACAGAACTGTATAGTGTATGTAAATGTGAACACAAAAAGTTGCAACAGAATTGTGCCAGCCCCAAGAGTATTACAGCAAATACCTACTGTATATAAAAATACATGAAAAGGAGGTTCTTGGTTTTTCATATTTTGACCATATTGTACGTAAGCCCATCTGCCAACGACAAGGCAACCTCTTTTAGATAGGTCCCTATGCTAAAATGACCTCTCTTAGGGCCTTGGCCTCCCATGAACTACGGGCAAGTGTATTTCAGCCACAATATAAGACTAGGTTCTTAACTGCGTACGGGTTTCCGTTCAGGGGTCCGCGTTTGAATGGAAACCTAATCCACATAAAAAAGTGGCTACCTTAGGAAACCCGCCATAGACTATAATGAGGTCTGCGTGGTTTCCGACTGAAAAGGGCGAAAAATGCGGAGAGAAAAGTGCTGCTTTCAAAGACTGACTTCCTCACTTCTGGGCAGGATCAACCAGTTACTGGGGGCTACTAGTAGCCCGGGATCAATGGCATGACCTTGGGATGCAGAAGATGCACGGGGGGTGCCGAGAGGGACATGTAAAATGGTGGAACCCGTTGGATGCTGCATTCATGTTTGACCACAGCAACCAAGGTGTTAAAATCCCCAATCGGAGCTGATTTATGGAGCAGTCTGTTCACTGTTGCAAAGGGGTTAAATGGTTTTTACACCACAAGGCTGGCTGCTGATTGGCTGCATAGCATTGTGGGTGATCCCACATTCCCAGAGTTCCTTGCCCCATGTCCTAACATGTGCAGCAGCCATTTTAGGAAACAAAAATACGATTCGTTACCACAAAGCATGAGGAAATCCGGATTCGATGCGATTGAATAATTCCTGAAATTCGGATCAAATTCCACTTTGTCAGCTTCGTTTCGCTCATCTCTAGTTATGGACTGTCTATCACAGCCCTTGGACTGTATATCACATGACCATAGACTTCTTCCATGTTTTAATATAGCTAGAGCACAGATCATTTTTGATGTACCCAAGTAAGTGTTGTCTACAGTGATGCTTCCCTCATAACTAGAGATGAGCGAGTACTATTCGAAATGGTAGTTTTGAATAGCACACTCCCATAGGAATGAATGGGATCGGCCGGTGTGCAGGGGGTTAAGCGGCAGTACACCGGCCCCAGCTGCGTCCATTCATTCCTAAGGGAGCGTGCTATTCGAAGCTACCATTTTGAATAGTACCCGCTCATCTCTACTCATAACCATGTAGCTCACAAATAAAACTGTTTATGGGAATCTTGCAGAGACCCATAACGATAAGTTAATAAAATAACTCCGCAAAAAACAAAAAATTAGAAGATTAAAGCGTGGGATACGAAAAACACAATGGGTAATTTGTGGCTCTTTACCGTGAAACAATCGTGCCAGATTTACCATGTCATTAAATAAAAACTTTAACATTTTGATTCCTGAATTTAGGGCAACTCTTGAACGGCAAAACATTGGTTGTCTAAAATTTCTTACAAGAGGGCAAAGTCTAATCAAAATGTTACCAGCACCCTATAATTTACCAGCTATAATTACATGGTAGGGACATCATTGTTTGATAATAAAACAATGGATGATTATAGAAATTAAAATACCAAAATGTATTTCTGAGAGAGCATTGTCTTTATAAATAGAGCGTAGCGATATCGAAAACCATTAAAACCAAGATATTTCATGCTCGTGATAAATAATTAACACACAGGCTTGCATAATTATATCAACATCCAGCTAAAATATTGTACCGGCCCTCGAAAATCTTGTACCAGTTTAATAATATATACAGTCCTATGAAAAAGTTTGGGCACCGCTATTAATTTTAATCATTTTTAGTTCTAAATATTTTGGTGTTTGCAGCAGCCATTTCAGTTTGATATATCTAATAACTGATGGACACAGTAATATTTCAGGATTGAAATGAGGTTTATTGTACTAACAGAAAATGTGCAATATGCATTAAACCAAAATTTGACTGGTGCAAAAGTATGGGCACCTCAACAGAAAAGTGACATTAATATTTAGTAGATCCTCCTTTTGCAAAGATAACAGCCTCTAGTCGCTTCCTGTAGCTTTTAATCAGTTCCTGGATCCTGGATGAAGGTATTTTGGACCATTCCTCTTTACAAAACAATTCAAGTTCAGTTAAGTTTGATGGTCACAGAGCATGGGCAGCCTGCTCTCAAATGATCTGAAAACAAAGATTGTTCAACATAGTTGTTCATGGGCAGAATACAAAAAGTTGTCTCAGAGATTTAACCTGTCAGTTTCCACTGTGAGGAACATAGTAAGGAAATGGAAGAGCACAGGGACAGTTCTTGTTAAGCCCAGAAGTGGCAGGCCAAGAAAAATATCAGAAAGGCAGAGAAGAAGAATGGTGAGAACAGTCAAGGACAATCCAGAGACCACCTCCAAAGAGCTGCAGCATCATCTTGCTGCAGATGGTGTCACTGTGCATCAGTCAGCAATACAGCGCACTTTGCACAAGGAGAAGCTGTATGGGAGATTGATGAGAAAGAAGCTGTTTCTTCAACCACGCCACAAACAGAGCCCCCTTAGGTATGTAAAAGCACATTTGGACAAGCCTGTGGACTGTTGAATCAAAGACTGAGTTGTTTGGTCATACAAAAAGGCGTTATGCATGGCGTCCAAAAAAAAACAGCATTCCAAGAAAAACACTTGCTACCCACTGTAAAATTTGGTGGAGGTTCCATCATGCTTTGGGGCTGTGTGGCCAATGCCGGCACCGGGAATCTTGTTAAAGTTGAGGGTCGCATGGATTCCACTCAGTATCAGCAGATTCTTGAGAATAATGTTCAAGAATCAGTGACGAAGTTGAAGTTACGCCGGGGATGGATATTTCAGCAAGACAATGATCCAAAACACCGCTCCAAATCCTCAGGCATTCATGCAGAGGAACAATTACAATGTTCTGGAATGGCCATCCCAGTCCCCAGACCTGAATATCATTGAACATCTGTGGGATGATTTGAAGGGGGCTGTCCATGCTCGGCGACCATCTAACTTAACTGAACTTGAATTGTTTTGTAAAGAGGAATGGTCCAAAATCCCTTCATCCAGGATCCAGGAACTGATTAAAAGCTACAGGAAGCGACTAGAGGCTGTTATCTTTGCAAAAGGAGGATCTACTAAATATTAATGTCACTTTTCTGTTGAGGTGCCCATACTTTTGCACTGGTCAAATTTTGGTTTAATGCATATTGCACATTTTCTGTTAGTACAATAAACCTCATTTCAATCCTGAAATATTACTGTGTCCATCAGTTATTAGATATATCAAACTGAAATGGCTGCTGCAAACACCAAAATATTTAGAACTAAAAATTATTAAGATTAATAGGGGTGCCCAAACTTTTTCATAGGACTGTATCTTGGGAAATGTGTGATAAATAGATCACTTTTTACTCAATTTTTTGGTGATGAATTTACAGTTCCACCATATATATTATTTGCTACAGCCTCTTCATAAATCAACAGGACAATCCTCCGCCAGAATGGAAATCTATGCCAGTTAGAAACCCGCGTAGATTTTTATTATAAATCAGGCGGTGGTTATAAAGAATATACTTGGTCGAAGTGTCTCCATCCAGCCTGCCCACATTCACACAATGAGGCGAAGGAGGTGCGGAACATTGGCCTTGCACCAAGTGCGCACCACAATATTATTCCTCTACACCTGAAAACTGGCACAGAGGGATTGATAAATTCCCCTCTAAGGGTGAACACACATTTAACGTACATGTTTTAGGCAAATTTATCAAGAAACCAACAAGATAACCCCCTTATACATCTCATAAGAAGGGAAGGTAAGGCTGAATAAACTTGTATGGGCCCCGTAGGTTGTAACCTGCCAAAAGATAACTGTGAGCATGAGCCCCATCATGTATGATATTCTATAAATATGAAGATCTGGTTAGCTACAGAAGAAGACCTTATACTTCCTTGTATGTTAACGTGGTCACAGCATCCCGTGTGAGAAGATTCTTGGGTCTGAACGGGTCAACTCTGGAAAGTTAGAGGCTTATCATAGAAGAATCCCATTGACACTTGACTCTTCACTAAGGATGGGATTTCTTGGAACCCACAATCTTTCAATGCCATAATGGGTTACCAAATGAAATTAAGTTTTACAAAAACAGCACTACGCCAATGTATGGGGAACCTCCAGACAATTGGTTACATATTATAACAGATCAGCTTTAACTTTTATAATTTTTAAGAGTTTTTTTGTAAACATGTTTCATAAGGATATTATGGTGGACTTCAAAAGCTAACAAGTAGCCCAAGAAACATATTGAAAGAATTCTTCCAACCTTCTTCCATAAATTTAGCCAGTGTTCCAGAAACTATTCTTAATGCAACCGTCTCTCCTACGCTATTTGTATAAATCTAAATCCATAAGTCACTCAAAGGTATAATATTCTCCCATATCAACGATCATGCGATGTACAGAATCCTAACAAATATTCTTGGGCTATTCAACACGTAGCATAAATGAGAGCATTTTTCAGTTCAGCTTCCATAACATCTTGCATTTTGTCTCCAAGGGACAGAATCTATGAAAGCTTCACCTCACAGCTCATTCGTCAGTTGGCCTTCACCTGGCCAAGAGGACATCTGGTATGACACAATAATAATGCAAAATGTAGACGTTAGCTGTGAAGTTGGAAAGTGTTTTATTTCCCCAGAGCAGGCAATGGCTTGGACTGCAAAGGAACGTCTACAGGAATTAATGCCGGTCAAACTAAACTTATTCTTTTTTAGTTGGAAAGATTATTTCTTCAGTTTCCTAGAGAACTATGGACTGGTCAGTTGTATTCATTGACAGCATTATATCTTTTTATAGCCCTGTACCTTTTTATTTGGCTACGTAATTCATCTTGGCCTCTGAAGAGGATTTACAGGAATTGCCTACTTTTGGATAGTCTAATCTCTTCTGCTCCTTCCATCTAGCAGTCATCCAGATACAGCCGGTCAGGAGGGTTCCAATGAAGAGCTAAGTGCGGTGGAAGATATCCTGGAGGAACATTTACTACAGTATAATAAGAGGAGAACATCTGGCAGACGAGGAGATGCTACGTCTTATTATAGTGATGCACAAGAGCTGTCCAGGTAGGAGGAAGCTTGTCAAGATGAGATGTTTGTCTCCTACAGAGATGAAGTTGCATCGGAACCCTGTTTTAGATCATGGTATGTTATAGAATGTTAGAATATCGATATACATTTATATGTATAAACAATATCCACCATCATTTAAACCAACGCCATCTCTTTGCATCTACCGAAGGCGCTACCCCACTAATTTTTACGCAGTTTGAATGTTTTCTCTAGCCCCCACCATTCCAGAGCATTCAGAGTAACTAGTTTCAGCACAATTTTTCTGCTGTCAGGTGGGCGGTGCTTGTTGGTTTGGCTTGGCCAAGGATCTCTCATCTAATAGTAGAGAGTATGATGACTAACAAAAGAGATTACTTGGGAACAATGAGGGCCAGAGGAAAGAAAAAAAAAAAAATTAAACTGCTTCAGAATCAATAGAGAGGCACCCATTGATGGATGTAAAGAGTCGGAGTTAGTAGTCACAGTGAAGGATCCCCTTTAAAACGAAGCTTCATCTTCAGTCTTTATTTTTGTGTTTTTGTTCATTTTAATTCTGTAAAACGAGCAATACACCAGAGACTTCTGACAAAGCTAGCCAACCAGAAAGCTTTTCTGCACTGCCAAGGGGCAATAACTCCAAAACAGCTGTATGGAGATAGTGGTCTCTTCTGATACTGAGAGTCCAGTTGGGTTGGACAGCTATTGTCCTCTTGGAAGATTACTGCATTAAAACAGTTCTCAATGGCAAATTTGGAAACTATTAACAAGATGCTATTGACAGATCAGTTATTCTGTATAGAGGTCTATGTTTTAGGATTTGGGTCCAATTTCTGATACAAAGAGGTGGCATTAGCATGGATGGAAATGATAGCTGCTGACCTCCGCTGGCTACCATGATCATGTGACATTATCAGGACACCTCCTCTACTCAACCTTTATGGGGCGATAGAAGCAGTGAAGATCTTCCACCACTGCCATGGGGTCTGAATAAAGCAGCAGCATTCATACTGGACCACCACTCAATTGTACCTCATCCTTATCATAGTCATGTAGTTTGTGGGCAGCAGAACGGGGTCTGCAGTTAGACCTCATCAAGATAACATTAAATCACCCAGATAGTGAATGGATGATACGTGTTTCATACTGATTCATATCCGCAGGGTGGGTCATCATAATCTGATCTGTGGGGTCAAACACCTGGACCCCACATGGGTAAACTGTTCCAACCACATTTGGGCAACTAAAGCTATTACAGTGGATGGGAAGTGGAAGCAGCTCTGCTCCTATGCCAAATTATTTTATAAAGCCAGAACATAGACTGAGCGTTATGGCAATCATGCTTTACGATCCAGACAATGCTTTACAAGATTAGGCCGATATATCCCTATGATCTGAATACATTATAACTTAAAAAAAACAAAAACACAACATTATTTCAAAGGTGGACAAGACAACTTTACTGTACTTTACGGTTCCATCAGTACAAAAATAGGGCTGCTATCCCCAATGGAAATTCCAGCCAAATAAACACAAAATATAACGGAAATCTATACGCGAGAAAGGAGGAGAGAGGGAGCATTACACGTGGCAATCCTCCAAACCATCTGGGTTTGCATCTAATGTATAATTAGTACTTTGGCATATCTTACAGGTATTAGCTAATCCTCATACCGAAAATGCATGGTTTAGGAGACATTTTTCTGTCTCTATGAGCTCTGAGCATAATCAACGGGCAACCATTAACCCTTTTATAACCATGGGCTATTTTAGGCCTTGATGCCATGAGCAAAATTTCACCTCTATGAATGCTGCATCCTAAAGGTAATTAAAAAAAAAAAGTCTAATTTGTCATGTACATACATAGTAAAGCGTATGGTGTTGCTATAGTGCCAAGAAATGGTACCTAGTTTAGTTCTAAGTGCATATCTCTATTAGGTCTGAACACAGCCTGTGTATATCAATGATGAGTATCCAAATAAAGAATTTTTTGAAGGGGAAATGTAATGCAAAAATGCTGTGATTGTTGAGGGAAGAAGGACCATAAATCCCTTCTGTCAATTGTTTACATGAAATGGTTGGTAAGGGGTTCAATAGAAATTTTCAACAAACTCTGCATAAACTGCCTTTCACTTTGAAAATCACTGTTCTATCCATCTCAAGATGGCTGCAGGTCACATGATGCACAACCATAGAAGACTATGGAGGGGGGGGGGAGAGAGTATAGGAAGTGCAAAAACATAAGAGAAGAAAGGTGGGGTTAGTCTTATGCTACTGTTGAAAGCACTTACTCGCACCAATACCTGTCACTACTTCTCTATAGGTGTCATACATGGTTTTGGGGTGGTTTCTGAGTAAGAGACAATTCTAGAGCAGATTCTCCTCTACTTACTGTGTGCAGTGCATTGCCACCAGTCTCAACCCACCACTACAGGAGATAAATGCAAGCTACAGATCTGGCATGCAAAGGGGGAAACTGCTAATGATGTCAAATCTAAGTCATATAAGGGCCAGAAATAATATTACTCAAATAACAGTTCATTTTAAAAAGTTAACTGAAACAACAGGTACACTAAGTTTTTGATGGTCTACTGTGTATATAAGATAGATATTTGCCCAAGCTGTATATCACATTTACACCTTATCCACGTGACCTCGGAGAAGAAAAGTTTCAATGGAGCGGTTGTCAAACATGCAGTGGAATTTCATGCAATCTATTACAACAAATGGTTATGGTTCTCAAGTGATTGGTTGATCTCCCAATGGTGGAGCTACCATGGAATGTTCTGGGACTTGTCAGAAATCCAGCCATGATTTCCTTATTGTGAACAAGCTATTAGAGAGGGACGCTACACACATAAGAGGATAACCAGACCACAATAAGGAAATCATTGATGGTTTTCTGACAAGTACGAGACCATAAAAACTTTGTGCATTATTGTAGTATCCATTGGCAGCCTATGAAGACAACAGGCTGTCATGGTCACTAAAAAAAATCTTTAAAATTCATAAAATCTTTGATCACTTATATTTGCAAAAATGTTTAACTTTTAATGGTCAACAAATTTAAAACCTTTAAATACAAGTAAATTGGGCACACATAAGGCCAGTCTTAATGAATTCCCCCACTGTCTCTAAAGTACTTCAGAATATGATGGCACTATATAAGCACCAGCAAACACAGCCAGTTTCAGACCCCCAGAATACTATAGAATTGTAGTGGCGGCTGCCATAACAAGACCCCCCACAATTCTACTGAACCAAACTTAGATTGTTGTAGAAACGGTTGAACAAAGCATTTCCAATAAGCCGTTTATGACACATTTCATGCCCCCACCATCCTTCGCCCCCCCACCATCCTTTTTTTATTAGATTTCATCGTCTGTCAAGAATTTTCAGAAAAACAAACAAGCCTTCTAAATATTCCATTTCTATTATTTGAAGCACCATGATCCACTCAGTGACCCTCTACTAATACAGAAAGAATGGGTTTGAAATGCACAGTATCCACATAAAAGCCTAAACGCAACGGCTCCATTCTTCTCCTAATTAACAGGGCTGAATACGGTTTTGTATATTAAAACAAGTCATGCCAGAGTAGGAGACCACTAGAAAGAGACGCCTCGCTATCTCCCTATAAATGAGAGCGTCCTTTGAAAAGCTGCTCAATTGAAATTAAAAGGACACTTATTATTTTAGTTTGTTGCGATATTGTTCAGAAAAGTGCACGAAAGCGGGAGGGGGGGCAATAAACCCAGCAATCCTCCAAACCATCTGGATTTGCAACTAATGTATAATTAGTACTTTGGCATATCTTACAGGTATTAGCTAATCCTTGAACAGAAAACCCATGATTCAGGAAACAAATGAGAGCGAGCGATCAAGGTTTTCAATTATACTGTGCGCACAACAGACACTTTGTTTCAAGCATAGAAATACTTAGAATAATGTATGCTTAACCTATCGAGGACACTAAATTTTCAGTTTTTTCCATTCATCTTTCTGGAGCCATAACTTTATTTATTTTTTCCATCAGTATTGCTGTTTGAAGACTTGCTTTTTGCAGGACAATTTGGATTTTCTAATGGAACCGTTTGGTTTTTCATGTAGGGGCAGATTTACTATGGTGCTGAGAAACGTTAGTTTTTGTACCGTGTTAGCCGGGGTATGAAATATAAAAAACAAAAAAAACTTGAATCTTCAGTAGTTGATACCCTTTTTAATGGCTAACTAATAATAATGACAGATTACAAGCTTTCGAAGCTCTCGGCTTCTTCCTCAGGTATATTTAGAAACTATTTCTGAAGGATGCAGATTTATGTACAAGAGGACACATTAATACAATTTTAGGTGGGAGGGTGGAAGGTTATTGGTATATACAAGTAAACAATTAATCAGTTCCCAAGTTCTTATCAGCACAACGAGTGGTCTTTTATGGCTGCTTTGATCAGTGATGATTTCTGTAGGGTGCCATAAACCCATGTGACAAATTCATCCCCTCCTGGAGTGTTTGAAGCAGGGTCATGAACTTGTACTCATAAATCTGACTGTCTCTTAGATTTGAAATTTAATTTAAAACCAAAATTTTCATGTCATTGGTGATATTATAATCTTCATTTCAGAAATGTTTTTACACGGGAAGGTCCATTCTTCGTTCTCTAATTGTATGACGGTGTGAGTTCATCCGCATTGTAAGCTTCTGACCTGTCTCTCCAACATACAGATTTTCAGTGGAACGCTTGGTGCATATTATTGAATACACTACATTAGGTGTGTTACAGGTGAAGGTACATGGGATTTTATATTCACTTTTAGAATTTAGGATCTTTATCTTGTCAGTGGTCCATATGTGCAGGCAGGTTTTGCACCTTTTCTGTCTGCATGGAAATGTTCCTGTTGTGGTAGGAGGTGACAGTGAGCTTTTGATAACCATATTCCTGAGATTTGGTGGCTGTCTATAGCACAGAAGAGGGAGGTCTGGAAATATGGATTTGGTGATATGGTGCTGAGAATACGACTCTGGAGTAAAATGTACCAAAACGTGACACATTTTGGATTATAGTATTTTGTTGTATGTAGTTTGAGATTAAGTTTTCTCTGACTTGCTAGACAAACAAACACAGCTTCATAGAAAAAGGCAGTGTTACTTAAATGGCAAAAAAGTGCCAAATTGCACCAAAATTGTATCAATTTTTATTGTTAAATCTAGATTGTGCGCCCTATACAGTATACGGCTCACAATCTACATTTCTCACTATCAGTGTGTCTTTGTATGTTCTCCACATGTTTGCGTGGATTTCCTCCCATCCTCCAAAATCTTTGCAGATGTTGTCCTTGGCAGGATTCGAATCCAGGACTCCAGCGCTGCATGGCTACAGTGCTAACCACTGAGCCACCATGTTGCCCATAATTTTTTTTTTTTTTGCGATACCAACAAATTTATTTTAACATGTAAATGTAGGGAAAGAGGAGTTTCTAATATTTAAATACTTAACATTTTTACATTTTCTTTTAGTCCCTCTAGGAGGTTTGAACTTGCGACTGTAATATTTTTGTACTGAAATATATTGTCTATTATATACTGCACCCTGTCCATTGTATAACAATAAACCTGGTAGCTTGCACAAGGCTCCCGGCTTTTATGACAACCGATGGGAACTCCCCCTATGATGTTTCGCGATGGTGGCCCCCCATGTGATGTGATGGCCAAGATGCTGATCACAGAGGTTAGTGGTGGGAATCTGCTTCATAACACAGCTGACAACCCCCGTATATTGTCACTGTGTACATCTATCATACATGCATAATGGATGTAACTAAGGGGTTAATATTTACTAACACACGTTAAGACAGTTTCTAGCTCACACGATCATTATATATTATTTAGATACTTATAGAAAAACTCATAGAAAATAATGACAGATATAACTTGAAGTTAGAACTTATTTCTATTATTGTTAAAGAAGGTTTATTAGAATTTCAGATGACAGATAGAAGATACATGTGTCAGTCACCAGCCAGTATCTGTGTGGGTACAGATATGAAGTGCATTATGGAGCACAGCGTGTGGGGAATAATGTTGAATGAGCTTCTGAGAATGGTGATAAAAGGACAGAAATTCTTATTACTTCTTATAAAGATACACTTAAAACTGGATGTTGGGAATGAACGTGATTGTCTGGTGTAGAACATGCTCAACGGTGCAGTACTTGAAAAGTCTTGGAGATGGTACCGTAGTGAGAAGATCAGATTCCAGAGAGGTCTCCGTTCTGTGGTTTCAGTCTTCTGCATGCATAAGACGGAAACCTGTCAGAGTGGGTCTGGCCGTGAGCGGCGGTGAGCATTTTATGCTCTCCGCCGCAAAACCGTTTTTTAAAATTGGACACAGAGTACTGCATGTCCGACTGTGTCCGATTTAAAAAAAATGGTTTTGCGGCGGAGAGCATAAAACGCTCACCACCGCTCACGGCCGGACATCTTTCAAACCCATTCAAATGAATGGGTATGAAAGAGTCCTGCAGGTTTCTGTATCCTGCCTCTGTTTTATGCAGGAAACGGAAACCTGCATGAACGGAGACCGGGCGCAGATGTGAATGAGCCCCGACATGAGACTGAAAGGATCAGAGTCAAACGTTACCCCAAGACAACCCCCTAGAAGTTATGGTAGTCCCACACAATAAAATGGAAGCAATAGGTTAGTAAACAATAGGAACAGAATAAGGTCAGTTTTTGGAAAACAGTATCATGAGATAATCCTTTACTAGTCCCACCATGGAGAAATTTAGTGCGTTACAGAAGCATAGATAATACAATAATAGTACAAGAAAAAACACATGCAAAGCTCAGACTAGAAGATAAAACAGATACTAGGAGTCATAACAAAGAAAAAAAATTGAGGATCATTTGGTTCTCTGTGCGGAGTGATCTCCGCTTAGTTGGATGTTGATTATACATTCTGACCGCGGTTGGGAGGAAGGATAGCGCTCCTTCTCACACTTGGAGTGAAGCAGTCGGTCACTGACAGTAATACCCAGTGCTATCATGGTCTCATACATGGGATGGAAGTTGTTATCCAGCATGGAGGTCACCACGGACAGTATCCTTCTGTCACCCACCACCTGTACTGGCAAACTGGAGGGGATCCATAGCAGTGCTCACTAGAGGTCGGAGATTTGTCAGAACCAGTCTATAACCTTCATCAAGTGAGATGTCAATGCTACAAGAGTTATACTAGGGTTTAAGGGTCAGTTAATGGCCATCATCCAGCTTATCGAACCCACGGTGATCATCACAGGTAAAGCCACATATGGCTAGACATCTTTCCAACGTGGAGGGTTTATTGCGTGTAATACAGTATAGTGATGGGCCTGGACACCAGTACAAAAACAAACTACTTCACAGTTCTTTCTTGCTCAAAGAGGGGATTTTATACAAGAGACGTCATCTTTGATGAAAGTAATATGTATTCCAAACCAAAAATCTAAGCTTGACTATCACCTTAACAGCTCTATTCAACTAAATGAGAAATACAAAGCACTTCCTAGTCAGGACTAATCATTTGACAAATACTTGAGCCCACTGCTCACGAGAGAAGATCAAATTTGCGAACAGATTACAATACCATCATCCCATGCAGACCTAATATCTAATTTCATAAAAAAAACTAAAATCGACACAAGTGCCCAAAGGAACCAAAGGATACTGTCACATCTCACTGCAGTAAATGCAGAGCGTGCAATATCCTTGTAGCTCCAAACAAACATTCTATCACAGACCCATGGGCAGAGAGAGAGAAAAGACAATGTACTGAAAGTAATCATTTACTACTCCCCTAAGACCAAGGAAAAAAATACACTTCTCACTTGAAAACACGTACATGCAGAAAAAAGTTCCTCTTATAATTTTTCTTTGCAGGCAAGAATAGATTTCCATGTTCATGCCAAGATGTGGCTGGCACCGAATCCATTTCTAATTTGAAAATGCTAATTTTTGTTGTATTTTTCCTCTTCACTAGTTATATAAAGTGCCAGACACCTGTTTGTAGTTATGAACTCTAATACTAGAAATGTCTGTATAGATAGATAGATAGATAGATAGATAGATAGATAGATAGATAGATAGATAGAGTAAGCTGATGGCTGGTCAGGTAATGGAGGGGGTGAACATCTCACCCAGACTACTCAGGTGGGTGAGATGAGAAAACTCCAGAAGGAATGTTTGTTCTCAGCAGACAACTTTCGTCCACTGAGCATTTTGGTAAATGCTCAGTATCGGGTTGGATTTTTAGGAATGGCAGGTAGGTTGGTAGTGGGACCTGTCATTCCACCCCCCTCCAGTCCACACTTTGGGGATGTTCCAGCAGCGACTCAGCTGTAGAGAGTCTGCTCATCAAGGAGGCTTAAGAAGTCAGCTCCAGCAGCAGACTCTAGGCAGAGCTTGGCTGGAGAGCGAAAGAGAGAAGTCATTTTTGGAGCTGTGTCCTGAATGACTCAACTGGCTTTTGATTTCTGTTATTCTAGGTGAGATAACCTATTTTATGTTTAGTTAGAGCCTAGCCGGGTAGGTATTTATTTTTGTATTGTTTCCTTTGTTGCGCACTACCTTTTTGAGTGAAAATAAAACTCTACCTTTGTTTTGGACTATAGAAACTGGATTTGTGTGTGTCTATGCCACCCCACCTAGCAACCCCAGACCCTGACTATAGATAGATAGACCTTTCGAATATCATGGCAGCCATTCTTCCCTGTTCTTCTGCTCTACCTATTTCATAAAAAAATATACAATAGCATGCAAAAAAATAGTGATCCTCAACAATCCCCTGCTGATCCCTTAAAGGGGTTATCCAGGATTAGAAAACATGGCTCCTTTCTTTCAGAAAGAGCTCCACTTCCTAATCTCAGGCAGTGACATCATGTTCAGTCAAATGGACCCAGTATTGAAATTGGTGGGGTTATGGGGAGATATCCCCCCTCCCCTTTATAAAAGTCTTTCTAACTCCCCTATAAAAATGTTCACACTCGATAGAAATACATTGATCCGGACTACAAGTGTATTTATTATGCAGATGTGAACATCTATTTCTCAAGCAGTACAAGCCAAGCGTCTCCAGCTTAATAGTGATAGCTGAAGAAAAGTAGGTTTCCAATCATTCTACAGACTGGTGTGATTTGAGGTCTAGTGTGGTCTATAAGTCTTTTTCCTGACAATCCAGAATAATCTATACAAAATTCATCACCTACCCTGCGTCCCTCTGGTGTCCTTCTGTCCTATTTGCTGTACTCCACTAGTACTACTTTGCTACACCGTTGAACCAGTTTATCTAAGCCACAGGTTCCATTCTGCTAGATCACTGGTCCATCTCTGATACAACACACACTCTATTCTGCTACTCTCCAGGTCCACCTTTGCCATACTGCTGGTCCGCTGGTTTATGTCTGCTGTACCGCTCTATTATAATATAAAAATAGCTAAAACTAAATAAGAAATGGATCCATTTGGTCCTCTGTCCTGGGGAAATAACCTAAAATTCAGACACCTTGTGGCTTCTTGTGAAAATAGAATTGAGCTACTAATATTCTAAATAAAGTTAATGGCTAAAACATACATAGGAGGATGGTCAGAGGACACTTGGCATCAAGTCACAGGGTAGATTTCCATGTCCTACAACTATTATTATTTATTTTTAGAGCACCACTAATTCCACAGTACTATATAATATAAAAAGGATATACACATCTAATACAAAAACAAGTACAATAAAAACTAAACTAGATGACTGAACTGGTACAATACGAGAGAGAGGACCCTGTCTGTAAGGGCTTACAATCTATAAGGGAAGGTTGATGGAGACAGGTGATGGTAGTATAGTGACATCAAGGTTACTATAGCTTGTAGGATTTTCTAAGGAGTGAGGTTTTAGAGATTTCAATCTCCTGTGTTGGGGTAGCGAGTTCCAGAGTATAGGGGAAGCACAGGATAAAGATGTGTGAAGAGAGTTAAGGAGGTCTTGTGATGATCAGAGTTTAGGCATAGGTAAGTATAGGTAGATTAGGGCAGAGATATTTGGTGGGGATGGCCTTGTATATCATGGATAATATTTTGAATCAAATTAGTTGGGCGATGGGATGTCGGTGAAGGAATAGGCACACAGAATAATTCAGAGAAGAAAGAGGTGAAAGGTGGATTAACTGGGCAGCAGAGTTAAAGAGGACCTTTCACCGATTTGGGCACAGGCACTTCTAAATACTGCTGGAAAGCTGACAGTGCGCTGAATTCAGTGCACTGTCGGCTTTCCCGATCTGTGCCCCGGGTAAAGCGCTATCGGTCCCAGTACCGTAGCTCTTTACAGTCAGAAGGGCGTTCCTGACAGTCAGTCAGGTACGTCCTTCTCCGCAGCAGCGCCTATCGCGCTGTACAGTGTGGCGGGAAGGAACTCAACCCTCCCTCCCCTCCTGATAATACTCGTCTATGGGCGAGCACTGTGAGCAGAGGAAGGGGGCGTTCCTCCCCGCACACACTGTACAGCACGATAGGCGCTGCTGTTGAGAAGGACGTACCTGACAGACTGTCAGGAACGCCCTTCTGACTGTAAAAAGCTACAGTACGGGGACCGAAAGCTCTTTACCTGGGGTACAGATCGGGAAAACCGACAGTGAGCTGAATTCAGTGCACTGTCAGCTTTCCAGCAATATATAGAACTGCCTGTGCCCAAATCGGTGAAAGGTCCTCTTTAAGAATGGATGTAAGTGTGTTTGCTAGGAGGATGCTGCAATAGTCTAAGAGGGAGATGTTTTTGTTGACTGAGTTGAGAAAAGAGTGGACACTCTTCATTGACTTGGCACAATGTAATGGCTTGAAAGACAAAGCAGATAGAAATCTTACCCTATGGCTGCAAAATTTTGAGACTGAGCCATTATACTGAGATTGATAAGTCTGAGAGAACAAAGAAAGGGAGAGATGATGAATTCTGCTTTACCAATGTTTTAGAAAGCAGGAGGAGGATATAGCAGATACACAATCTGAAATCATGGTAACACAATGGTAGCATCAGGGTCAGAGAGGTAAATTTGAGGGTCACCACCAGTGGTAATAGAAACCAATGGACTCTATAGCCTTTCCCAGGCCAAAGGTATAGATGGAGAAGATCCCAAAACAGAGCCTTGAAGAAAACCAACTGAGAGGGGGCAAGGTGAGGAGGCGGTGTTCAAGTTCCAGCCAGTAAAAGTATGGATGGTGTGGGAAGAAGATAAAAGGATCATCAGATCTGGACCTACAGCTAATAGTCAAAGTCCTACTGACTGCCAAAGTCAGATGGAAATTCTCTGCGTTGGATCTTCCTTCTTCCTTTGACATAGTAAATTACTCTCTTCTGTTAGAGACTCTCTCATCTCTTAACATGACTCTATCATCTCTCCTGGATCAAGTAGTGGGTAGGGCATGTGAGAAGAAGCCGTAAGAATTATATATTTAGGCAATCATTTTTAGGAAATTAAAAGCATAGTAACATCCATACCCCTATAGACCCCTATATGCTGTTTTATATGTAAAAATATTTGCAGGCAGCCTACAATTGGAGATTATTAATTCAATAATTTTATTCATTTGCATAGAGTCTCAGGAAAGGTTTCACAAAATGAAAATATAATCACTTAGTTATGACGGATGTATTTCTTCTCCTAAGGGAATTGAATAAAGCATATTAAATATTTTCCTCCGGGTTCCCTTGAATCAAGTACAATTTCCCACATAAGTTAGTCCACCAAGAAGCAATTTAGAAGAAGTTTTATTTACTTTGATCCCATGCTGGAAGCAGCTGATCTGTCTTTGATGTTTTAAGACATTTGCTTTAGCAGCAAAAATGGCCAAACAAAGACTTAATTCTTCAAACCCAGAAAGATCATTTAATGTGACCTGAAAAGCTGTAAATATATTTGTAGGTCACACGTAAAAGTCTGCGTCTTGTATAAGGCAGAGGACTAGTGAGCGATTCTAGCATCTATACTAATATACACTATATCACAACATACTGTACAAGCAGTGGCGTAACTGAAGTCTTGTGGGCCCTGGTGAAAACTTTTGTCTGGGGCCCCCTACCTCATCCCTACAGTAAATTCTTGATATGACAGTTATAGGGCACCACACAGTATAATATGCTCCACAGTGGCCTCCAGATAGTATTATATGCTCCCCACAGTGGCCCCCACCCAGTCTAATATGCTCCACAGTGGCCCCCACTCAGTATTATGTGCTTTCAACAGACCCCTCTTCTTCAGTGCTATTATTATACTCTGGTGTCTCCTCAGACCCCAGAGTATAGTAATAGGAGGCCCAGGGAAGGTGATTAAAAAATATAAACAAACACTCATACTCACCTTGCCTCACCATTCCTGTAGACATCCACGATCCATCCTGCTGTCTTCAGCCCTCTTCAGACGTCACTGCTGAGGCCTGTGTTTAGGCCTCAGTGGTCATGTGGGGTGCACTGATGTCGTTACGCCGCCACGCTCCACATGACCGCTGGGCCCTAATCACAGGCCTCAGTCACATGACACAAGGGCAACTGAGAGAACGCCGAGCTCAGGAGAGATGAATATACGTATTTATTATTTTCAGTCGCCAATAAACTGGCATAAATTAAATGTGGTGCAACACCCACGCCACTTTCACGAGAGGCACAAAAACACCAGTTGCGACAATCATTGCTATCTGGTATTGATATGGATTCTGGTTTTAAAGGGTCTGCACAGTGTTAGTAAATCACTAGTGGAATTTATTAACACTTGCATTGCCTACGCCAGTGTTAATGCCCCTGTTGGCATGAGAGATCTCAAACACATTGAGAGGTTCCGACCTGTTCATACTTATTGAGCATCTTGGGAGGTTCTATGCACCTGAACACACCAGTCTTCTGGCACAAGTTATAGCAAACCTGTTTTCTTATATTGATCCCCACCTGGCCCACTTTTTTCAAAAGTGGCAAGTCAGAAAAGTAACATGGTTGCACATTTTTTTGGTAGAAACAACAGTGTGCCAAAAAAAAGTGCCACCATTTTTTCTTCTTTCAACAATACCATACTTGTCTGTAGACTACGTGCAGCCTCAAGTAATTCAATGGAGCTTCACTACAATGTATAATCCATGGCCAGGTCTAGCATTGTTTCTGGAAGATGGCAGCCATGTTTTTCTAATGCCATACAACTTCCGATCCATTTTACGCACTATGCCTATGCCAATTTTTTACCCATCAGAATACATCAGATGCTTTGATCTGAAGGACCACCTCCAGGGATTTGGAAAATTACAACAACTTAAAATAAATTCAATGACTAATCTGAGATGGAACGTTTAGATTTGCTTTTTATAAGACTATACCCTTCACATGTCACGCGACAGACATTAATTAGATTTTCCAATGGACGTCTTAATGAGCCCGGTCTGTCAATAAACACAAAAATGGATCCAGTGGAAAAAAAAAGAAAAAAAACAAGCAATAGTGAAAAGGAACAGCGTGTCTAAGGCATGTCATAGGTTTTCCTTTGCTTTCTGTTGTCTTTGGCGGTTTCTGGATTTTTTCAATGAAAACAGACACTTGGCTTTGTGTGTTGCATTAAAAATATGAGCATGATGGAAAACATCCTGACACATTCGTGAACAGCTTTCTTTTAATCAGGGATCATGCAAATGGGTGATTGAAAAAAAAAAAAACTTAAAAAAAAAACAAACAAAAAAAAAAAACCTTACACTCGCGCGCTCTCGTCTTACTGATCTGTATCTGCCAGCACATGTGTAAATCATTTTAGGATTATTTAATGCCAAGGTAAGTTATCCTTTCACCGACATAAATCCGGGGTTACATTATACGCTGATAACTACTGAGGTACAGTCGTAAGACGTTCTACAGAACACAAGTCATCGAGTATCACCGGACTACACTGGGCATTAACCCTTTAAGACTATTGTAATTTTGGGACTTTACACAATTATTAACTTTTTTTGTTCTTACTCTTAGGCTAAGGCGCCACGTAGCGGGATGGTTGTAAATTAATTAGCACAGTATAACTGGAAGATGCATAATATGAAGCTGGTGTAGCAGAGCTGGATTTGATAGGTGATGAGAATCCCAAATTTACATGGTACAGAACCAAGAGTCAGCTTGCAATAAACTCGGTTTTAGGTCTGTTACATACAGAGGTAACAACTCCCTGTCTCAGCAAAATTCAATTAGCCGACCTGACAACTGGAAGAGCTGGAGATAAACTGCTCAGAAATACAAGCTGCTCCGAGCACTCAGCTCCCCCTCCCTCCTAAGAGCAGGGAGCTACGTCACTTGTCCTGGGCGGAGAGATAAGACCATCCCCAGGTCCGTGATTATGGAAACGCTGTGTAAACAATGAAGTGAATAATCTCAGAAAGCAGCCAAACAAAGCAATTTTGATAAAGCAATGTATTTAGGAAAGGTCTCAAACCCACATAAACTAGCAGTATAGATAGGATCCTTGAGATGGGACAACCCCTTTAATTCAGTTCAACTGCTATTCACTACAAGGGAGGTAGAGCTGTAGTAATGGTGCATGGCCATTATACAATGTATGGGACCATCTGCTTCTAGGTTTACACACTGTCCCAAAAGGCTAATGGTTCCAGGGGCAGGGTGGTGGCCTCACTGATCAGATGGTGATGAGCTATCCTGAAAATAGGCCTTACAAAAAGACCTATAATGTCATAAGACATTATGGGATTACACCAACACTCTATTCACAGCAATGCTGACACATATGACATGCTGACACATACACATCTATGAAATCCACCAACCTGTTGATGGTTTCCTTGTACTATCAATAGATTCTATATACATGAATGTATATTTGAAGTGAATACATTTAATGTTTTTTACTTATATAGCACCATGATATTCCACAGAGCTTTATACAGATATTGAAATCACTGTCTTATATAGGGCTCACAATCTAAATCCCATATCAGTATGTCTTTGGGGTGTGGGAGGAAACCGGAGTACCTGGAGGAAACCCACACAAACACAAGGAGAACATACAACCTCCTTGCAGATGTTGTCCTTGGCTGGATTCAAACCTAGGACTCCAGCGCTGCAAGGCATCAATGCTAACCACTGAGATTTCATTATTTGCTGTCCATATATTAATAGCAGCATATTATTTCCATATGTCCAACCAACCTCGTACAGCTACCATGGCTGTAACACTTAGCACCTTTCCCCAGCCATTACCTCGGGATACATGTATTACGCAATGTAAACCACCTTGTGCCGTATGAATTTAGTATTTTGGCAGATTTGCTCTTTAAGTTAAACTTTTTCTTAAAGGTTGAAGGAAGTTATTAGGGCCTTATGGATTACGTGCAAGTTACAGGCTAATATCCTAGCAGGAAATGGAGAATTACACTTTTATAGGCAGGATTTTGCTATGATGCCGTGCTTTTTTGGCAGGCTGCAACATGGGAAATGTCATGAATCCAGCCAAGGTCTTCTCTTTAAAAATCTGCATTAATAATATAAAGAGATTTGATACAAGTGTTATGGTTTTAAAGGGAACACAACGTGTTTGATCATCTGTTATAATGTTAAGATTGCGCAGATAACATTTATGGGCACAGATGATCTCTTCTAACAGTGCAAAGTATGAGCAGAAATGTCAGGACTTGGGGCCATCAGACATCCCGGTAATACTCCAACGTGTTTCTGATGCTACAATGTAATGGGGCTGTTAATAGGACGGGTGTATAGTGCACCTCGTACTTGGGCCTCTTAATAATTTTACTACATCTTGGGTGGTCTATGTGCCAGAAACTGAAATCTGTTCTGGCTTCTGCAGCTTTTTGCCCTAAGTAATATTAAATATTTCAGGCTGTGAAGGCTGCGCTCACTTTTTGACATTACACTTTTTTTTTTTTTTTGCACAAATCGATATAGGCCAAAACTGCCTTTTTTATAACAAAAAGAAAATTGGTATAACCCAGGATGATGTGACACCACGTGACAACTTTTTTTTTTTTAATGTAGATTTAATTTAATTGTAGATTTTAATGTAGATTGTGAGCCCCACTCATTCACAATGTACAATTTTTCCCTATCAGTAGGTCTTTGGAGTATGGGAGGAAACCCACACAAATATGGGGAGAACATAAACTTCTTGCAGATGTTGTCCTTGGCAGGATTCGAACCCAGGACTCCAACGCTGCAAGGTTGTAGTGCTAACCACTGAGCCACAGTGTTGCCCCCACGTGACAACTTTCTACCATGTCTAAGGCCCGGTTCACATCTTCATTCGGGTTTCCGATCGAAAAGAACAGAAACCTACGCGCATAAAAAAGTTTTTCCGTAAGGAAGTGCTGCTTGCAGAAGGGCCTGAATGCAGATGTGAATAAAAGGGGAGTTCCACTTCTGTTTTGACTAGGCGGACAGGTATATAGTATTTGTTGTTATAATCCTGTCTATGGGGTCAAAAAAACAACAAAAAACCCCAAAACTTAATTTTACCCCTTTAAGAGTGAATTAAAAGCGATTTTGACCACCAAGGCCCTCACTACAGCTTTAAGAGAAACTTTCATCAGCTCTGCCAAGTCCAATCATTTTCGGTTCCACTAATTCTGGTACAGTTGGATTTTTTTCTCTAGCCCCCACCGTTCCCAAGAAATCAATGCAGTTATCTTTGGTGCCTTGATATGCTACTCAGGCTCTGTACTGTCAAGTGGGTGGTGTCAGGCAGGGGGCGTGATGCAGAGCTCCAATCAATGTCAAAGCTCAAAATCCCACCCCTTGTCTGCTCCTGCCTGACACCAACCTTTCTGACAGTACAGAGCCTTAATAGTATATCAGGCACCAAAACTAACTGCACTTATTGCTCAATAATGGTGGCGGATAGAGTAAAAATTTTAAGTGCGCCAGAATCAAGAATCGGATGCAAAGAGCTGGATTTGATTCCTGTCTAAGCAACACAGGGGCCTGTAAGAAGAATATAGGACCATAAAGAGTTTAATGGTTTTTTTTTTATTACATATTTATGCAAAGCCACTATTTCATCCCTAGCCTTTTCTTCTATGGGTGACTACATTTTATTTGGACAATTTTCCGTTATGCTGAGGTCATGCCCATAACTCATTCAGTTTCCCATATTTACACTTCCTCATATTCCAAGGAAAATGCCAAAAGGCCTTGTGTAATCTATAGAGTCCCTGCGTTCTGGAAATCTGCAGGTGCCAAGATTACAACTTCATCAGTGTAATCTTCTCATATGCGATTTCTAGAGAAAAGTGGCATCGGATATACTTGGCAGCCTCTTATGCCCATACACAACTTAAATAACATCAACTATCTGCCAAACCCAATGTGCTTTTCAATTAGGGACTTGGGGGGTTGCCGGCCAAAAGCTCGCTCAGCTTAACATGTTCACTGCTGGTGCAATTTTCACACTTTGAGGGTTCGCAAATAACACTTTACAAGGGAGTCTGTCAGCAGTAAATGATCAAAGCACCTTGTAGATGCAGATATGCCTATATTTGGTGTCCCAATTTAATGTAAATCACTGTTTATTAATATGCAAATGAGGGTAAACAAGCTTTAGGGGTGAGGGACAACACGGTGGTTCAGTGGTTAGCAGTGCAACCTTGTAGCACTGAAGTCCTGGGTTCGAATCCTGCCAAGAACAACATCTGCAAGGAGTTTGCATATTCTCCCTGTGTTTGTTTGGATTTCTTCCCATACTCCAAAGACATACTGATAGGGGAAAATGTAGATTGTGAACCCCATATGAGGCTCACAATCTACAGGAGCAGGACTCTTCGTATAATACCGTAGTTATCTATGCTGTTAGGAGTCCCTGCCTCCCAACTACATGCTGTCCTATGGTATAAACGGTACGTCACAGGGACTATTAGCACCATAGATAACTAGAATGCTCGGAGTCCCTCTCTTGGCATGAGTTCAAGGCGGTGAATCCGGCCAACACAAGGCCCATGAAACTGGGTTGTGTAAATTTAGCCTTGCACATTGTACATGCAACATATGTACAACATGCTCCTGGGATGCTGCCAAATCCGGGATCAGATGTCTGTAGCTGAAGACAATTTTATTTTTAATGGCCACGGGGTACAGGAGAGGGGCCAATGATGGGAGTAGGCAGGTACCCAGCACATTATGGGAGAATAGTTGCAGCCATATGTGTATTACAGATACCTATAAAATGCAGGCCACGTCTATGTGGCACGTCTAGGTTGGTCAGAGATTTAGCCGACCAGGGTGCACCTATTTGGACACCTTCACATACTACTCTATGAAAGGTTTTTGATGTTTTTTTTAAATTTTTTATTGCAAAATGATGTGGCCAGGTGTTACTTTCAAGTCTATAGTGAAATATTATCAACATATGTACATGGGGAATTGATTTTTTTTTTTGCATTTTCTGGGGTTAGTCACATTTTTATAATAAACACATCTTTTAAAAATGCCAAACGTCCAGTACAGCGTTTTCTCGATAGGTTATTTTAGAGAACTTAAAACACATGGCATTTTCTAAGAACACAGAAACCAGCTCTTAAAATGCCAAACCCGTAGATGTCACATGTGAACTGTCTTTATTAACCAGACTTAAAGCGGACAATTTTTCATTCAGTTTGTAATACAAGTAGGAACCTGTTATATTTATGACGGGCACAGAAGACTTGTCACTACAACACAAAACACGTTGCATAGATTAGATTTCGGGAAAAAATTAACTTCTATACTAGATCATCATAGAAATGCATCATTACTGCCACCTAGTGGACACTTTATGGTAATATAACAGGGACAAGGACTGAAAGCCCATTGCAAATATTATTCCAATACTATAAACTGTTATTGCATTCTTTAGAAGTAAAATTACTTTGGGGTATTCCAGGATTTTATAATGGAGACCTATTCTTGGGCAATAGGGGATGCTAGGAGATACAGCTCGGAATTTATCAATAGAAGTTTGACACTTTTAGCTCGATGGTATTGGAATCAGGATTTTGGAGCTTCTACAAATGCTCCATATTTATGAACGCCCTTAGAACAGATTTATAAATGGTATTATATTTATTCCTATAGTAGAGTTTCTATTCCCATATAACCATCTATAACCATCTGCAGATAGCCATGTCCTAAAGGTGTTACATTTGTAAACAAAAGTTAAATATTTTGCAAAAATAATTAATAATATTGCTGAATATTAAATATTTTCTCTAAACATCTAAGGGTTCATTCACACTTGCGCCTGGCGGTCAGCTTTAAAATCAATTCACTTGAAATGGATTTGTGAAGGTGACCGCCGGTTTTTCGGACGGACACAAAGTCAGGCGTGTTTAAAGCTAAGGCCCCACAGGCCGTAAACGCAGTGATAAAGCGTATTGTTTCCGCAGTACTTTTAAGAGAAAGTTCAGAGTTTTCCTCTGCAGACTTTCTCTTAACATTATATCTATGGGAAAGCCGGCGGCGTTTCCGTAGATATAATTGACATGCTGCAATTTGCAAAGCCGCAACGGCTTTGCAAATCGCTGTGTGTCCACGCTGCGATCTTTTCCGCAAAGTGGGGATGGGATTCACATGAATCCCATCCACTTTGCCTGCACTGTACAATGCCGCAATTTTTCCCGCAGCGTCACTGCTGCGGGCAAATCGTGGCGTTTACGTCCCGTGGGGCCCCGACCTAACTTTGTGTCCAGGAGCAAACAGGTTTATTTAGAAAAAACAGGAAAATAAATAAACCTTAACTTCAGGCACAAAAACAACAAAATAAAATACAGCCTTAACTTCAGGCAAAATAATGTGAAACAAAACCCTGCTCGTCTGAGCACTAACTAAACAATAAGTACATGTGGCTTACTACCAACCACACAAGAAAACCACAATAGTTCAGTATAGTCTCACCAAATGCTCTGTGTGTCAGGACAAACCCAGGCACCTCCTCTTGTTCCCAGGATCTGCAGCCTTTTATGGCCCAGTAATGAGCCCGGGACACACACCTGGTTATGGTTACGTTCATGGGAATAGCCCTTTAATCCCTACCTGAGACATGCAGGCAACTCCTAAAGGACCCTACACACATTAGAAAAAAAAGACAGCCAAGCTCATCTGTTTCAGCAAGATCAGCTGACTACGGTCTCTGAGGAGTATTAAGGCCTGATCCTTTTGTTCGTTAAGATATTTTAGGACTCCCCCAGAGGAGTCTGAGCAAATTACGCCAGTCTCCCCATTGAAAGCACATACATGCACAGCTGAATCAAAATTCTGAAGGAAAGTTTAGTCCAGCTGTCAGCTATTGAGGATATATGGGCACCTTAAGGGCCCCGTCAAAAAACCCAATTGCAATTTTTTGTTTCCTTCCATTGTCATCCATGATGGGATCTCAACTATTATATCACTGAAATATGTATACGATATGTTAGTTGAAATATAAAATGCAACTTACATTTTGCGATATCACCTTCCAGCTGCAGAATTTGTGGCACTGGCATTGTGAGAACCACGATATCAAAGTTTTCAGGGGACCCCGACTTTCTGCAAACTTCCCAACTTCCTTCTCGAAGGTTTATGTGTGTTACATGGCGTTCATAACAGATGTCAGCACCTGTTTAGAGGGAGAGAAAACAGGGGAAATCTAAAAATCAAGATGGTGCCTGATCGGAAGTGGGAAGAAGCAAGTACTGCATAAAGCTTTTAAAGTGTGATAGACAGGTAGGAAGGGATTGGAGTAATGTATCTTCACTGGAGGTCTTCTTGAAGGACATATCTTTTTTTAATTTACACCAGTATACAATAGCATACCTATTAAAACCCGCTAGCGGTAAAAAAAAAAGCAAGCGACTCCCATTGAAATGAATGGGAGCCTTTTTTGCAGGCGGATATTGAGGCTGATTCCGCGTCAAAATCCGCCTGAAAAAAAAATCCTCCATGTGAACAGAACCCAAAGAGTCACCCGTTTAGGATCCCATTTCTCTGCAGGAATGGAGGGCAGTTATTGAGAGTGTCCTGCTCTGGAGGACCGCTTTGTCCTGTCCTGCACAAACAAACCACAAACGTGAATGGACAATGCCCAATTTTCCCTGTGGTGGGGCTGTACAGAAATTAAACAATAATTGCCAAGTTTCTCTGCAAATATAAGATGATTGTTTGGGGTCCCCAAGGACACCTTGTTATCCTCTTATTGTCAGAGAGCTTTTCTAACAAAATGGACAACACCCATAGCATCAGAACTAGAGAATTGCTTTAATAAGTATCAAAGACTCGCTGGTGTGAAATTCGGATAAATTATTATAAGGCTTTGGTCTCTTTACAATTCTGGCACTCAAGAGTGTGCCAGCATTGTAATCTATACCAGTCAAGGCTGGCGTATGTTTCTGTTTTAACCAACACCAGTTAGTCCCCATCTGGGCCCCCCTTGGCCTCTGCCCCTCTTGCCTTCATAGAAATTAGTGCGACGAGGTGCAGAACCAACAATATGGTACATCTATCCACATTTACACCTATCTATGCCACAATACTGCTACAGATGGGTTAGAAAGTTCCCTCAGTATGTCAAAAACAATGAATGGGCTTATTTACAATGACAATTTAATGATCTTTACTAGAGATGAGCGAACACTGTTCGGATCAGCCGATCTGAACAGCACGCTCCCATAGAAATGAATGGAAGCACCTGTGACGCTGACTTTGCCGGCGGCCGGCGTCACAGGTGCTTCCATTCATTTCTATGGGAGCGTGTTGTTCAGATCGGCTGATCCGAACAGTGTTCGCTCATCTCTAATCTTTACAAAAAAAAATAAAAAATTAAATGCAATCCTATTTAGACAAAAAAAACCAAAAAACCCCAAAACAACTAGTTATATAGTTATAGGATATCTACCGGAGGTACCTGACTGGCTGAGGTAGTGCTTGACAATGGAAGAGACTCCCTGAGGTGTAACAAGGTTGTAGGATCCTTCTTTCATCACCATTCCTTCTACTGTGGCACTCAGCGGTATACAGATCCCTTTAGCCACAAGCTCATCATAAAACCTGTAAGAGGATCACAAAAAACAATATCCAAAATTTAGTATTAGTGTTATCGAAGTCTCCTGGTGTCCTGATTTGTGCAAAATTTGGAACTTTTTGTGTTTTTTACCCACCAATTTTTTGGCTTATTGGAGGAGGCATTGCCTGCCACAGTCCAGCAGGTGTACTCTAAATATGGAAACAGAGACTGGCATAAAGTATATCTGCACCAGCTCCTAACTAGAGTATATTTGCTAAACTGGTGTACGGACTGCCAAAAGAAACAAGAACTTTTTTTTAAAGAGAAGTTCACCTTTAAATAAATAAGATAAACCTTATTCTAGCACACTTCAAAATAAATGTATCCATATTTTCCCTTCCTTTACATGCCAGACTGCTGAGTTTGGTATAATTCGGGCATGGTTTCACTTATGACTCTGTAAAAGAAAGTAGGAGAATTGAAGTTCCTCAGGGGCGGGGCTATATGGAAGAAGTTCCAAGCTCTTTGTAGGTTATTGTAAGTGACATTCAACAATGACAAACAGCATTGACCAACACAGACATGGCTTTTCTCCTAATGAGATGGTTTTGAGCCTAGCAATTTGTAATAGTGTTATCACTTCCCTGATGCCAAAAGTGCACAGCAACCTACAAAGGACACAAGAAGGAATGGCACCCATTGGAAACACAAGAAAATTCATGGAAAAGTTGCAAACAGAGAGCTTGTATAGAACTGCAAGCAATGACCCTTATGAAGGAAAGTCACAAGGGAGAATTATCAAGACTGGCATGACTCGTAGACCCTTATGATGTTTATACAGGGGCTATAGAAGGTTATACATATGAGCCACAAGTGTCAAAAAAGCTTGCTATAGCTAGTAATATCGATGTACAAAGACTTCATATCAATAAAGACAGTAACCAATTTTCTCACGTTTTGTGCTTCTGCGCATAATCCGGTGTGACTGTGATATATTGCGCTCCCAAGTCAACTGTACAGTTTGGATCTGACAGAGATCGGCTGGTAGACATGCGCCCACCTAAAGAAACAACACAGAAAAGTTGGGATTTCAAGTTAACAAATCACTGTTAGCAATAATGTATTGCTAAATTGATATATTGTATTTATCTAGCTCATATCATAAAACATAATGTGGAGCAGTTGCATAATAGTGTGCGTGCAGGGGCAAAATACAGTGTGCCACTGCCCCTGCACACACACTGCTATGCCCCAAAGTGGCCCCTGCACATACTATTATGCCCCATAGTGGCCCCTGAACACACTGTATTATGCCTCACAGTGGCCCCTGCACACACTGTATTATGCCTCACAGTGGCCCCTGCACACACTGTATTATGCCTCACAGTGGCCCCTGCACACACTGTATTATGCCTCACAGTGGCCCCTGCACACACTGTATTATGCCTCACAGTGGCTCCTGCACACACAGTATTATGCCTCACAGTGGCTCCTGCACACACAGTATTATGCCTCACAGTGGCTCCTGCACACACAGTATTATGCCTCACAGTGGCTCCTGCACACACAGTATTATGCCTCACAGTGGCTCCTGCACACACAGTATTATGCCTCACAGTGGCTCCTGCACACACAGTATTATGCCTCACAGTGGCTCCTGCACACACAGTATTATGCCTCACAGTGGCTCCTGCACACACAGTATTATGCCTCACAGTGGCTCCTGCACACACAGTATTATGCCTCACAGTGGCTCCTGCACACACAGTATTATGCCTCACAGTGGCTCCTGCACACACAGTATTATGCCTCACAGTGGCTCCTGCACACACAGTATTATGCCTCACAGTGGCTCCTGCACACACAGTATTATGCCTCACAGTGGCTCCTGCACACACAGTATTATGCCTCACAGTGGCTCCTGCACACACAGTATTATGCCTCACAGTGGCTCCTGCACACACAGTATTATGCCTCACAGTGGCTCCTGCACACACAGTATTATGCCGGACAGTGGCCCCTGCACACACAGTATTATGCCGGACAGTGGCCCCTGCACACAATATTATGCCAGATAGTGGACTAAACATGAACAATTATTATACTCCAGGGTCTAAAGAGACCACAGAGTATAATGATAGCAGTGTTTGTTGGGGTTCGCAGGCCCGCAACTTCAATAACTGATCCCCATTGCTGCTCATAGCCATCTCCATTTCCCAGGCGGTTGTGAGCAGGAGCAAGGATCGGTAAGTAAATAGGGCCCATTACCGGCTGGAGATACTGTTTTTAAAAGAAAAAAAAAAAAACATCATCAGGGACCCCTTAATATCCCAGGCCCTGTGGCAGCTACTATCACTGCTGCCCTGGTATTTACACCACTGTGGGGGTAGCTATAGGAAGTGCGGCGGTAGTATCTGCTACCGGGTCCTGAAGCCTCAAGGGTCAGAGTTCTCCCTACAGCATAAGAAGACAGCAGTAATATAGACAGCACATAATAAGTGCAGTGACACAGATGTGAACAGAGCTTTAGTCTAAAACCCCAAGTAGCGGGCTGGAGCGGAAAAGTGATGTTGGAAAAACTGTCGGAAACACATCGCAGTTTTTCTCATAGCGCTTTTCACAAAAAGTTTGGGAGTTTTCTTCTGCGGACTTTCTGTTTCAATTATACTTATATAGAATCCGCCGGCGTCTCCATATAATTATAACTGACATGCTGCGATTTCCAAAAACGCACCAGTTTTGCAAATTGTAACATTTCCATTGCGCGTAGAGAAAAGTACTTCAAGAACTGTTAAGAAACATTAAGTGTCCGGAACTTTTTAACCTTATCGTCTATGGCTAACGGTCGTCCGTTATACTGTCTGTTATTACTGTCCGTGTTCAGAAAGCAGAGCAGAAACTAAGCAAAAAATGGCCACTAAGTGTTCATGTGCCCCCTAACTCTGCATGCACTGCCATATGTCCTTGCATAAAGTCATAGAGCTCCTATATAAACTTAACCACCATGCTAGAACATTACCTGCACCCCTGGCTTTGTCCCATATCACCAGCTGCAGTTTGCTGGCCAGTTGCTTCCTCAGCAGGTAAGCACACAGGCTCCCTGTCAGGCCGGCACCCACGATTAATATCCTAGACATGGTGAATGAAAACCTCAGCTCACTAATCTGTGTGTTTCTCCTGCACACTTACACAACAGACGCTGGCCAAACATAGCTTACCCTGGGAGAGGAGCTGCCGGCCTGCACTCAGCCCTGACTGCAAACAGCTTGCTATGTTAATACAAACGCTTTACTCTAAATCAACTCTGGATTGTAGCTAAAGACTTTACAAAGTTGCTTGTGTTATTGATTCTTCCACATAGATGGTAAATACGGTTAGAAAATTATAAATGTATAATAGTAATGTATAGAAAATATCTCGTAAATACAACACACAGAATGCAACATACATTCTTAGGCCTGGTTCACATCTGCGTTCGGTTTTACGTTCGGGGAGTCTGCTTGGGGATCCCCTCGAATGAAATATTGAACGCATTGACAAGCAATGGAAGCACACGGACCCCATAGACTGTGGTTTCCACACGAGTCATGCGGAGAGGAAAGTAGTTCATGAAGCACTTTTCTCGCCACATGTTCCATGCGGACACCGTGTGGAAAACACATGGACCCCATTATAGTCTATGGGGTCCGTGTGCTTCCATTGCTCACTGCATTCGGTATTCCGTTCGGTGGGGGGGGGGGGGGACTCCCTGAACAGAATACCGAAAGCAGATGTGAACCAGGCCTTAGGATTCACATGGTGCTAGAGAAAATTCTCCTGTTTTCCAAGTTTTATGCCCCAATTGGTGTCCTGCAGCAAAGAAAAGCGCTTCTTCGCGCAGTGCTTTGCACAGAAAGTTCGCAGAGTTTTCCTCCATGGACTTTCTGCTTCAATTATACCTATAGGGAGACCGCCGTCACTTTCCTAGGTATAATTGAGATGCTGTGATTTCCCAAGCTGCAACAGGTTTGGAAATCGCCATGTATCAGCAGCGCGTAATTTACTGCAAAGTGGGAATGGGATTTTCTAGGATCCCATCCACTTTTCTGTGACAGTTTTTTTCCATGACGTTTACGTCACATGGGGCCCCGGCCTTAGTGTTGGTGTTTCCGCATGTATTCACTTAATGTGATTAGTTGAGTCGTTTAATAAGCCTATTGATTTCAGACTGTTTCTAAAAAACATCCACAGAGGCAGTGGTTTCCTATTTACATCTTTGGAAATACATTTGCATATTTTTCCCATAATTGCGGAGATAGGCAACCTTCAGCCAGCTGTTTTACAACTACAACTCCCAGGATGCATACTTGCTCTGTTGCTCTTGGAACTCCCATGGAAGTGAATGGAGCATGCTGGCAGTTGTTGTTTCACAGCAGATGGAGTGCCGAAGGTTCATGATCCTTGTGCTATTGCCTAAAACAAGGAATACAATAAAGAATGATGATGGGCAATAAAAGGCTCAAATTTATCATAAATAAAAAATAGAAAATTGGTGCAATTTATGTCAAAAAGAGAGAAGAAACTTTAATAATGGTCAGGTCAAGGGTGGTCCCAATGGGCAGAATGGTGGCTCAGTGGTTAGCCCTTTAGCCTTGCAGTGCTGGAGTTCTGGGTTCAAATCCTGCCAAGGACGACATCTGCAAGGAGTTTGTATGTTCTCCCTGTGTTTGCATGGGTTTCCTCTAACACTTCAAAGACATACTGATAGGGGGAGGGTAGCCCCAATGAATATTGTAGTCCTGACTCTATCCACACTATCATTTCTATTACTCTGGCCATCTATTTCTGGCACTATGCAGTCTATGACTATCACACACATTTTTATCCAATTTCCCCTTTCAGATTGTATCATACTTCCCACATTCTCTTGTGTTGCATGCTAGTCTGTGAGGATAAAGGTCACATTAGTATCCACTGGTTTTGCTCCAGATCCCTCAAATATTGGCTTAGCAATGTTACATTTTTCCTGCTACATTGAGATAGTAAGCTAATTCTAATACTGAATAGTCAAATCAATGATAACAACCAGCACAAGGATCCTCCTGAGTAAATACGCCTGGAAGCAAAGTTCCCACAGTTCCGTTTTTTGATGTGAATCCAAAAAACATGAAAAAACTGCAATGTGGGAACCTGAACTTAGGATTTGTGGTTTGTTACCCTAGTTGTATGTCTCAGGATATGAACCCATACATGAATATTAAAGATACTGTATGTGTTGAATGAAGACTAAGGGACCAACTCCTTTGTATAAAAGGGGTTTTCTGGGAGTTATATGGTGACCTGTCCTTAGGATAGGTCATCAACATCTAATAGCTGGGGGTCTGACATCCCACAGATCTTCTGGCCAAAGCCATAGGTTTTCAACTGGCTCATTTGCATTTCAGTTCCTTTCAAGTGAATGTGGAGGACCAAGACCAAGCACAGATTCTATGAAATGTACAGCAGTGTGCTTGATATTCAGTGAAGAGGCTACAGTGCTCACCCTATGGTTTCTTCAAGCAGTCCTAATATAAGTCCTCAATATGTAACTCCTTGAAAACCCCTTTAATTATTCTCCACTATGTACCCCCAAATAACAGGTGTTTTTACCTGTCCCAATATTTAGGTAGGATGTAATTGGGTTAAAATTATTATTATGATTTTATTAAAGGGGTTTTTACATACACAGGGGATAGGGTAATGCATGATTCTCGGGGCCACCAGCAATCATGAGACCATAGGTCCCTTGTGTGAATGGAGTGGCCACCACTCCATACACTTCTATGAGACTAATGGAAGTAGCTGAGCACATCTCTCCAGTCCTGTAGAAGTGAATAAAGTAGTGGCCATGCATGCACACTACTGCTTCATGCATAGGGGGGACTCTGGGACCTTTGTTTTCATGATCAATGGGGGGGGGGGTCTCATTAGTTAAACCCTCAGTATTTATACATTTATCAACTATCTTGTGTATATATATATATACTAGCTGGTACCCGCGACTTCGTCTGCGGTGATTGTAGCAGTGGGTATATACAGGCGTGGGTAAGGTTTTCGTAGTGTGTACAGTATAAGGGATGGGATATGAAATGTAAGTTTGTATCTTGTTTTTGCTGTAATTCCGAGAATACGTGAGACTTTTGTGTTGAAGTTACTTTGTATTTGAGCTGCTATACGGCGTTGTGAGAAACTTTACATAGTGACTTTGGGACAGAGGTATTTGAAGTTAACCCTTTCCCGCCGATGGCATTTTTTGATTTTCGTTTTTGACTCCCCTCCTTCTAAACCCCATAACTTTTTTATTTCTCCGCTCCCAGAGCCATATGAGGTCTTAATTTTTGCGGGACAAATTTTTCTTCATGATGCCACCATTAATTATTCTATATAATGTACTGGGAAGCAGGGAAAAAATTCAAAATGGGGTGGATTTCAAGAAAAAATGCATTTCTGCGACTTTCTTACGGGCTTTGGTTTTATGGCGTTCACTGTGCAACCAAAATGACATGTCCCCTGTATTCTGTGTTTCGTTACGATTCCGGGGATACCAAATTTATATGGTTTTAGTTACATTTTGACCCCTTAAAAACAAATCCAAAACTGTTAAAAAATTTTTTTTTTGAAAAGTCGCCATATTCCGACAGCCGTAACTTTTTTATACGTGCATGTACAGGGATGTATATGGCGTCTTTTTTTGCAGGACTGGGTGTACTTTGTAGTTCTACCATTTTCAGGAAATGTTATTGCTTTGATCACTTTTTATTCAAATTTTTATCAGAATCAAAACAGTGAAAAAACGGCGGTTTGGCACTTTTGACCATTTTTCCCGCTACGGCGTTTACCGAACAGGAATAATATTTGTATAGCTTTGTAGAGCGGGCGATTTTGGACGCGGGGATACCTAACATGGATGTGTTTCACAGTTTTTAACTACTTTTATATGTGTTCTAGGGAAAGGGAGGTGATTTGAATTTTTAATCCTTTTTTTTTTGTTTTTTATATTTTTTTTACTTTTTTGAAACTTTTTTTTTTTGCATTTATTAGACCGCCTAGGGGTATTGACATGGGTGGGCGGTGTCGCGGATTGTCAGAGCGGTGGGGGTTGGCAAACATTGCTGCTCCGGAGCGTTAAAGAGAGTCTCCTGGAGTATCGTTAAGGTGAGGGGCAAAGTGGTAAAGTATATGTATATGAGATTGTGTGGGGTTAGGGGCGAGGCTGTAGAGGGCAATATGAATTTTGTGGCTTGCTATGGTCCAAAGTGTGTGAGATTGCAGAGATGGTGGTGTGAGTTTGGGTTTTGTGGGGGTCCTGGGAAAAACATATGTGCGCTATTGTGACAAAAAGTAGCCTATTGCGCAATCGGGTGTATTAACTATGTTTGTGGAAAATTTCAGCCAAATCGGTCGAGCGGGTTTTGCGTGATTGACTAACAAACATCGGAACACACAAACCCACAAACATCCAAACTCACAAACTTTCACATTTATAATATTAATAGGATATATATATATATATATATATATATATATATATATATATCTTGTGAGAAAGTGACAGGCAGAGTGCTGGAGTTCCGGTATATCTTCCCCAGGTTTCTGACATATCTGTGTTCCAGTGCGGGTCTTGAATAGGCCTCAGCTCTAGGTGTGGGTCCCGGGCTTGTTACTGGGCCATAAAAGGCTGCAGAGTGTACACTTCAGGGTAGATCCTGGGTGCAAGAGCAGGCGCCTGGGTCTGTCCTGAATTACTGAAAGTCTAGTGAGACTGTACTGTGCTATCTTGTTTGTTCGTGTGGTTTGTAGTAAGCCATGCGTATACTTAGCTTTATACTGTTTAGTTAGTGCTCGGCTGAGCAGGGTTTTGTTTGACATTCTTTTGCCTGAAGTTAAGGCTGTTTTTTTTTCTAAATAAACCTGCTTGCTACAAATTTTAGAGGTATACTACTGGCTCACATCAGTGGTTCTCAACATGATTAATGTTGAAAACTAAAAGTCATCATCCAAGTAACTGCTCTTCTTATCACAAGGGTGGGTAAACAACTCAATTTTCTATATTCTAGACCTCTAAAAGGGCTGCTGTCTTGTGGGGAACCCCTGAATAGAGAGCGATGACAAACGAATGCCCATAGGTCTCATTTCTATTTGATTTTCTGCAAATTCAGAGGGGTTTTAAGGACAACATATGGAATGTGAAGACCCCAGTTTAATATTTCACTAGGGCCTTGAAGATAAAGCATTGCACATGTACCCCCCGAGTACGTGCATGATTATACATTGCTGCTTACCATGAAATGAGAGACTTTCAGCTCCCATGAGGACAGACATGAAACACATTTCTGCTATACAAAGCTATGGTGAAATCCTTTCCTTTATATCCTGATCTCCCTAAATGATTTCTTTAAATGAAAGCCGCTATTTAAGCCAATTGTCATTTCTACTGGTTGACTCCAGCTTTACAGTTTCCATGGAGATGAAGAGGATATTTAGCTCCATGTATCCGTTATATTTTATTATTATGATAATACGCTTTCTTCTGCCTGCAGTGCCCGTGGCATTATTAGAATGGGAAATGTAGACACTGTAATACTGCTGGATAAAGGGAGCCCGGCAGACAAAGTGTTCAGCAATGACATCTGGGTATAAAGAACAAAATCAAAGCAAAGAGATACAAAAAACATTGTAATAACCGTTTCCTTTATCGACGATCATTTTGGTTTTTAGGTCATATTAAATTTTCCCCATTTTATAATCACTATTAGAGAGAAAAATTCATCAGTGTTAGAAAAGCATCAGGTGGCGTGATAAATATAGTGCGGTCTGTGAGACATTCTTCTTAAAGGGGTTTTCTGGGAATTGGCCATTGATACCAGACTGGTGTGGGTCACCACTGAGTAGTCAGGTGTTCAGGTTGAGTACCGCAGCCTCCTCATCATACACAGTGCCATCCATGTACTAGTGGCTGAACGTGGTACTGCAGCTTACTCAGTCAAATGCTTGGAATGGAGCTCTAGTACAGACACAGCAGATTAACAATGTACTAAGCTGTTCCTGGTAAGAAGGAGGTCACAGTGTTCAGCAGCACCGTTGTCAGACCCCCACCGATTTGATAATGATGAATAAAGTGTTAATGGCATTAGAAGACAGTCCATTTACTTTTATTTATCAAAGACTTTATGCACTTTATAACCCGCAAGCATTATTACACAAATTTTATACACATTGGCAATGTGCCCTCAAAGCCTTGGCAGCGGCTGAGCGGTGTGGCTAGGGAGCCTGGCAATGTCACATCAAAGGTGGGTATACTTGCCTTTATGGAGGAAAGAAAAATCAACATGCTTTGCACATCAGAAAATTTTTGCAGGTCATTACTTACGGTATAATGGCCCCTCCAACCCCCACAAGCAATATAAGCAAAGGGTTAGCTAAATTCATTACTCATTGCTCTTGTCTCCACTTCTTCCCTGAGGTCTGATGTGACATCAGTACAAGACTCCTGGAACAGAGGAAGAGTGGCGGGTAATGAATCCAGCTCACTGGTCACTCCTAGGTTGCCCAAAATGTCAAAAGCACGTCCATCCGTACTAGACCACCGAGATAGCCTGCTAAGGCAAGCAGGTTGTATAAAGTCAAAGTAAGGTTGGCTGGCGCTCATGTTTACTGAGAGGAGAACTCTGGTAGGTGCTTATTGGGACAGTGCACACTGGTGTTACAGACAGGGGCAGTTATAGGAAACAGGTAAGCAGCTGTACCCCTGAACTGGTGCCTGAAGAATCCTAAATTCCCTCTGACACATAGGAAGACAACAATATTATAAACGGCACTTGTTAGGTAGGGGCCCTATTATGAATGTTGCAGGAGCCCAAGTATTTCAAGTTATATCTCTGGTTAGAGTTTGAGCTTTCAGGTAACCTGCAAATGTTCATCTGACAAGTTATTAAGACCTATCTTAGACTGTATATAGAACAGGCTCTTAGAAATGTGACGTGACCCGGCATTTGTGCACTATCATGCTGAAAATCTGTAACGCAGAACATTTGAGAAATCTCAGATTTGCCTTTATACAGGCTTAATATGTCAGAGTTCAGCTATTTGCCGCGTATAAGTCATCTGACCTTCAAACTTGACATTTCTTATTAACTCAGAGCAATTATTTCCGTCTCCAATTGTGCAGTCTCTTCGTTTCTTATATAACCCCCTGAAAACAGTTTAGGCTAGGTTTCCATGGTGAACTATGGTCATTCATGAGTCACGGTAAAATTGTGGCATTATCATGACTCATATAAAACTTTTCCAATGTGGAAAAATTTGTAGTCAACTTGCAAGGATTGTGAGAATTAAGGAGTAAGTTAAAGGGGGTCGGGTCTACCGTAGGATGTCTGCAGCGGACATCCTGCAGCAGACCCACCCATGATAAATACAAGCCAAAATCATCGGGTTCGCTATGGCGTTCAGAAGTAATTCCCAGATGACTGGCCCAGGTTTTAATCTTTACAATACAAGGCCAAACACGCAGTAATATTTGACATGCTGTGGGTTCAATATCCTTAGCACTGCAGGTTTCTTTCTGCATTGTGTGGATTTGGATACACTTTACTGTACACGACGGGTTACAATCAGTGATTTTAGAGCTAATCCGGTGTGAGCATGCCAACGGTGTCCCTGGCATTAGTCAGAATTCTTGTAACATTGTTTTTTTGTATACACAATAAAACATGCCTCTGCTCCTGAGCTATTGCCTTCTTTGTCAAATGAGCTCTTTAAAGCAATGATGACATACCTTTCCTCTTTGGAGCACTTGCATATGGACAAAAACTTCTCGGCAATGGAGAAGTGGAAAAACACTGCTGGATTCAGGGAACGCTATAACCTATCTATCTGTGGGGCTGAAGTGTGCCAGAAGTCTGGTTTAATTTGTGCCAAAAAACAAGCCTCCATGGCACGCATCATATAGAGTTTGTTTTTGTCATTTTTTTAATTTTTTTTTTACTTCCCAGAAAAGGGAGTGGAACTTCTCAGAAAAAGAGTCTGATTTAACATTCAACAATATACACCAGAAATGCACAAAAATTCTGCCGCAAACTAAGCCAAGGAATAAACTTAGACTACACAGTCTAAAGATACATCAGATTTACCATTGAACATGGTCACTGTGATAAATCTGGCACACTTTAAGGCTCTAGTTTAAGTCTGCACTGTCTAAATATTGGACAGAATTAGTAACTCTCACCCAACGTATTCATCTTTGCTCTTTGGTTATAATGGAAACCTCATCTGTTAATGAGATAGAATTGGATTAGTTCTATATCTTACATACTCCCAGTCATATGACTTGACTTACAGTTAAATGAACTAATAACCCCTAATCCAGACATGTTCTTATGGCATATTTGTCACACCAAATATTTTCAGTAAACAACATTTTAGACAAAAATGGAATCTGACTAAATACAAAATGCAGCATGCTTTCATGTCCTGCCTTGGCATCTATAGTTGGTCAGTTTTGCTAATAATGGTTATTGTCACCTTATCACAGTTTTCCAATATGTCTATTTTTTTTTATAACTAATTTTTATTAATTTTTTTCAATTAGAAAACAAATAATAGCAAAACTTCAATCAGGAAACAAACAATAAAAAAGGAACTGCAGTAATCCCATCAGATGGCAAGGAACAGTGACAGTGGGGGAATGACCAGTCAGCAACCTAAAGGCCGTGAAGGATACAATATGCATCCCATTGTGACTAGATAGTCTTGAACGCCTCCGTAGTGTTACTGAGGTTCGCTGTCAAGTATTCAAGAGTGCGAATATCTTTCAACCTTCCAAGTTACTCCGGTCCCAACGGCGGAGACATCAACCTCCAATTATGAGCTAAAGGGTCTTGATGATGCCTTACCAAGGTGTCTAGGGGGGAGACCAAGGAGATAAGTCAGCGGGTTTAATGGGACTCACTGAAGAAAGAGGGTATCCATCATTGCCTTGACCTCCCTCCAGAAACCCAATATGAGCGGCAAAATCCAAAACATACAGTATGGTATCTTTCCAATATATCTAATCACACACTGAACCATCACATGCTTTACTACACAAATACATTTTATACTTTAGTAAACAACCAGCCAACAAATGCAAACTTAGACCTCCTTTACACGACCGGGAGCAGTGTACAAGTCAGTAAGAGGACAAGAATGACACAAGGATACACAAGGATAGGTATCTGTAGGTAGTGCTTTTCACTGATTCATATATTGAAGTGAATAGACCGAGCTGCTAATACGGACAGTTAAAGGCGTGACCCTTCACTATGGCCCAGACAAACAGCCACAAAAATGATGGACCCATGGAAATTTATGTGTCTGTACTTTGATCCACAATTGTACAGTCGAGTGAAGGAGGTCATACACATTAGATATGTATTGTCCAGACTGGTCGGTTTTTGTTGCACTGTCTGACCATCTGTGTATGAAGTCCAGATGCCAGGGTAAATAAATTAGATTTCAACTGCCCAATCCTTTTGTTCTCATAGTGATAAGTGTGCGGACCTCTCCCCAGTCAGTACAGTCAATGTACTAATGCTCCATATGGTGACGTCTGGCAGGATAGTATTTGTTTGGCTAAAAGTTATTTTATATATAAATTCTTCAGATTGAATCTAAATATTTATGTTCTGGATTCATCTGAGAAGAGGAAAGCACAACAACTTTATTCATAGTAAAGAAAAGAACAAATACAAATAAATGGAAGTCATGAGACATAAATATTTATATAGAAACAATGAGAACAGGTGATTTATAAAGTATTACAGGATAGCATTAGGGCCCGGTTCACATCTGCGTTCGGTATTCCGTTTGGGAAGTCCACTTGGGGACTACCTGAACGGAGTAACTCAGTCCACCTTATATACCATATAACAGATAAGGCAACACAAAGAACACAACACATTGACCAGACTTCAAGGTTGTACACAATCTAAAAGTAGACAAACCAGGGTCTCCATACTGACTCATCTACTTAGCTTGTTTGTCAGACAAATACATACATAATAGTATTGTGTAACCTGTCATTAACACACACACTGTACATACTATATGTAATGTTTGTGTGTATATACGTGTGTATATACATATACATTACACACATATATATATATATATATATATATATATATATATATATATATATATATATATATACTGTTCTCTACAACAAGCCATAAGAACCCACGTGTACTCTGTCTTTGGACTCCCAGTGTCACGTGACTCGTGTTGCTGCTCAGACTCCCAGAGACTACGTCACGTGATTTCCACACAGCTCACCAATTGGACTTTTCTTTTGACACTGTACAGCAAAGAGACCTCTTCTCTTATTGGTCAAAACTCTCCGGTCTCTAAGCTAACAGGCCGCTTGATTGGTTAGTGCAGCTGTCTCCGGCAGGGTTCTCGGCCCCGCCTCTTCAGGAAGGAGTGAATGGTGTGAGCTGCTGTGTGCTCGCTAATAGGCTGCAGCCTGCCCCCTGTCATAGTGCTAGTGCTGGGTGTGTGCGGCGCTCCTGCCTGGTACGTACCTGCCACTCTCTATATACATCCTCTTACTATCTATATACTATGACATTACTATTAGTATAGCATTACATTGTAACTGGGCAGTTTGGGGACTTTTATACCCTAGTTCTTGTCTGTTTCATTACTTACCCCCCCTACTTAGTGGATCTGTCAGCAGGTGCCCCAGCAATGGTGTCATTTGTTTCTAGATGGGGATATTGTGAGCACTGATTGTGACTAGTATGTTGTAGTGTAGTGTACATGTATGTTACGTGTGGCTGTATTACATATGTGTATTATACATGTATGTTACATATATTGTAGTATGTGTAGTATACATGTATGTTACATGTGACTGTATACCATGTGTATTATACCTGTACAGTATGTTACTTGTATTACATATGTTGCATTATATATTTTTGTATTATACATTTATGTTACATATGACTGTTACATATGTTGTAGTATATGTATTATACATATATGTTACATATGATCAATGCAGCTGAATGACATGTATTATACGTGTATGTTACATTGGCTTGCATTACATATGGTGCATTATCTGTATTATACATGTATGATATGTGTATTATACATTTGTTACGGGTGGCTGTATTACATATATGTATTATGCATGTATGTTACATATGATCAATGCAGCTGTATAGCATTTGTGTATTATACATGTATGTTACTTGTGGCTGTATTACATATGTTGTAGTATGTGTATGATATATGAGTATTACACATGTATGTTCCATGTAATCAGTGCAGCTGTATGACAAATGACATTACTATCTGTACGGTCAGGTCTGATGATATCATGGCACCATAAAGTTTACGGACCCTTCTAGTAGCAGAGATCCACTTTAAACAGTAGATCACACTCTGCAGACCGTTGCATCTGGCAAAATTGTTGACTATCACATTTGTATAAAGCAGATGCGGTGTCATGCATAGGGGGTCCTGCGTTGGTCCCCTTCTATAAGTCACAGAAGACAGCGGCTACCAAGAACATTTCCCCTTGTAGTACACAGACAGTCCATTGGTTTTAGTAGGACATCCTAGACAACTACTTTTAGGCTAGGGCTACAGGGTCAATTATGGCTGTGATGTAGTGTTACCAAAGATCGCCTTTTTTTTTTTTACTTATATAGGTGAAGGAATCGTGTGGTGACATGTTAATCTTCAGTTATGTGACAGTTCTATTTGTAGCTAAAGTCACTGTGTTACCCTAGCCTTAGGCAAGGGATATGCAGTGACTTGAGCCACAATACACATTGCACAACCAAAGATTGCAGTTTCATGCACGACAGCAATGTTTTTGGTTGAGCAACTTGTCTTGGATATGTCATAACTTTATGAATGGTTATGGTCTGATCCCTGAGACTCCTGTAGAAAGAGTTCCAATGTATGGAGCTCACTGCAGCCCACTGTCCAGGGAACATGACTGTGACCAGGTCTGGTCTTCCATTGACAGGCTCCCCAGCTGTTTGTGCTAGGTGACCACTGCATCCATTAACTGACCTCAGTGGTGACCTAGCCTAGGTGAAACTAGGTGAAATAGCATGTGACTGATGTGACTTTCCATATGTGAAGCAGTCACCTGGCACAAATGGAACATCATTCTTGATGTCAGCTGGAGACCTGTAGATGGAAGGATCTGACCTACTGCCGCTGTTAAAGCATGATTTGGGAGTGGTGAGTTATGTTGTTTATGTTATTGACCCCTTTGACATCTGGGACCCCCACCTATCTAGAGAACAGATCCCACCAGTCATAAAGTGATGGCACATCCTAAAGATAAGCCATAGCTTTATAAAATGGGAATATTCCCATATATTGCACCCCTTGGGAGTGTGGTCTGTTGTATGAATTCCATGGTTATAATGGACAACAACTAATGTACAAGTTTCTTTTTATGTTACTAGTCCCAAGATGTGGTGGTTGGCAGCGGTGACCGTACTGATCTGTGGAATCACAACACAGTCATTGGATACATCACGAAAAGTTAGGCGAGATGTTGTGGACTTCTTATATACAGCAGATCCTGAAGCTAACATGAATATTGTAAGTTACATTGAAAAGAATACATACATTATTGCCAAGGGTATGTGTGTCATATGCAAGCCTCAGTACTGTGTCAGATCTGAATTAAATCACATATGAACAGTACCCAAAAGCTCTCTTTGACTTATAAAGCACTTGTGGTCGTTGTTCTCTTCCTGCCATCAAAAGTGCTGGTGTAGGCTCAAATGGCAGTAAGCGCACCCAGCGTTGATGCTGAGCGGTGATGAACACCCCCCCCCCAGTACTCGTCTATGGACGAGTACTGTCAGGATTAGGGGAGGCGTTCCTCACCACTCAGCGTCAACGCTGGGCAGTAAGTAACGCCCCCCCTCTCACAGTACAGCGCAATAGATGCTTCTTCTGATACTGAAGAGCTACGGTAACGGCACCAATAGCTCTTCAGTGGGGGCACAGAACGGGAAAGACGATAGTGCACTGAATTCAGTGCACTGTTGGCTTTCTAGCAGTGTATTATACCGCATGTGCCCAAGGACATGATATAGCTCAGTACATAGCTCAGCTAGGATTGACAGTCTAAAAGATATACGGAGCAGTCTCCCGCCCAGGTCTCAAATGCATGACCTGGTCCACTTGGTGAAGAAGTGGCTTCAGCCTTCAGACGCACTCCAGACCAACGTCCCCAAGAACTGGTAAGACGATATCCACCAGTAGGCGTGTGACGAAGGTTGTAGAAGGTTATGTACAAGGGGAACAGGCAGTTGGAATTGTATTCTCTAGACCCAAATTGGGGATCAAACCCATTTATGATGTTGGCGGTGCCACAAGTTGGAACAGATAGCTGCGTACTGCTCTTTAACCAATGAGTCCATGGACTGTAGCAGTACCCGGTGAGTCTCGCCATTTGCGCAACCTGTCTGCTTAGCAGAACTGGCGGCTAATGGTGATCCCCAAATGTGTGAAGTAACTGTGGGGGGTGGGCTGCGTCTGCTTTAATGGACTCTGGTAATGTGGTAACCTTGGTACGTGCAACTCTGGTGGAACCTGCACGATACAGTCAGCGTACTGTGGGTGTCTTGTGCATCCATGGTGAAATCAGAAACTACCTAATAGCTGAGATTTCAACAGAGATGCCTGTGGTGTAGTCAAGTCTCTGTTCCACAGCGTGATTCTTGGAAGAGATTTTCCGGTATTCTGGAACCTGTGGAAAAACCAGAAGGTTCCATATAAAAATCAGGATGGGTGGGAAAGGTTACCCAAAGTTGACCCTAAGGCTGGTCTTACACGACAGTAATGTAAGTCTGCAAATGGTCCGCAATTGAGGGTTTTCAATTGCGGACCATTTGCGGACACATTATACTCAATGCGGCCTCTTACACCACTGGATATTTTATCGGTGGTGTGGCCGGGCCGCAACCGTGGTCTGCAATTTATAGAGCATGTCCGTAATGCCCGTGAATTGCGGCACTGCACGGACTTGCCCATAGAACTCTGTGGGCGAGTGCGGCAGGACATGGACATCTGCGGGGTGTATGTTGCCAATCAGCAACTAGTGTTGCTGATCAGCAACATGCGGACTGTAGAATGATTACGGTCGTGTAAGACCAGCCTAAACCTTTCGACCTAGACTGTGGGGTGCCAGCAATAGCTGCAGACCCAGAAGAGAATAGCTCTACCCTGACTGTGTTAGCTGGCAACACTGAAGGTCAGAGGGAAATCCCTGACCTGCAGGAACTTGAGGTTTTGGAACTGCACAAATCAGAGACCCAAACTTGTCTCGTGCAAGAGAAAATGTAAAGGTGATAAATGGTAAGTCCCAGTATCTGGGAACCAGGAACCTGGATTTATTGTATAGGGTAAGCATAATAAGAGATTAGGTTACTGAGCAATTGGTGGTACCCCAACCCTTTCTAAAAGTGGTTCTAGAGTTAGCCCATAAGCACTGGGAGAACATTTGGGGTATGAGAAAACCAAAGGACGTGTATAATGTTTTTATTGGCCAGGGGTACATATCGATGGAGAGATTAGAGTCAGGTCTTAAAGGGCACTCCAATGTTATATGTAAAATTAATGGCAAGCGTAGCTGTTACTGTAACTCCTATAGGAATGAAAGAGCCGAGCTCATCCAAGACACTGTACTGTGTTTAGGAGACTGAAGGTAAGACCCATAGGTATCAGGCATTAATGGTATACCGTGAGGATATGCCCTTCCTGCCTATTATGGGAATAGCTCAATAACTGCCTAGATCACTTACCAGCAACAATATCAGACTCTGTTTCTGTCTCTTACTGGTTAAAGATGTAAACAATGGTTAGTTGTCTATCTTTGCAGTTTTAGTGGGTTGATTTGTTACAGTCATGGGAGCGTCTTGTGATCACCACATTCTTCTTATGCTATGAGGAAGTCAAAATGTGGAAGTATGTATTACACTTTCTCAACAAGACCTATACTTCTTACTTATTGTATTGGAAAGGAGTTTCTATGAAATGGTTGGGACACTTCCAATATAGCTACAGCTGCACAGGTTTCAGCATCCGGTCCCATAGATATTAATAGATCAGTTTATGCAATTATTGTTTCGGGGGTGTATATGACCGACCCCGGCCAATTTCAAGTATCCTTCGATAGACTTAAGTCTATATGGTATCCATGAAAATAGGTTCCCTTCGGGTGTACACTTACCTGTGTGGAATAAAAAGCATGTGTCTGAATATACAGTCCTATGAAAAAGTTTGGGCACCCCTATTAATCTTAATCATTTTTTGTTCTAAATATTTTGGTGTTTGCAACAGCCATTTCAGTTTGATATATCTAATAACTGATGGACACAGTAATATTTCAGGATTGAAATGAGGTTTATTGTACTAACAGAAAATGTGCAATATGCATTAAACCAAAATTTGACCGGTGCAAAAGTATGGGCACCCTTATCATTTTATTGATTTGAATTCCCCTAACTACTTTTTACTGACTTACTGAAGCACAAAATTGGTTTTGTAACCTCAGTGAGCTTTGAACTTCATAGCCAGATCTATCCAATCATAAGAAAAGGTATTTAAGGTGGCCAATTGCAAGTTGATCTCCTATTTGAATCTCCTCTGAAGAGTGGCATCATGGGCTACTCAAAACAACTCTCAAATGATCTGAAAACAAAGATTGTTCAACATAGTTGTTCAGCGGAAGGATACAAAAAGCTGTCTCAGAGATTTAACCTGTCAGTTTCCACTGTGAGGAACATAGTAAGGAAATGGAAGACCGCAGGGACAGTTCTTGTTAAGCCCAGAAGTGGCAGGCCAAGAAAAATATCAGAAAGGCAGAGAAGAAGAATGGTGAGAACAGTCAAGGACAATCCACAGACCACCTCCAAAGAGCTGCAGCATCATCTTGCTGCAGATGGTGTCACTGTGCATCGGTCAACTATACAGCGCACTTTGCACAAATAGAAGCTGTATGGGAGAGTGATGAGAAAGAAGCCGTTTCTGCACGTACGCCACAAATAGAGTTGCCTGAGGTATGAAAAAGCACATTTGGACAAGGCAGCTTCATTTTGGAAACAAAAATTGAGTTGTTTGGTTATAAAAAAAGGCGTTATGCATGGCGTCCAAAAAGAAACAGCATTCCAAGAAAAACACATGCTACCCACTGTAAAATTTGGTGGAGGTTCCATCATGCTTTGGGGCTGTGTGGCCAATGCCGGCATCGGGAATCTTGTTAAAGTTGAGAGTCGCATGGATTCCACTCAGTATCAGCAGATTCTTGAGAATAATGTTCAAGAATCAGTGACGAAGTTGAAGTTACGCCGGGGATGGATATTTCAGCAAGACAATGATCCAAAACACCGCTCCAAATCCTCAGGCATTCATGCAGAGGAACAATTACAATGTTCTGGAATGGCCATCCCAGTCCCCAGACCTGAATATCATTGACCATCTGTGGGATGATTTGAAGCGGGCTGTCCATGCTCGGCGACCATCTAACTTAACTGAACTTGAATTGTTTGTCCAAAATACCTTTATCCAGGATCCAGGAACGGATTAAAAGCTACAGGAAGCGACTAGAGGCTGTTATCTCTGCAAAAGGAGGATCTACTAAATATTAATGTCACTTTTCTGTTGAGGTGCCCATACTTTTGCACCGGTCAAATTTTGGTTTAATGCATATTGCACATTTTCTGTTAGTACAATAAACCTAATTTCAATCCTGAAATATTACTGTGTCCATCAGTTATTAGATATATCAAAATGAAATGGCTGTTATAAACACCAAAATATTTAGAACTAAAAATGATTAAGATTAATAGGGGTGCCCAAACTTTTTCATAGGACTGTACACTAAATCTCATATGCATTCATTTGCCAGGATACAAGGGGTGGCTGTGGCTACCTTTTTGTCTCTGTGTATTGTATATATACACATTCTTCACTATGTATTTTGTACTTATCTCTGTATTTTTATCTTTTATGGGTCCGTGCCCACAGACCGTATGCCTTCTTACTCATAGTGTGGGCGACTCACTTGGAAGAATTACGTCAGAAATTCCATTATGTCCTATGCGTTGAGTTTTAGGCAAAGCCTTGAACTCCTAGAAGTTGATAAAGATGTTAGGAAAGAGTCTTCATTGTCAGATTTGTACTTTGTACCCTTTTTGCAATGAAGTAATGTCTCTGCATACACTGAATATTGCTCCCTGCCAGCCATATCTCCAGGCACTTAGTCATCATACCTATACTAATACATGAATTAACTAGTTAGCAAATCAATAGCCACACAAGGGTAGCTTCACATCTGCGTTCCGGTTTCCATTCGGCTTAAGGGTTTGTTCACACAGCAGATTTTGTTGAAAAAATTCCATAAATATCAGTTCCATTCATCTTTAATGAAATCCATGTACTGGCCTTGAAAACTGCCCTAGGAGTGAGACTGATATTCAGTTGCAGAAATTTCTGCAACAAAATCTATCGTGTGTGAATGCCTCCTTACACTTAGGAAATTGAGACCGAATTTGAAAAACTGTCCAGATTTAGTAGTGACATTCAGGCTGAATAGTAGCATCCAACCTTGTCTGCTCACTAGGAACACCAGTCATGGCTACTGCCAGTGGCTATGTTGGGATGAGGTGCGCCTGCCTGCCTACCCACTCAGTTCATTGGGTTAGATATGGTCAAGCGTAAGGATTGGGGCACCTTTGACATGGGACCGTATGGTTATGGCTGTGAGATGACGAAAAACCAACGGCATGGTCATGGGCTCCCAAAGCTGAGTGATGCTTGTGTAGAGTGAAGTCGACCCCTCCTGTGCTAAAGTAGTCTAATGTAGCCATATAGTACGCAAGTCACTGCTACAGTATATTGCTTGTTTTCTTGCAGAGTGAACTGGTAAGATATAAAGGATACCCTAGTGAGGAATATGAAGTGACTACTGAAGACGGCTATATTCTGAGCATCAACAGAATACCTCACGGTGTCAAGAATCCATCTACAGGTATGAATAGATGACCGTGCGTGGTATTTTCTAAAATTGTAGTTGCTAATAATATTCACTCAAAAAATCTTGCGTTAAAAAAGTCTGTATTCTTAGTTTTTGACCCTTTTCTTAAAGGGGTGGTCCGGGATAAATGAAAACCCCTTCTCCTGCCTAATTTCTAGTATGCTCCAAAAAAATTAAAAAAAATTAAGTATATTTACCCATATGCTTGGGGCGGTCACGTTATCGCCCCACGCAGGTTTTCTGATTTCCTGGTGACGTGGCGTTTCCAGGGACAGGAGGCTACCAGTACTCCTCTCTTCCCGTAATGCATCATGGTAGTTTTACCCGAGGTCAGAATTGAACCCGTGTGCCAGTTTTCCGGCCAGATCTGTGAACAAGCCTGCACTTCTTTGCATGTAGGGAAGACTTTTTCCTTTCATGCTTGCAGCCTGTATTAGAGCGCAGCTGTCTTTTTACTGTCATTTTCTGGCTTTCATCCCTAGACACAGTAGCCTGTTTGAACACATGCCCGTAAAATATATATGGAATGATCTTTTCCATTTTCCATGTTATTTTCTTTCGTTACGTAAATCCTGCTCTTTCGGTTAATGAAGTGTGAAAGGTTGTGCATCGATCTGGTGCAGTGACACGGGCCTCACGCAGATGCCTATGTTGGCCGGTAACAAGGACAGGGTATCAGCTGTACTGTTCTTCTCACTTGGCCCTGGACTGTGACGCATCAGTAACATCATCCATATCGGAGCCAAGCTCTAACATGAGGATTCCTAGCGGCTAGGACAGTATGTCCATGACAAAACGTGTTCTTGGAAATAACTGTTTAGGAAGAGCAGCATTTCACTTGGAAATGAGAGCAAATACAAGGCCCTCTGAGGAACGATGACAGAACATGACTTTCATTAGAAGACACTGGAGAACGTGCCAATGTCTACTTCATGGAAACATGGAGTTCTGTTAATCCCCAGTCTTCTCTGGAAATGGCAGAGATGAGCCAAACTGGTATAATCCCAATAAGTGTCCAGGTTTTATAATTGTCAGATTTGGTTCCTCCTCAAGGATCGTGAAGCCTTTGAAATTTGGATATTTTGGAAATTTGTTGCCGTTGAGCTTCATGACTCAACACTTGGCTTCTATGATGATTGGACTGATGGGAGCATGGTTATTCCACAATGTGTCATTGTATGATTTACTCTTGGTGGAGCTAAAGAAAAGGTTATATGGGGATTTCAGTTCCCCTTATTCTTCTGTGTCAGGATATTACAGTGTGAACTGATCCACATTGTAGGGAGTGAGGGCCCTGCTCACAAGAGCTTACATTCTATGAGGAGACACAAGAGGTCAGAGGGCTTGTTCAGTACAATGGTCCAGCCATCTTTAATAGATAAGATCATATAACTGAAGCTGTATGAGCCGTCACCAGTCTCTGTCTGAATATACAGATACTAAGTGCATGATCTAGATGGAGGGGTCAGGATCTGAGGAATAGAGGAGGAGGGATAGAATATGATTAAAAAAAAAGTTAGTTCAGTGTGCGGAGGTGTACAACAATGTGATCAGGTTATGTGATAAGCCGTCTAAACAGTTGTAATTTTAGGGCAGTTTTGAACCTGCTTTAGTTGGGTATTAATCTGATTTCTGGGGTAAAGCATTCTAGAGCAGTGGTGCAGCTCGAGCAAAGTCTTGGACACAGGAGTGGGATATTCAAGTGTTAATGTGCCCATACACATGGTGGAACCAACTATTTAATTGTACATGCCTAATCCTTTCATTGTCAGGAGAAATAGGCAGCCACTGGGGTGGTCTGCAGCAGCATACTGCCCTCCCCCTACGTTAGGTGTTTGTCTGACAACTAGTTAAAGGGGTTTCCTTGATTAGGGGATCACTTGCAGATTGGTTAGGGGTCTAACCACTCAGAACCCCACCAATTTGGAGAATGGGGCACTTTTGTCCATTGTTCTAAAGAGAGTGATGGTCGGGCTACATACGCACCAGTCTATTGATTTCAATTGGAGCACTGGAGATAGCCGAACATTGTACTTTGGCACTACCCATACTAGAGACAAAACTCCCCTGTCTCCTATAGTGATCGGACCCTCATCAGTCTGCATGTTATGCCCTATCCCATGGATAGGGAAAAGCCTTTTAAGGTGCATGGTCACCTAGGACAGTTTAGCCTCATGCCAACGACCATAGTGGATGTATGGTCCGAAAAACACTGATCCACAATCCGCACATAAACCTGTCTATATTGCATCAGTAACGTTACCTGAAGTAATGTTCTTGTTTGATTCCTTACACTGGTCTGTGACGTATCTGCGGACAAATATAGGGCATGCTTCATAATTGGAGACCCCCTTCTTCAGCCCGCAAAAGATTTGTATGTGTTGTAAACCGATGGCTGGTCAGGTAATGGAGGGGGTGTACATCTCACCCAGACTACTCAGGTGGGTGAGATGAGAAAACTCCAGGAATGTTTGTTCTCAGCAGACAACTTTAGTCTGCTGAGCATTTTGGTAAATGGGCTGGATTTTTAGGAATGGCAGGTAGGTTGGTAGTGGGACCTGTCATTCCACCCCCCTCCAGTCCACACTTTGGGGGTTTTCCGGCAGCGACTCAGCTGTAGAGAGTCTCCTCGTCAAGGAGGCTTAAGAAGCCAGCTCCAGCAGCAACACTTGGGCAGAGCTTGGCTGGAGAGCGAACAGAGAGGTCATATTTTTGGATCTATGTCCTGAATGATTCTACTGGCTTTTGATTTCTGTTATTCTAGGTGAGGTAACCTATTCTATGTTTAGTTAGAGCCTAGCCGGGCAGGTATTTATTTTTGTATTGTTCCCTTTTGTTGCTGCACTACTTTTTTGAGTGAAAGTAAACTCTACCTTTGTTTTGGAGTAAAGAAACTGGACTTGTGTGTCTATGTCACCCCACCTAGCAACCCCAGTCCCTGACAGTGTGTATGGCTCCATAGAAATATATGGGTCTGTGCTTTATCTGAAATTGCGGATAAAATTGCAGCCATGTGCCGGGAGGACTTTATAGATTCTGCAGGTGCATAATATTGGATATCGGGAGACTTTAATGTATTAGGTAGGCAGACCGATGTAACATATTGCATTGACCTACCCAGGAGTGGCTAGTGGGGTGTGTGTGTGGGGGGGTGCCCTGCGTCAGGTAAATTGGGTGCTTTTTTTAGGCAAGCGTGTATAATATAAATTCAGAACAAAATTTGCTCTACCAACTCGAAATATGGCCTATGCACTTTAATAAACAGTGATGGATTCCACATTAAATATTTTAGCACTCGCACTGTAAACTAATCTTCTGGTTATAGCAAAAATATCTAGGCCATGAATGCGCCCCATGCACGTCTTTATTCTTGTTTATCTCTACAGCGACTTCTCCCGCTAATGGTAAATGTTATTAGTAGATATTACATTCTGTAGATTAGTCGTGTGCCAAGTGTATGGCATTTCAGAACCTCAGAAACATTAAGCAAGATGTTCATTACACGCTGACATTTTTACTGCGCCTCTCGGAGTGAGCAATGTGTCTCCGCCAGTTATGGCCTATTTACAAATAAGACAACCGCTCCCCCTACTGGAACATGGCGGTAGAGAACTCATAGCTCTTGCCTTGCGGCTTACATAGTTTTGATACAGTATCTGTTTTTTTCCAGATCCCTTATAAATCCCCTTGGGTTGACATTATATACATTTCTTGCTTTGTAGGACCCAAGCCTGTGGTGTTCTTACAGCATGGCCTCCTTGCCGATGGAAGTAACTGGGTGACCAATCTGGCGAACAACAGTTTAGGATTCATCCTGGCAGATGCAGGATATGATGTGTGGATGGGAAATAGTCGGGGAAATACCTGGTCTCAGAAACACAAGACTCTCTGCCGTGATGATAACAGATTTTGGGAATTCAGGTGAGTATAAGCAATGACTATGGACAATGCACTGTCACACCTACTAAGAGGTTTATCCATTTCTGTACAAGTCTATGGGGTGGAGCTCGTAGACCTTTTCAGTATGGGGTTTGACCAATCTCCGTTATTTTTGCAGTGCATGTGAGGTCAGAGCAGTTAGCTGTTCTAAGCGGTCTGGAACGTGTGCTGTATCTAATCTAATACATTAGAAATATAAAATAAATTATACATTTTAATAATTATGTTTAAATAAAAAAAAACTGAAGTGTTTCATCTTATCAATTTATGCTTGTCCTCACATAGCCACTGCTTCCATCATCTCCTAACAGCTAGGTCAGAATGGCCCAGATGACAAGAAATTCATTGAAATGGCCTTCCTGTTTCCCCTTTCATAGTGTGTTAACTGGGCAAAATGTCTTCAAGTGTATTATAGAGGCACATATAGCAGTCTGTGATACCTTACCGAGAAGTACACTACCCAAAAGTAGTCTCAGGGCTTTTTTTTACAGCACATCGGGAAGGAATCACTTATGCCCCCTTGTGGCAAGACTTGGTATGTAATCAGACCAAACCCGTAATAATTTCCATAACTGTGTGCCAGTCACCGATGAGACTGCCTGATGGACTCCTAAGCCCCGGAGCCCAGTTATGGTATAAGTGACCAAAGCTTTTCCCACAAAACTGTATATTCGCCTACTCCGCTCCTCTTACTCTATAATTTGCCTGACTGCATTCCTTTCAAGTAAAAAAATATTAAGTTTTAATGTTCGTGAATTTCACCCTACATGTAAAATGTGTTAGAGGGAGCCTATCATTGGATACCCTTTAAGCTGTGTAAGCGTCCATTTTCTTGGGGCCCGGGCATGCGCAGTTGGCTATGCCCGAGGCCTAGAAAATTGAAAACCCATGACAGAAGAAGAAGCGCAGAGAGGTAGGTTCCTGAAGAAGATGGAGGCGTCGCTGGAGAGTTCTCTTGCAGCATTGATGACGCCCCCAGTGCTGCGAGAGAACTCATTTGCATACCGAAGAAAACCCAGTTTTCTACCGAACGGTGGGGCAGAGAAGACATCTAAAGGAGACGAATAGCCTTTCTTAAGGCTATTCTGACGTGTTATCGAGAAGAAAAAAGGGTATCCAATGATAGGATCCCTTTAAATACCAGGTGAGGCCAAAATGAAAGAATTGTCTTTTTCCCCTAAAATTAACAGCAGGACTTGTTGCCCTTCACTGATAACAGGACAGAGCTATGATGAAGTAGGGACAACTCTTCTACCAAGATCTGCCTACCCGTGGTACAGATAGTCATCCAGTCCGATCAACAAAGATCTAACATTTACAGTAAGAAGCGTAGTGCAATAACATCTTCTGCCGTATAAAAGTCCCATCTAAGTGCTTTAGTGCACTCCCAAATAAGCCATCTAAAGCGCATCACATCATAAAAACACATCGCCCGAATCGCGTTTCAGCAGAATATTTTTTTCCCCAGGTTACTCACTTACGAAGTGTGTTTATGTAGATAAATTATTCATGTAAACCATAAAGTGGTGTTATAAGGTGGACGTATACTGTACATGAATTACTTCTAGGCCTTTATTAACCGTCTGATTCTGTAAGTTTTATTTTACATGTAGATATACTCATATTTGTGCGTGTAAATAAATGTATATTTCTCCTCTCTTCTAGTTACGATGAGATGGCCAAGTTTGATCTTCCTGCAGTCATCAATTTTATATTAGATAAAACTGGACAAGAGCAAATCTATTACATAGGGCATTCTCAGGGGACCACTATAGGTATGTGCTATAAACTAATGAAGCAATAACGAAGTAAATCTCTTCTGATATAGTGAAGATTACATGATTCCTGCTCCGTGACAAAGGGGTTTTCCAGGCCATGTAATTGATGACCTATCCTAATAGTATTAAAAATCGGCAGCGGTTCGACATCCAGGCCCCCGGTCATTAAGCTGTTTGAGGCTGGGATGAAGGCTGCAGCCTCTTCACTACTTACAGATCACAATGTCATATATTTGTACAGTGGTTGTGCTTGATATTATGGCTCATCCCATTCACACGATCTATGAACGTGGCACCACATGGCCTGTGAAGCAGACCTCAGGGGGCACCACTTCTACCTCAGCCAGCAGGTCCACAGGGGTCTTGGGTTTGCTAGTAATGGGCCATCCATTTAAGAGTCCCAGAAAACCCCTTTTAGGCTAAAGCTCCACCAAGCTAGCCACGCGGAAAGTTCACAAGGTGGAAAAGACACCACGGCAAAAGCTAAATTGTGGCTTTTATGCAACTGCATTCTCATGTCCTTGGGACAGGGTTGAGTCATGTGGATGAAAATTCTGGATGCTAACAAAATAACTCCCATTTTATTTATTAATTTTTTTTTTTACTGTCATGTCAGGGGTTGTTGTATACTTAAGTAACTTATCCTAACCTCTCTCAGGTTATCTGCAGAATGACTCTCAGCCCAGTATTTTGGATCACTGCACATATCTCTTATTACTATATATACCGTATATACTCGAGTATAAGCCGACCCGAATATAAGCCGAGGCCCCTAATTTTACCACAAAAAAACTGGGAAAACTTATTGAGTCGAGTATAAGCCAAGGGGGAAAATGCAGCAGCTACTTGAAAATTTCAAAATTTAAAATGGTCGGAGTTTTTGGGTGCAGTAGATGCTGGGTGCTGGGGAGGGGGTGTTTTGGTTGTCTGTCTGCCCCTTCTCTGAGCTTGAGGACTGTTTTTTCTTCCCCCACTTGGAATTCAGCCTGGCTGAATATAGGGGATCTGCAGTGCTCCCATTAACCCCTTCCTGACGGAACAGGAGCACTGCAGATCCCCTATATTCAGTAGACCGGGCACTTTCAGACACAGGGATACCTAATGTGTATGTGTTTCACAGTCATTTTCTACTTTTGTATGTATTCTAGAGAAAGGAGGGATTTACAACTTTTATTTTTTTAAATTTTTTTTGCTCTATTTTATGGGAGATTCTATACATTAATATTGTGGCTGGTCATAGAACCCCCCCCCCCCTCCTAAAAAAAAAAAATATTAAAAAAAAAATTTGCTGATTCGAGTATAAGCCGAGGGGGCTTTTTCAGCTCAAAAACTGGGCTGAAAAATTCGGCTTATACTCGAGTATATACGGTATTTGTAAAATACACTAATATTTTATATATTCTGTTTTGTGTTTTAGGATTTATTGCATTCTCAAGTTTGCCCGAGCTGGCAAAAAAGGTTAAAATGTTTTTTGGTCTGGGTCCTGTGGCGACAGTCAAATTTTCCAGCAGTCCCTTGGCAAAGTTGTCTGTTTTCCCTGAATTCTTGATTAAGGTATAGTAATCCTACTGCCTGCTATGGTAACTGGACTTGAATGTTTTGGACAACCCTACAGGTAGTGATGGGGATGCAGGCCAATGATCATCTGCCATCTTTTTCATACTCCTCCTCTCTATGGTCATACAATGAGATGGAACAGCTCTGGACCCCCCCATACTAGCGGGGATTCTAATGAATAGGGGATACATATCAGGTGTAAGAAAACACCTTTAAAATAGACATTAAACCATTAAAATATAGCTGTATTCCGTATGGTATCCATAATTATGTAAGGTATATGAACCCAGCCTATACCCATTTGTATGACTATATACATGTATATTTAGAGGACACTGTTTCTTTCTTCATATATAGGATCTGTTTGGTGTAAAACAATTTTTACCGCAGTCGGAGTTCATTAAATGGCTCGCCACCCACTTTTGCACCCGTGAAGTGATTGAAGAAATATGCGGCAATGTTTTCTTTGTTCTATGTGGATTTAACGAAAAGAATCTCAACATGGTAAGCATAGTGGTAACTTCTTTCTTTTTTTTTTAATCATTTCCCTTTTTCTTATTTTATAATAGCCTGTGTGTTGTATATTCAGACATGGTGCTGGCACACATGGGTCCCTTCATGTCCTCGGTCACATGTGGTTTTGCCAACAGTCGGCTTTCCCGTTATGTGCCCCAGGGGAAGTGTTATCGGTGCAATTACTGATAGCTCTTCACTCTCAGAAGGGAGTTCCTGACAATCTAGCTGGGAACGCTCCTCCTGACAGTACTGTATGTAGCTTTAGGGTAAGTTTTTTGGTCTGGAACCTGAGGCAGAGGCTGAACCAAAAGCCGGGTAGCCACGACTGAAAGCCGGTGCACTGGGCTTATTCTGGAGGAGGGTGTGCCTTCAAGCCGAAACGGCCTGAAGAATGAGCATGTTTCCTCTTTCCAGATGCAACGGCTCCCGGAAAAAAGACCCGAGTGGCTCCCATTAATTTCAATGGGAGTCGTCTTTTTGGTCAGGATTTTGAGGTGGGTACAGCCTCAAAATCCTGACCAAAAAAAACTCTGTGTGAACTTACCATTATACTGTCATCGGGGTCGTTCCTTACTGTCCAGCCATGACGCTGAGCAGAGAGGAACGCCCTGCTTACTCTCCATACAAACTGTAGCAGCAAGTGTACGTACTGCAGAGTTGTCCCATTGAAATGTATGGGGCAGCACTGCACTCGCCGCTACAGTTTGTGGTGCCTATACATTTGTGTAGATGAATTTGCTCCCATGCATTCTGTTACAGTAACTGTTTTTCTCTTACAGAGCCGGGTAAATGTATATTCTACTCATTGCCCATCAGGAACCTCTGTGCAGAATATGATCCACTGGGCTCAGGTAAGGATGGGGCTTTGCAAGGTCAGTGTTGATGACTTTTTGGTAAAGTACAGTGGTCCTTTCATCAGCATGATATGCCCTCAACACACCGCGGAGTTTGTTCAGGAATGGTTTGAGGAACATAGTAAAGCATTTTTGACTTTCAAAATTCATCCTAAATCGTATCAAGCATCTGTGGTATGTGCTGGAAAATGAAGAATGCACTACCACAGACTCTTCTAGGATGCACTCACATGGAGGAATATGGTGCTGCCTCAAAATTTGCACCAGATTCTGCCCTGATTCTGACTTCCATTTAGAACAGAGATGAAAGCAGGATCCTGAAAAGATAAGCGCCCTGGTCAATCTTGCTGCATATTCTGCAGTTGGTCAGCCACAGAACACATGGCATGAGACGCTCAGCTGGTCAGCCTCATTCATCTGGGGGCTGGAAAGAGGAATCTGAGGCTACAACTAAAAATATGTGTCACCCTGCGACTAATATAGGTGAATGGAGTCAAAGTGGATGCTGCGACTGCAACTTGTAGTCATAAAAAAAACAAAAACAAAACAAAAAAAAAAAACACACACACACACCTTGAGCACAGTAGGTTGCAGGGTAATGCAGCAACATATAGTTTCCTTGACGGCAAAGTACCAACTAGTTTCATAGTCCTAATCTATGACGCAATGGATCATTTGCTTACTTTGGCTCTAGAGGGCCCTCTTATCTCCCTTATTAGCTGGATATTCAGTACAGATGGTTCCTAGTAGTGTTTACTGTCTTATTTGAAGTGTCTGACAAAATTTTCATCACTATGTTTGTTTGTTTATTCTTTTTAAGGCGGTAAAAAGTGGTGAACTGAAAGGATTTGACTATGGATACAAGGGAAATATTCTACATTACAACCAGGTAATAAAACCTAAAAAGACCTAAAAAACCTAAAAGAAATGAGCGCAGGGGGCCCAAAGATCAGTAATGGTAAAATGACAGTAGTAATGTGCCCCCCGATTCTATGCGCAGTTCCTTTATTTTTTTTGTCTTTACTTGTTAAAGGGTTTTTAGTTAGGGCTTCCATTCTACACCAGTGGCGTAACTAGGAATGGTAGGACCCCGTGGCGAACTTTTGACATGGGCCCCTCCCCTTCCCCGAAGACACCGACCCTTCCCCAAAGACCCCTGCACACAGTATTATTCACCATAGTCACTATGGGGCTTCATACTGTGTGCAGGGGCCACTATGGGGCATAATACTGTGTGCAGGGGCCACTATGGGGCATAATACTGTGTGCAGGGGCCACTATGGGGGAATAATACTGTGTGCAGGGGCCATTATGGCATAGTAGCCCCTTCACACAGTATTATTCCCATAGTGGCCCCTGCACACAGTATTGTGCCCTATTGTGAACCGTCCATGAACAATTATACTCAGAGGGCGCTTTTCAGACTGTCACATGCTATATTAAAAACCCGCAGCACAAGTTGTAATCCTGCATGTCAATCATACAAGTATCCAAAGCTCATAGCTACCAGTGCATTCTTGGGAATACTCCTTTAAGTGTTGCACTATTGTCTTCTAGACTACACCTCCTTTTTACAACGTGAAAGATATGAAGATTCCCACCGCTTTATGGAGTGGAGGCAACGACTGGCTGGCTGATCGCAAGGATGTGGCCTTATTGCTTACTCAAGTCAATAACTTGGTGTACCACAAAGAGATTCCAGATTGGGAACATCTGGATTTTATCTGGGGCCTGGATGCTCCAGAGCGTATGTACAATGAAATCATTCAGTTGCTCAAGAAATTTTCCTAAACATACGCATCACATTGTAATGTACTGTATGTAAAGAAAACCTGTGGAGCACATGGAAAAGAGAAATGCGGCCTCATTGACCACTAAGTGATAAAATACTATTATAGCTATACAATACATCACTATGCAATTCATAGGGGCTTCATTTACATGCAAGAATTTACTATTCTTATCTATACACATTGGTAAAAACTTCAGGCACAAAATGGGCAAAACCAAATACAGCCTTAACTTCAAGCAAAAACAAAATAAAAACCTGCTCGTCTGAGCAACTAACTAAACAGCACTGATAACCTAACTATACATGTGGCTTACTTCCAGTCACATGAGAACAACAGACTGGTTACAGAACAGAACCATACACCTCCTTTCACCTCATGGAACTGCCCTGCAATGCAAGAGCTGAAGCCTTTAATGGGTCAGTAATGAGCCCAGGATCTACACCTGGGCTGAGGCCTACTCCAGATAATGGGAGTACTTAAAGGGTTTGTCTGCTTCTATTGTGTGTACATCCTAATAGACAATATTGCATTCTATAGATTTGTTCCCCTTGAATGCTTATATGTAGTATAGTGCAACTCGCATCCCTGGCGGGCCATAGGTATCTCATGCAATAATAGGTGCCCATTGTCTTCAGTGGACACTGTAACATTATAGCTATACATGGTTCATTGAAGGGGCTTTCAGTAGTACCACTTGTCTCAGCAATACCACTTGGGCCAGTAAGGCAAACCAGACAACTCCTTTAATTGCCCAAGCTTTATATCTATAGTATCAGATGCTTTCACCAAAACAATACATTTTGATCAGTACATGTTCTCATAATTCATTTTTATCACAATTTTATATGAAGATAGTTTGTATCTGTGTGTACGTCTGTGTGTATGCATCCCTTTTAAAGAGGTTTTCCACCTACATTTATTTTTTATAGTAATCTGATAATATATCTGATAATATAGTAATATAATATAATACAGTATTAGTACGGAAATTACAATACTGTCTAAGAGAACTGGCAACACAACAGGGCGCTCCCTTGTGCAGAACCTTAAATGTGCGCAATTCTACAATGCCCATAGGTGCGATATAATACCTTAGGATATTGTGTGTGACACAACTAATATGCGTTTCAATGCAGTTTCAGGTGCTGCAGTGTCAGCATCCAAGCCCTCTGTCCAGAGGTAGGAACCAAGGAAAATTAATACACAAAACCGGGGGATTTAAAATTCACATCAAAACGGACCAACTATACATGCGCTCCCACCAGGCACTGCTGTAGCCGTAAGTTGTAGAGCTCAACGGATCAGAGACAATCATCCAGGAATCCATTTGTCTCTTGGATTGTATTGTCTCTGACTGATCCGTTGATCTCTACAAATTATGGCTACAGCAGTAGTTGGTGGAGCCCATGTGTATTTGGTCCATTTATGTGAATTTCACATCACCCAGTTTTGAGTATTAGTACTGGCAAGGTTTGCCTGAAAATGGCTCTTTTCACAAGAATAGCCTGACCTCTCCAAAGATCAGTAACCAATGACAACTTAGACCTTGATTCTGGTGCAGTTGGAATTCTCTCTAACCCCCACCATTCCTGAGCAGTCATTTCTATGAGTTACAGTATTTGCTGTCAGGTGGGCGGTTCCTATAGTTTTGTTCCATCTTAAGGACCGCCTACCTGACATCAGAGAGCATAATCATGCTGAAACTAACAGAAGTGATTGCTCAAGAATGGTGGGGGTTACAAAAATTATTCCAACTGTGCCAGAATCAGTGGAGAGGCATCTATTGAAGGATATAAAGAGTTGGTGGAGGTGGTGAAAGGTCTTTTATAAAGAACCAACAAGATAAATCATGTAAATCAGGGATGGTCTTGCTCATGTTGTACTATAGGTACTGTGTGTCTACAGTTGGTTGATAACTGTGACATACAGTTTTTGGGTTAAGAACTGGTCATGAGCACTGTCGCTACTGTGGTGGATTCGACATAAGATAGGATATACAGTATACAGTTAGTAAATCCATTTGGCCATTGTCAGAAAGGCCGTACTCAGTCTGTAACATACGGGTCAAATATTGGCTAACTGAGCCTTGTCCAGGGATCCGGTCCTACCGCGCCATAGTCATCTATGACGTAAATCAGTGCCTTACCTCTGTACTACTGACTCTTACTATACACACGTCACTCCTGAAGATAGCTCTAGGTAGAGAACCTCTTTATAACTTGTGAATGTTGTTCTTTTTCCTATATGCACCCTATATACTGTACTTTCCACACATTACTTTTAAGTTTAATATATAAGGATCCACTAGTGTTATAGTATATGTGCATTTCATTAAAGATATACTCAGGAAATATGTGGTCTAAAAGACGAATGCAACAGTGAATTACTATATAACCAGGTCTAACCCATAGCTCTGCTTGTAACTTCTGGTATTACATGCTATACATATTACAGAGTTCTATTTTCTATAGAATTATTTTTGATACAGTGTTTTAGACTAGAAAATGAATTCATGGTGTTTGTTACCACATCTGTATAAACTACCCCATTGTTCCTACACAAACCATTACTGCCAGAAGCCCATACTGTCCACAGCTTTATATGGCCATACAATCCTATTAATGTGAAAAAGGAACAGGAAATATATAGGAAGTTCTTATACTTCTACCTTCTGCTCAGTCCACTCCTGGCTTTGGCTCAAAAACCTGCAACAAAAAAAGCTGCTTTTCCGCAATGTGGGGCCTCAGCCGAAATGTCTGTTTTAATAAATACTGATCTGTTAAGAACCTGGAGGAATGGCTTTGTTTCACGGTTATTTTCTCTGGAAATGGTTGTCTAATCTGTCAATTGAGCGATACCATTCCTGCCGTCAGTGGGTCAAGTCCCGAAATCGTCTGATATAGTCTACAGACAAGAGGAATGGGAACAGAATTATCAATTGATTCATAGATTTCCAGGAGGAGTTACACAGGAACAGTACAACACAGTGTTCTGGTATTGTTATTTTATGGGAAATTGTGGGGTATACTACAACAGACATGTCAGGAGAGTTGTCGGATCATAACTTTGACTTGACTTTTTCAGGGTCTCAAAATTTTCTGAGTTTTATTGCTTTATAATATAACAGATTTTATTTTATTTCTAAATTTATATATTTTTTTCCTGTATTTGTTTTGCCATTGTGAAATAAATTTACAAGTTCTTGTTTCAGATGTATTTTAGCCATTTAGTTTTACAAAACCAGTTTTCTGTTCTGTTCATTGACTGTTTCATTACCTGTATATTATAAGATGGATATAGAAGCTATGAATTAGTTCTCTAACACTGTGACGATATTAGGGTATGTTCACACACTGATTCCGCTCCCATATCTATGGCAGATGCCACTGTGATATCTGCCGCCCATTGTATTCTATTGGGAGGCAGGGATTGAAGCAGGAAGCTGAAAAGATGAGCCTCCTGCTTGATCTGCGACAGTCCGCACCATAAAACTTCTCCCTTTCATCTGGGACTAATCTGAGGTGGAAAACCAAAGCTTTCAAGGAACGGGGTGGGAAACCAGAGGGCCATAAAATGAAGAGGAATCTGAGGAAAATGCTCACTTCAAATTCCTCTCGATTTTTGGCACCAATCACGGTGTGCCATTTATGGTTTTGGGTTACTGCAGTATACATTTCTACCGCTATAAGGCGTTACTGAGCTTTGACTTAAACTTACTTGAGGGGATGAATCTTGGGTGTGTGTTGTACAAGGTGTTATATTTTGAAGTTTAAAGGGGTTTTTCTGGACTTAAATATTGATAATCCATTTTCGAGATTAAGGTTTGGGTCACATCTGCGTCGGATTCTCCGTTTCGAGACTGTCGCAGATTCCACCGAAAATCAGCAGAGAGAAAAAGTCCAGCATGGAAGATTTTTTTCTCAATCGCTTTCGGATTAAAAATGACGGGCCCCGTTATAGTCAAAGGGTTCTGCAGTGCCCCATGTGTACCCACTGTTTTGGGGGTCTGCTTCTCCGCTGTTTGGGTTTCCTGACGGAACTGAATGACAGAGAGCCGGCACTGGCGTGAACCTAGTGTAGGTCATAGGATTGGAAGAGTTCAACTCCCGAAACTCCCTCAGATCAGCTGTTTGAAGGGACCATGACACTCCATCTTTTTCATTGTTTACCAGGAATTATTTCATGTATTTAGTAGTGACTGTGAATTAGAATAAGCTGCCATACCAATTGTGACCACTACCAAATGTATGGCGCTGTCTGGTAAACAATGACTAGGCAGCAGCACAACTGTAAAGGGGGTGCAGGAGTCAGACACCCATCGATCTGTTATGGATGACATATGTCTAGGACAGTCTTGGAGTAATGTCAGACATCACTAGATGAGTTATGATACAAGGACTGTACAGACACAACATCCATATTGTTATAGAACATGTTCTGCATTTACATTGCCTTATACAATTCATGTTTTCAGAGACCTCTCTGCCAATACCGTTGCCTGGTTTTTCTGTGACTTATCCTGCCTTGTATTTCTATGGACTATATACAACTGGACAGTAATGCAATGACATTGAAATAATGTCACATTTAATATCTTGTAGTCTGAAGATGTTTTATTAAAGGTTGTTATGCAATTCAATAAGAACTCGCACTACTACTGACTACTTTGTCTAGATCTGTATTATTGTAGCTGTTACATAAGTATATTGGGTTGTCAGATTAAAACATGAAAAAACATTGTATTATGGCATCTATAATAAAAGGACAACTGTGCATTTGCAGATTCATATTACTCGCTGTTTCCTTTTACCTATAGAGAAAAATATCAGACATTGGAACTTAAAGGGGTTGTCCAGTCCATATTATTTGTATGTAATACTGCTGTTACCAGGGATATAAACATAAACCAGTACTCACCTCTCCCAGAGTCGGCTCCATCCATTTATATAATTGAATTCAGCGGCTCTTCTGAAATGCATGGATAGAACATAGTGGAACCTCTGCAACTATTACCGGCATTGGTCCGACTATCACAAAGTTGCCGCTATTACCGCTGTTGATCCTGCTATCACAAAGGAGCTGCTGATATTATCAGTATTGGTCCCGCTATTACTGAAAATGGGCCTGTTATGACAAAGGAGCCTCCACTGCTGCTATTACCGGCATTGGTCCGAACACACTTGTGAACCAGGCCTCAGTATGAGGATTGCACTAACACAATCCGCCACTTTTAGGCAGTGCTACTTCTGTCACCAATTTATTACCTCGCCTTGGCCTTCACCCGTTATACTCTGTGGCCTTAAAAGACCCCAAATAATAAAAATAGTACTTCTGGTTCATGCCAAACAAGTTCGGCCCGAAAGAAATCAGATGGCTGAACCTCACAATATTTGTTGGAATGAATCTCAGGAGGTTCAGCCATCTCTGACCAGAGTGCTTTTGGTGGTATGAGGGGGACCTACATAATATAAGGTTTATATTGTTATGGCTGATCAGTGTTTTTCCTGATCCTTATTCTGATGATGGATTTTTTGCTTTCTTGTCCTGGCCATCTTGGAATTGTCTGAAAGAGACAAGTAAACAAAAATTCTGAATACTGTAGACATATCCAGTTTTATGTATACAGTATCTTTCATGTAGACAACTTTTATCACTTGGATGACCTTTAACCCCAGATTGCAATGGTGCATCCTCGTCCCACCTCTTAGCATCCTGGTTAATGAATTGCTTATAGCATAATTGTGGTATCATTGTGAAATGTGACTGGTTCACTGTAGTATGGTGCAGGTGTAATAAAACCCTTGTTAAGTAAAGGTCAATTCAATTTTTTTTATATTATTGTGCAGTTTATCAAGGAGGCTAGCACGCTTATTTTCCGTCGTCATAGCTCAAGGCACTTCAGGATAAATAATATTATAAATACAAGATATAGGATAGCAAATTTCACAGATAAGGTGACTGGTGCATGCATAGGAGGTTCATTCAGGCCGCTGTGTCCATGGGAAGCTCCAGCAGACATGTTAAAGTGCATGATGTCCCTTATTCCTAGGAAAGCAGATTGAACCTCTGATCACAAATGATTGACCAAAACTGGGGATTCCTCAGAATTATTGAAAAAGCCGTGGCGTATCACTTTACAACTACCTCCAGAAGGGGCGTATCACTTTATAATGACCTCCAGACTAGGCGTATGACATTAGGACGACCTCCAGACAAGGCATATCACATTACAACTACCTGAAGACGGGGTGTATCGCATTACAACTACCTGAAGACGGGCTGTATCGCATTACAACTACCTGCAGACGGGGTGTATCGCATTACAACTACCTGAAGACGGGACGTATCACATTATAACTACCTCCAGATAAAAGATTACTGTAATCCACTTCCTAGGCTGTCTCTGTTCATCCATGTGAGTATTATTATGTGGTGGTGTCATTACTATTTATTTCTGTACATACATGTGGTTATTCTTTCTGCATGTGAATGGATTTATGCAACCCCCAATCAGATGCAGATGAGAATCCCAAACATTCTTGGAGCAAATCTGCCCTTTGTGAATATAGCCTGACATGGACTTGGTTTGCTATGGCTATGCACCCCTCATGCTACCCCTTGAAATGCACACAAAAAAAGGATCCTATTGTGACTGTTGCTCCATTTGACACTGTTGTTTCATGTTACAGTCACTCCTAATGTAGTGTTATATTGAAAAGATTTGTATAATAGTTATATTGCATGATTGAGCTTAATTCAGTCCATTGGGCAGATTTATTTTTGTGGTACTGAGTAGAGATGTCCATCTAGACAAGTGGGTATGGCGGCACAGCAAATCGGGCATGACTTATTTGCAAAAAAATGTACTTAATTTCACTATAATTTTGGTGTGAATTTCTGTCTCAAATGATGTAATTTACTAGGGTTGTAAACCTAAACTAAACAGTCTATAGATGTATCAGATACCACATCCAACATCAACCATTGTACAAAATCTGGTGCAAGTTTAGACCTACTGCTGCATTTAACAAACGGCAAAAAAAGTGGACATGACATACAGTATGTGGGAGCTAAGAACCAGTGTCTAGATACATCATACACGCCCAACCAAGTGCTCAACATATGTAACAAAGATAAGAATGTTTACTGATAAATACAACAAAACAGGGGATACAGGTAGATAAAAGCAGCCATGTACTAAACCTTGGACATAGGTAGAATAGACAGTCCATGGGGGCCCCTTCATCTTAGATTGCTGTACTGTATCTATACAGATTTCTGTGCACACTTACCTTGATCTTCGTATGTGATGTCACCCCATGGACTGTATATTCTACCTATGTCCAAGGTTTAGTACATGGCTGCTTTTATCTACCTGTCTGTGGCCCCTGTTTTGTTGTATTTATCAATAAACATTTTATCTTTGTTACATACAGTATGTTGAGCACTTCCTTCCTTTTCCTGCTGCAGCTAACAGTATATTTTTTATCTTGCCCAAGTACTTAGATCTGTATTGTCCAGTCTTTTTGGCCAAATGGTTCTAGACTTGAATTTACCTATACACGGTCATTTTGGAACTCCCTCTTTGTCTTCTACTTGACGCACCTGACACTTAAGGCTGTATTGGGGACTCCGTCACAATGGCTGCCAAAAATCGGCAGAAGAAACATTCCTGCACAAAGGACTCCGCTGGTTTCAGCGGAGACCCCCAACATACCCTATTATAGTCCATGTGGTCAGTTAGACTCCATGTTTTACAATTGTTTTAGCGGTCCACCTCTCTATTGTTCAGGTCCTACGATGGACACGAACAAGAGTGAGGCGACGCTAGTGGGAACCTAGCATACCCTGGTGATGATAGTGTTAGTGTGTATATACACTTGTGGTCAGAGCCAAGATAGGGCCTCCAACTACTCTGAATGGCATCATACAATGACCCTATCAGGGCATGTTCACACTGTATAAATACAAGCCGGAAATTTATAGTGGAAATTAGAGGCTCAGCCTTGGATATCTGCCATATTTTTTACCAGTTTATACTGTTCTGTATCATGGCTTCTGCTATAGAAAATGCACCAAAATAAGAGTTCTGCCTGAACATACTCCAACTCAGCAGAGTTGTCATGTAGCAACCCAGGGATTAGTAGAGAGAATACTTGATACCATCGGTGCTCACAGATATTATGGTTTCATTGCTGAGTGATGACGTAAGTGTGTACAGAGTCCAACATTATATGTACACAGTAACAAGGTGCATGGTATCCCATTGCTGTCTATTTTATGTCACTCTACTATCTGGCATAGTTAGACAATAAAAACTAAATAGTACAGTGTTCATAGCAGCGCTGAAGTTAGTGGGCAAGGCCAGAACTTTCCTCTTCTGCCACTTGAAAAAGGAGAAGTGTGCAGACTTTGGAGAATGTGTTGTGTCATCTTGTAAGTGCTGACACATAGTAGAGTTTCTGAGCACACTGCTGGGACCTGGGAGTGAGCCCTGAACACTGGTATGTAACCATCTCGTAATGGGGTTTCCCATCCAGATATATACTGTGTTTACCCTATATATGATATCTTGTGTTCTGTATACTCATACTTGCTTCCTTGCTGATCTTTATTCTATTGGTGTGTCCTCCGGTCAATGGATTGCCTTTTACTATGGACTCTCCTGCTATATAGTCTTGTTATACTTTTCCTAATAGCTTTGTTTTAATATATTCTCTACTTTTATAATCTTATACTATTTTATAATTTCACATTGTATTTTTATTTCGATGTGTCAAGATAGGGTTTTTATATGAAGATTCTCTTTGCCTATTTATGACTTGTGTTACTTTCTGTGAAAAGTCCTTCACTTAGTGATTCGGAGATCATTTTCTTGCAGACATTTTTATATTATTTTATTATTATTATTATTATTTAGTAAATTTTGATTGAATTTTTTGCTTTTAATACAGTCATAGCTTACAAGTGAGTTCTCGTTGAACATTGCATATGTCTATCTTATTAGTATTATTTTTTTAATCATTTTTCTGCTTTTGTAGAACGTTAGAACATTTCTGACGTAGTTTGAGATTCAATTTTTTGAGCCTAAAACTAGAATTGGATCCAGCAGGAAGGAAACCCATCGTATTCACAATGACTTTTTAACCCGTTACTTGTTTTTGCTCAAACATCTGCATCATAAACTGTACGTTTTATATAATAATTGAGTTATTAAGATGTCTTTTTTTTCCCTAATAGTCCAAAAATGTGGAGTTGGTTTGCATTAACCCTTATGATACATGGATGCATTGGCCAATTGCTTGCCCATAATGAAAATCAGTGTCTTAAATTTTCTCCTGACCCTGAAGTGTATATGAATGTGGTAAGATTTCCTTCCTTACTTAATAACTCTTCAAAGATTTCTTGTGTTTCTGTTACCGGCCATCTGTACACATGGGAGTTCGCTCCTATTGTTACTGTAAATTTCAGATATTAAAGCGGAAAGATAACCCATTGCAGGATGACTGTACATACTAAATTTATTTTGAGGGATGAACTGGATTTTCTATTGGCACCATTATTGGTTATAAGTGAATTTTCTGACATATAGAACCAAAAACAATTCTGATTTTGCTTTTTAGTTCTATTTTGTATGTTGTGTTATTTTTATAGTACAGAATATCAATACCAAATTCACCAGCTTTTATAAAAAACAAAAGTTTTTGGATTGAAATGCATTTTAATAGGGAAAGTCAGTTTTTGTGGAATTTTTCTTTTTACTTTTTTATAACACTTAAATATATTAATTGTATTTATTCCTAGTATTATGTGATTTCTAGTACAGTACACTGCATTACTTCTGTGACATCAGGGAGTGAGGGGGCTCCTAGGGAGATGGGTTCACACCTGCGCTCGGTTTCCGTTCCGGAATTCCAGCCCCCATTCCGCTGGAAAAACGCAAGCAGGACTTTTCTCTATGCATTTCTTGGGCGGAAACCCAGCGGACCCCCATCATAATCTATGAGGTCTGCAGGTTTCCTTGGGTTACCACTTTTTAGACACATTAAGTTTTCGTCTTCCGGGTCCCCAAGCAGACTCAAAGAAAAGAAACCCAAGCGCAGGTGTAAGCCTAGTGTTATAGAAAGGAAATTACTTTATCCTGCACATGATGGGGCCATGATAGTGAAAACACACTTGACAGGTTCCCTTTAAAAATAGGCAAATGTTGCAACTACGGAATAAGGATACGTCCATATACAAGAATACATCCACTTACCTCCATCCATATACAAGGATACATCCACTTACCTCCATTCATATACAAGGATACATCCACTTACCTCCATCCATATACAAGGATACATCCACTTACCTCCATCCATATACAAGGATACATCCACTTACCTCTATCCATATACAAGGATACATCCACTTACCTCCACCCATATACAAGGATACACCCACTTACCTCCATCCATATACAAGGATACATCCACTTACCTCCATCCATATACAAGGATACATCCACTTACCTCCATCCATATACAAGGATACATCCACTTACCTCTATCCATATACAAGGATACATCCACTTACCTCCACCCATATACAAGGATACACCCACTTACCTCCATCCATATACAAGGATACATCCACTTACCTCCATTCATATACAAGGATACATCCACTTACCTCCATCCATATACAAGGATACACCCACTTACCTCCATCCATATACAAGGATACATCCACTTACCTCCATTCATATACAAGGATACATCCACTTACCTCCATCCATATACAAGGATACATCCACTTACCTCTATCCATATACAAGGATACATCCACTTGCCTCCATCCATATACAAGGATACATCCACTTATCTCCATCCATATACAAGGATACATCCACTTACCTCTATCCATATACAAGGATACATCCACTTACCTCCATCCATATACAAGGATACATCCACTTACCTCCATCCATATACAAGGATACATCCACTTACCTCCATCCATATACAAGGATACATCCACTTACCTCCATCCATATACAAGGATACATCCACTTACCTCTATCCATATACAAGGATACATCCACTTACCTCCATCCATATACAAGGATACATCCACTTATCTCCATCCATATACAAGGATACATCCACTTACCTCTATCCATATACAAGGATACATCCACTTACCTCTATCCATATACAAGGATACATCCACTTATCTCCATCCATATACAAGGATACATCCACTTACCTCTATCCATATACAAGGATACATCCACTTACCTCCACCCATTAGATAATAAAGCAAATAGAAATTTAATAATAAGCATTATCTAACGGTATGTTTTATATTCTAGACTCAAATAATCAACTACCGAGGCTATCCCAGTGAGGAATACGAGGTGCTGACTGATGATGGCTACATCCTGTCTGTCAATCGAATACCTCATGGCATTAGGCATCATTGGGGAGGTATATTTTACTTGTTTCAACTTTACTTAAGAGCAATAATGGCCTTTCTGTGACATGCTGCAAATTATAATTTAATCTAATAAGATTCTTCTATAGTTAAGGTTGTGATCTACTTGTTCACCAGAAATATTAAAAAAATGGCATGTATATTGAAAAAAAAAAATGTCATGGAAGCATTTTTTGTTAGGATCCATCTTAACCATGCAGCTGCTCTGGGGCCTATTTGGAGTCCCATTCACTTTTCTTACAAGTCTCTCATCTGCAGAAAAGTTGCAAAACTTGAGATGCAAATGGGAACGTAGAAGAAGCAGTCCCAGATTTATGGGTTTGACTCCAATAAAATTTTTATGTAGGCTCAAAGAAGAATTAACTTAGTGTGTACAAGTCCTTTATCCCAGAGCACCAGGAATAACTGGTCTCAGCAGTCATGGCTACAGGTCACCATAGAGGCAAGTTGTAGGCCTGACTGCAAATAATGACCTTCAATGACCACTGCCTGGACTGCCAGCTCCAGCGTGGAGGACTTGTACATGGTAAATTAGTTATTAGTTTATATATATATATATATATATATATATATATATATATATATATATATATATTATAAAAATGAATTTATATATATATATATATATATATATATATATATATATATATATATATATATATATATATATTACACTCTTTGCAATTTCCATGAATTTTTTATTTGATTCAGACAATGCATTGAAAATTCTTTTGGTGGAACATTTTTCTTCTCCAGTTCTGAGTCATTCTCTCGAGAGCTCTTAATGATATCAATGACACTTCTCTGCATACCTCGCACTTGAAGTTACATTGACAGTAACAATATATTATAGCGCATATAACTTCTTACAAAAGTCTCTTTCTATATCTTCTATGACCTACTTTTAGTTGTTTGCTTAAAATGTGTTCAGGGCTGTTGTAACAATATGTTTTTATTGCAACAGTTTTCTCTTATAGTTCCCATCATTCTCAGGTATGGATCCAAATCTTTGTCCCGAGCCCCAGTGCATATGTAATGGATTCCACGGCCTTTCCTTCTGTCATAGACAACAGTTTTGATCAGATGCAGTTACTGGAAAAATACATACCTATTACATTCACTGACTCAAAGGTTTCCTCTCTCTACATTCAGCCCAGACCGCCATGACTGCTTCTTCCAATCACAAATGCCATACTGACATCTTAGGTTGCTCACTATTTCCATTATCTATTCAACACCACTGCATACTATGGGGTGCAGGTGACAGACCTCTTCTGGCATTCGGGCTGAGCTGTCTGTAGCCAGGCTCAATAATCTTGGGTGAACAGAGGGGAACTGGATCCTAAATCTGTGATATTTTGGCGCAGGACAAATATTCTGGGACTGAGGCACCCTATTTTTTGTGCTAGTGGCACTCCAGTGTATATACTCCTGTGTATACACTTGTATGGCCCGTTTCACATATGTCTAGTTTGATTTTGCATCCCTCTGACATGGTACAGAAATACCTTTGCCAGAATCCCATTCAATCTGCAGGGACCGTAGAACACTCCGTTTATTGCTGCGCCATTTATGCCACATGGGGCCCTGGCCAGAGATCTCGCCACTCAAAAGCAACTTGAAAGGATTTTCTTAAAGTACATGGCCAGTATGTGTAATATATGGCGGTACTTAGAAACTATCATAGGAAATCAGGTCTGGATAAGGGGATGGTCTTTCGCTGTATTTTCACTGTATGTGAATCCAGCCATGCACAGACATCTTGGTGAACTTGAAGAACTTGATTTTCTTGCATAAACAAATGAACAAGTAGACCCTCAATGGTGTTGGATAAGACCAGAGCAGCAGCTTGAACCTAAGTTACTCATTGCAGGAGAGGTAGATGTACTTATTATTATCCTCCTTAGAGTATAGTCACATATAGCAGGTAAGTGATGCTTGAAGACAATAACTGCGCTGTTTCCAGTGATATAGACAATCCAATAACAGTAGTAGTAGTCAATAGAAGTAAATAGAAGAGCTAATGTGTTATCTAAATCACCATCACTAAAGCCAGCAATATGCATAACTTAATGGATGCTGCTCCAATGATTCCAGCACAGTTGTATTTTTTTCTCTAGCCCCTAAGCAATACACGCTGTTTTGGTGCATGATATACTATTTAAACTCTGTACTGTCAGGAAGAAGTGTCAGGCAGGAGCAGACAAGGGGTGTGATTCTGAGACTACCCATCTCTGATTGGAGCTTTGAATCACACCCCTTTCCTGCCTGACACCACCCACCTGTCAGTACAGAGCATAAGTAACAGATCAGACACCAAAACTAACAGCACCGATTGCTCAGGAATGGTGGGGCTAGAGAAAAAAAAATGCAACTAAGCTAGAATCAGTGGAATAGTGGCTATTAAAACATGAAATTAATGGAGGTGGTGCAAGGTTCTATTATAACTCTTTATATAACTGTTGTTTGTTTTTTTTTAGATCCTAAGCCAGTGGTATTTCTACAACATGGCCTGCTTGCAGATTCTAGCAACTGGGTCACAAACTTTGAAAAGGATAGTCTGGGCTTCATCCTGGCAGATGCTGGTTATGACGTGTGGATGGGAAACAGTCGGGGTAATACTTGGTCTCGGAAGCACAAGACTCTGTCGCCTACAGAAAGGGAATTCTGGGCTTTTAGGTACACGATTTTTGATAGACTGATAGATGGGTAGCAGTAGTTTCACAATCACATCCAGTATGTACATAATATATGGATTTTCTTACACCCTATAAATATTATATATTTTGTAAATGCTGGATCTAGTTTACAATGGGCAACAATTATGTCTAAATCTTACAATTCATGCCAAAAGCCCCAAGATCGTACCCTTCCAGTGGTATCTCAGAAAAACAAAGTCATGGCCTTTACTTAGTAAAGATGTAATCAATGGACAGGTGACCCCAGAACCCACCAAACAGCAAAATAAGGCTACGTTCACATCTGTGTCGGAGTCTCCGGCAGAAATCCTGGAAAAATAAGTCTTGCAAGGCCAACTTTTGGGTCCGATTATGTCTGCTTAAAAAAATAACAAACACCCATGTATAATGGAGTCATTACAGTGAGCGGGCTCCCCCAGGATCCATTCCTGTTAGGTCTTCTGGTTCTGTAATGGCCTAGAACAGGGGTGCTCACACTTTTTCAGCATGTGAGCTACTTTATAAACTGACCAAGGCAAAAGATCTACTACCCACTTCTTGTGGACGGGCCTGTGGGCGGGGCGTGTCTGTGGGCGGGGCTGGACATGTGGGTGGGGCCAGGCGGATCGTGAGCGCAGGACACAGCGGCGTTCTGTGGCCGCCCAGGGATCCCCGGTGTCTGCTTGTTCACAGCGCAGGCTGAGAGTTATCTCTGGACACTGGCAGGCTGGGGCTGTGGCAACCCCGCCTGCCAGTGTCCGGAGATGACTTTCAGCCTGCGCTGTGAACAAGCAGCACCCCGGCTCCCTCCATCCCTAAGAGTGGGGAGCGCGACATACCCCGGAGCTGCTGCTGCCCGGCCTGCAAGTGTCCGGAGTGCTTGTTCACAGTGCAGGCTGAGAGTCGACTCTCAGCCTGCACTGTGAACAAGCAGACATTGAGGTTCCCTGGCTGCATCCCATACATCCTCGACCGGTAGATCACGATCGACGTATTGGGCACCCCGGCCTAGAAGAATGGATACAGAGACACAGGTATGAACCTAGTATGTAATGGCTGCAGTGAGCACTGTATCCTCTTCAATGATTATCCATACTTAGCATTGTGGCCATGTCTGGTACTACATCTCAGCCCACCTTGATTTTGCTAATATTTGGGGGTCTTAGCATTAGACCTTCACCTTCAAAAACTGATTTCTGGTCTTAAAAATGGAGCATCAATTTGTTCTGGAAAATCCTTTTAAATCTGCAGAATACTACCCCACATTATGTATAAGTATGATATTATTATTCTGTGTTTTAGTGTTTATTTAAGTCATTTATTAATTATTAATTATGACTAACAAGCACATCCCCCTCCCTACCCGTATATCTACTTTCCAGTTATGATGAAATGGCAAAGAAGGATCTTCCTGCCGTTATAGATTTTATTTTACAAAAAACGGGCCAGGAACAATTGTATTACATTGGACACTCGCAAGGGACTACAATAGGTAAGAATATTTCATCTTTATTTTTGAAGGACCATTTGAAAGTGAATTATAAAGTAAAGTATCCGTTACCCATTTCGTATTGCAAGGTTTTTAGGATTTTTACATACAGATAACATATAAAATTCTATACAATCTTATAAAACTTGATTTAGGTAATTGCTCATTTTCTGATAACACATTTCCTTTAAGAAATTAATATCTTGGAAAAAAACAAAAAAGAATAGTACAAAATATTGTAACCTATTTTTCCTAATGCAGGTCTTTTTATTCTGCCGTTACAGGGTTCATTGCATTTTCCACCATTCCTGAACTGGCAAAAAAAATTAAAGTATTTTTTGCTCTTGCCCCTGTGGCGACTGTTCAACATCCTATTGGTCCAACTGCATTTGCCAGATATATACCAGCTTGTTTAATAAAGGTACAGGAATCTATGAGATTGCTAACGGGGTCCACACACAAGAATATTCCTATTACAACCAAATAATTAGCCAATGAAAGGTTATAGAGTCAGGGCAGGAGGTACAGATTGTAGCCATAGGCTATGTAAATTTTTTGGCCCCCAAAAAAGATGCACACAGGTGAAATATGAGTTGATTGTTGGTGGAATTCATGACTTCTTATCTGGGCCTCTATTCAGGAATGTTCCTACAGATATTGATTAATCTGATTGGCTTACGTAAGAGGCCATTAAAGGGGTTATGCCACCAATATGTAGTCCAATACTTTGGCTATCTCTGGGACTCCCGTTGATGGGAACACCATAGACCACCAGTCACACCTACATTCACCCCGGCTGTGGTCAGGATGAATGTGCAGTGAGAGGAACGGACTTCCGCCACTGTTCTCAGGTCTTATTGGTATGATCCCCACCATTCGGGTATTCGTCCTCTATCCTATGGATAAAGAATAAATACTTCTCATGGCACAGCCTCTTTAAGTGACCATGCTTCATGGTGATCTCTTCAGACCTCAGAGTATAATAAATGAAGACAAGGGAGGTATATAAACATAAAAACAGGTATACCTTCCCTTACTTTTCGTGGGCATCCTTGCAGCATCCAATGGTCCCTCCAGGTCCTTTCTAGCCCCTTGGATGACATCATGCATCCAAGGGTTGCATTAAACCATCACAGGTCTTAGTGGTGACCACGGAGTACATGACATTATCCAGGAGTATTGAAGAGGACCCCGAAGGAGGTAAGTATAATAGTTTATGTTTCCACATCTTACCTCGGGCCTCCACTTATATCTAATATAATAATTTCACTTCCAGTTCGCAACACACTTATTCATCCTGAAACAAATCTTTGGGCCGGACCACCCAAGGCCAACATAAATCTTCAACGATTCGCCCATTTCTAGTCATAACACATCTGCGGTGCAGTACCATGACTCCTATGGCAGTACTATGTTTGACTATGTGCCTATACCACCTGAATACAGTAAGGGACAGGTGACCACAATTTTTGGGCTATATAGTGTATAATGTATTATGTGAATAACTAATTTAACTGATATGCAACAAATATAGTATTGCTATTTGGAAGCCAACAATTAAAGGCATTGTCTATTGGGCAAAAAATTAGAATTAATAAAAGAAGCTAAACCCACATTGCTTATTCCCTGCTGCTCTCTTTCCAATTCTTTCTGGGTCCCTGCTGGTTACCATTGCAGCCATTGATGGGCTGAGCTCCCGTATCTTCTGTGTTGAGAAGAATCAAGAAGAAGAGACTAGTAGGGGACCTGGTGTCTAATGTTTCTTTTGTGTCTTTTAACCCATTCTTAGCCTGTATTAATTTTTTTTCTTTGATGAGCAATCCCTTTAACTATAATTTTTTTTTTCTCATTTTCCTTTTTAGGAAATTTTCGGTGATAAGCTATTCTTGCCACAATCAAAATTTACTAGGTTACTTTCCAGAAAATTTTGCAACCATATTATAACGGAAGAATTATGCGGCAACTTTTTTTTTCTCCTTTGTGGATTTAATGAACGGAACCTAAATATGGTAAGTTCAACATGTCAACTCATTGTGTAAGGAGAATGGAGACACATTTCTAAAAATACTTTGCCTACTTAGATTTGCCTCTCTAGAGTCACAAGAGTCCTTTAGTTTTTGGCTGTGAAAAATATTAGGATCATGTTCAGATATTACATTCAATATCAGTAAGCAGCAGCCTTTGCTTTACTGTTTTTGGCATATTTTTAAGTCACTTTGCGTTGTCCATTCATATAGTATATGTAGCGGCTTCCAAAGTTCTCCTGTTTGCTCTTGCACAGAATTTTAGTTGGACTCCATTGTCAGACATGTGACTGCCATGGTGGGCTCTAAATCTGGGATCAAGAAGAATCAAGAAGGAAATCTCCAGCTCTGCATTGCTGGAGTCATAATGGAGGTGCATGGGGCCCTGATTTCAAATGGAGGAGCACAGTTATTTTTTTGTTGGATTCCATACGAGTCATTGCATGTCCCATTGCATGCTATATTGCAGAAGAGTCAGTCTCCCATGATTGTAGGGGAGAATATTTCAGAGATGTGGCAGCTGATTTAGTATGGAGTGCTGCAGGGAACTTCTTTACACATGGCTCAGCTGTGTGCATGAGATCTTATAGTGCTACTGTATATAGCACTGGTCCCTAACCTTTTTTGCACCAGGGACCGGCTTCAAGCAAGACCATTTTTCCGTGGCCGGGTAGGGTTGGGATGGGGGCAGGGTTTGGTCATATGGGGCAGGGTTATTGGCAGGCTCCACCGTGTAGACAGGAAGACTCTCTGCCGGGATACTCTGTAGGGCAGGCGAGCTTGACATGAGCATCTGAGCAGACATGGCGAATGGCTAGACACTGAGGCTGAATAGGACTTCAGTTTTACTCATTTATGAATCGTTCATAGATTGTAGTTAACTTCTGTTGTTTACCTCTATCTTTTAGACCCGTGTCCATGTATACACTTCATTTTGTCCTGCTGGAACATCTGTGCAAAATATGATACACTGGTTACAGGTACAGTATAATGCCGGTTACAATCCGACTCATAGATTTATTTAATAATTGAATGTGACAAAATGCTTTAAAAATGAAGATTTCACCATTAGCTAAGTGAAAGTGTCCAGAAAATAATTTACTGTATATACTTCACATTGTGTCTACAGTGTACAGTACATTCAATGTATACCCTGTGATCGGTGACTACAGCTTAGCTCCACTGCCTACAGGGAGTCTGAGGTAGCCTAAGACACACCTCCTGTCTCCTCATTGGTTCACTCTGCTGATATCCTACCCCCTCTTCTGATTGGCTGTTGTGTCCAGTCTAGTACAAGCATATCGGGAGATTAATGCATGGAAAGCTGATAGGATTTATTCTAGAATTCAGATTACTAAACAACTTGTGAGAATAGGAGGTTCTATATACAATAGTTACATGGTCCCCCACCCCTTCCATGGAGACTTGTATACAGGCTCTCATACAGTGCACACCCCTGTAAACAGGCCCTAATAAAGTTAGTTTCTGTGTATACAGCCCCCACAGTGGTATTTTAGCGGTTACCTAGGATTACTTAAGAGGGTAACGGATGATTTTCACTTACCGGCTCCTGTCTACGGTCACTTCATCTTAGACCTTCTGCTTAAATCCTGGAGGTCGGATTCTGACACTTTTCAGCATTAGGATCTAATATGTGGCACCCCCTGGACAAAAGTGTAGGCAACCGTGGACAGTAACAGGAACAGTTAAGTGAAAACTGGTAACGGCTTATTTAAGAAAAACATATCAGCAAGGGGGTTGTCCTGGCTACCCAAGGTGGCGGCCTCATACAGGCAGCTATGGCGATAGTTACGGCCTAGTTTTTAAAGGTTACAAGATTACAATGAAGGCAATGGTGAGGCAGAAATGGCAGGAAATATATGGCAAGGCACATGAGTTTATAGCACTGTATATATTGAGCTACATTTATTCAGAAATAATTCAGAATTTGGAGAAATGTTTTATTATATTTGCACCTCGGATCTATGTAATAGAAAGTGACATGTCTGTCTTATTACTTAGGCTGTCCACACTGGGAAGCTACAGGCTTTTGACTATGGCTGTGAGGGCAATAAGAAGCATTATAACCAGGTAACACTCACTTTGTGTATTTACTTTTAGAGAGGCAAAGCTTATACTAATGGACTTATAGAAGATTAGAAAAACATGGCTGCTGTCTCCCATTTGTCTACAAAAAAAAAAAAATGTCTTTGGTATTCAGTGCTTAAATTGGGAAAAATGTTAGAGGGAACTCTGGAATTTTAGCGGGAACTCTTTTCAGACCCCAGAGTATAATAATCGAAGACCTAGGGGAAGAATACAAACATAGAAAACAATGTTATTTACCTCTCCTGGGCTCCTGGGCACTCTCGACCGATGTCGGCCATCTTCACAGATGGAAGAGACGTCACTTGAGCCGGGCTTGCGTTGCGGTGCATAAGGATGCAAGCGCGGCCCATGTGACGTCACCAAGTAGGCCAAAAGCCTTCAAGAGCCAGAAGAGGTAAGCAACAGTGTTTTTATGTTCCTTCACTTCTCGTGGCTCTCCGATCAATATACTCGGGGGTCTGAAAAGACCCCCGGGTATAAGGATTGAGGTGTTTGAGGGGTTCAAGGGCCCGCCTTACTCACCAATCCTGGCTTTATACCAGAACACTGAAAGACAGTTTGTAATTATGCCGAAACTGGGTTCCAGCCCAATTTAAGCACTGTTGGTATTGTAGTTCAGCCCCATTCACTTCAGTGAAGCAGAAGTATAATACCAGACACAACCTGGGACCAGACACAAGAGCTGCACTGTCCCTAGAAGAAAGCAGCCTTGTTTTTTTTTTTAATCCTGAGCAATCTCTTTAGGCTAAGGCCCCACAATGGGAATAAACAGCCGGAAAAACGCTGCATTTTACAGTACCAGCATAGTAAATGAGATTCTGGCTACTCCCATCCAACCATTGCGGAAAAAGAAAAAAAAAACAAAAAAAAAACGCTGCAGAAAAGCTATTGTCTCAAAAATGCATGGTTTTTGAAAAACATGGCATGCAAATTTTAGCTTTGGATTTAATAGGTGTAGGAAAAAAAGCAGAAAATCGTAGCCAAAACTCACTGAAAAATAGTGCGTTTTTTTCTGCAGTTTTTTTTTCCAGCTGCGTTTGGCTATGTGGGGCCTAAGCCCTAAAGTTCTAAAACTTTTTGTAATAAGGATGTACCTCTGATCAACTGATTGCTTCTGAAACCATCAGCGATCACCTGTCATAGCCATCGCTGGTTGTGGCCCCTGACTGGTGCAGATTTCAGATTCTGGTACCCAGACTATCCAATACCAAGATTAAGATCTACAGTCCTATGAAAAAGTTTGGGCACCCCTATTAATCTTAATCATTTTTAGTTCTAAATATTTTGGTGTTTGCAACAGCCATTTCAGTTTGATATATCTAATAACTGATGGACACAGTAATATTTCAGGATTGAAATGAGGTTTATTGTACTAACAGAAAATGCGCAATATGCATTAAACCAAAATTTGACCGGTGCAAAAATATGGGCACCTCAACAGAAAAGTGACATTAATATTTAGTACATCCTCCTTTTGCAAAGATAACAGCCTCTAGTCACTTCCTGTAGCTTTTAATCAGTTCCTGGATCCTGGATGAAGGTATTTTGGACCATTTCTTTCTACAAAACAATTCAAGTTCAGTTAAGTTTGATGGTCGCCGAACATGGACAGCCCGCTCTCAAATGATCTGAAAACAAAGATTGTTCAACATAGTTGTTCAGGGGAAGGATACAAAACGTTGTCTCAGAGATTTAACCTGTCAGTTTCCACTGTGAGGAACATAGTAAGGAAATGGAAGGCCACAGGGACAGTTCTTGTTAAGCCCAGAAGTGGCAGGCCAAGAAAAATATCAGAAAGGCAGAGAAGAAGAATGGTGAGAACAGTCAAGGACAATCCACAGACCACCTCCAAAGAGCTGCAGCATCATCTTGCTGCAGATGGTGTCACTGTGCATCGGTCAACTATACAGCGCACTTTGCACAAATAGAAGCTGTATGGGAGAGTGATGAGAAAGAAGCCGTTTCTGCACGTACGCCACAAATAGAGTTGCCTGAGGTATGAAAAAGCACATTTGGACAAGGCAGCTTCATTTTGGAAACAAAAATTGAGTTGTTTGGTTATAAAAAAAGGCGTTATGCATGGCGTCCAAAAAGAAACAGCATTCCAAGAAAAACACATGCTACCCACTGTAAAATTTGGTGGAGGTTCCATCATGCTTTGGGGCTATGTGGCCAATGCCGGCATCGGGAATCTTGTTAAAGTTGAGGGTCGCATGGATTCCACTCAGTATCAGCAGATTCTTGAGAATAATGTTCAAGAATCAGTGACGAAGTTGAAGTTACGCCGGGGATGGATATTTCAGCAAGACAATGATCCAAAACACCGCTCCAAATCCTCAGGCATTCATGCAGAGGAACAATTACAATGTTCTGGAATGGCCATCCCAGTCCCCAGACCTGAATATCATTGAACATCTGTGGGATGATTTGAAGCGGGCTGTCCATGCTCGGCGACCATCTAACTTAACTGAACTTGAATTGTTTGTCCAAAATACCTTTATCCAGGATCCAGGAACTGATTAAAAGCTACAGGAGGCGACTAGAGGCTGTTATCTTTGCAAAAGGAGGATCTACTAAATATTAATGTCACTTTTCTGTTGAGGTGCCCATACTTTTGCACCGGTCAAATTTTGGTTTAATGCATATTGCGCATTTTCTGTTAGTACAATAAACCTCATTTCAATCCTGAAATATTACTGTGTCCATCAGTTATTAGATATATCAAACTGAAATGGCTGCTGCAAACACCAAAATATTTAGAACTAAAAATGATTAAGATTAATAGAGGTGCCCAAACTTTTTCATAGGACTGTATTCCACAGCGTCACTGTGTAAATGAAGTGCCACATATAATACTTATTCCCGAGGTAGTAATATATTATTTGTCAGGGGTTTGTTAGTAGTAGGTACATGTAACTCATGCAGAGCAAGATGCAGGTTCATAGTGTCAATAGGGAAGATTGGAGAGCCGCCATCTTTAAATAGCAGCTCTGGTGTACACCCATATGACTGTGTCAGAGGGCTAGAGTGGACAGGTTTTTACTGACTATTTTTTGTTCTCAATTTTTTTTCCAGAGCACTCCCCCATTATATGATGTGACAAACATGAAGGTCCCCACGGCAATCTGGAGTGGAGAGCATGACTGGCTTGCCGACAAACTGGATGTTAAGTCATTGATCACTAAAATCAGTAATTTGGTCCATAAAGAAGAGATACCAAAATGGCAACATCTAGATTTCATATGGGGTCTCGATGCTCCACAAAAGTTGTACACAAAAATCCTTGACGTCCTGAAGAAGCATGCGTGAACTATCCATTACATATGTAAGAAATTTACATGACCCATGAAAAGAAGCTGGAACCCCCTTGTAATATGATAAGTATCATGGGGTGGTCACTTCCCGGGAAGGCTCTCTGCACTGAATTACCACCAACCTGTTTGCCCAAGCAGGGCACTACAGAGCAGTCACACGATGCAGAATTGGCAAGTATTTTGTGCAGAGTGCCTGAACTCTACTTTGTGTGGTTTCTCTTGGAAATGTATAAATTGACAAAAAGAAGTTACCTTTCTGCTTGTCATTGGGCTGTGTCCTGATACATCCTGACTTTGTGCCAAAAAATGTTGACACTATTTTGGTGCTTTTAAACCATACCCCATTTTTACAAGAATCCATACCCAAATGCTGAAAAATTCTAACCTAACCTAGATGCACCGCACTGTGCCATGTTTATACCAATGTCTAGTCATATCCACCATAGTAAATCAGGGCCACTGTGCAGGCTTATGGAGTGTGCATGAGATCCCATATGTTATATGGATCCCATATGTTATAAGTGTTTTGATACTTATAACTAGAGATGAGCGAACAGTGTTCTATCGAACACATGTTCGATCGGATATCAGGGTGTTCGCCATGTTCGAATCGAATCGAACACCGCGTGGTAAAGTGCGCCAAAATTCGATTCCCCTCCCACCTTCCCTGGCGCCTTTTTTGCACCAATAACAGCGCAGGGGAGGTGGGACAGGAACTACGACACCGGGGGCATTGAAAAAAATTGGAAAAAGTCATTGGCTGCCGAAATCAGGTGACCTCCATTTTAGACGAATAGTGGATTTCAAATCCGGGTCATATGAGAATGTGAACTTTGTGACTATGAGACAGGGATAGCTGTACAGGTAGGGATAGCTAGGGATAACCTTTATTTAGGGGGGAATGTTATTAAAAATAACTTTTTGGGGCTCTATCGGGTGTGTAATTGTGATTTTTGTGAGATAAACTTTTTCCCATAGGGATGCATTGGCCAGCGCTGATTGGCCAGAGTACGGAACTCGACCAATCAGCGCTGGCTCTGCTGGAGGAGGCGGAGTCTAAGATCGCTCCACACCAGTCTCCATTCAGGTCCGACCTTAGACTCCGCCTCCTCCAGCAGAGCCAGCGCTGATTGGCCGAATTCCGTACTCTGGCCAATCAGCACTGGCTAATGCATTGTATTGGCTTGATGAAGCAGTGCTGAATGTGTGTGCTTAGCACACACATTCAGCTCTACTTCATCGGGCTAATAGAATGCATTGGCCAATCAGCGCTGGCCAATGCATTCTATTAGCGTGAACTGAGTTTGCACAGGGGTTCTAGTGCACCCTCGGCTCTGCTACATCAGATTGCTACATCTGATGTAGCAGTGCCGAGTGTGCATCAGATGTGTAGTTGAGCAAAACTGACTCAGCACTGCTAAGTCTCTGCATTCGCATAGGAATGCATTGGCCAGCCTTCGGCCAATCAGCGCTGGCTCTGCCGGAGGAGGCGGAGTCTAAGGTCGGACCTGAATGGAGACTGGTGTGGAGCGATCTTAGACTCCGCCTCCTCCAGCAGAGCCAGCGCTGATTGGTCGAGTTCCGTACTCTGGCCAATCAGCGCTGGCCAATGCATTCTATTAGCCCGATGAAGTAGAGCTGAATGTGTGTGCTTAGCACACACATTCAGCTCTACTTCATCGGGCTAATAGAATGCATTGGCCAATCAGTGCTGGCCAATGCATTCTATTAGCGTGAACTGAGTTTGCACAGGGGTTCTAGTGCACCCTCGGCTCTGCTACATCAGATTGCTACATCTGATGTAGCAGTGCCGAGTGTGCATCAGATGTGTAGTTGAGCAAAACTGACTCAGCACTGCTAAGTCTCTGCATTCGCATAGGAATGCATTGGCCAGCCTTCGGCCAATCAGCGCTGGCTCTGCCGGAGGAGGCGGAGTCTAAGGTCGGACCTGAATGGAGACTGGTGTGGAGCGATCTTAGACTCCGCCTCCTCCAGCAGAGCCAGCGCTGATTGGTCGAGTTCCGTACTCTGGCCAATCAGCACTGGCCAATGCATTTCTATGGGGAAAAGTTAGCTTGCGAAAATCGCAAACTGACAGGGATTTCCATGAAATAAAGTGACTTTTATGCCCCCAGACATGCTTCCCCTGCTGTCCCAGTGTCATTCCAGGGTGTTGGTATCATTTCCTGGGGTGTCATAGTGGACTTGGTGACCCTCCAGACACGAATTTGGGTTTCCCCCTTAACGAGTTTATGTTCCCCATAGACTATAATGGGGTTCGAAACCCATTCGAACACTCGAACAGTGAGCGGCTGTTCGAATCGAATTTCGAACCTCGAACATTTTAGTGTTCGCTCATCTCTACTTATAACATATGGGATATGTTAATCTATTTCATTATTTGACAAACCTTCCACATTTCCCATATCTTGTATAATAACAGATGACCTTAGTGGTTGCCATACTCCACCCATCACATGTAAGCTGTGGACTCCAGGTGGTGGATTCACCGAACACTTAGGTCATGTTTGCATTAGTTCTCCTTGTTATTCTATTTTTTTGGACTTCTTCAATGTGCTCACATCTGGTGTATGGTTTATTTGTATGGCCAAAACCACAAATGTATAAAGTAAAGGCTTTTACTTCTGTTTTTTGGATCCAATACGGTTCCTAGCTAAAGGAAACATCATCACACTGACTGTTGGACTGTTATAATGCTTCTGTGGTAGCGACGCCAAAAATCACAGTTTTTAGTTGAAATTTTAGAAATGAGAACCTATAATATTAAATAGTCCTAGATGAATGATATTTAGGTGCCCCTTAATTAAGGAGATCCATTCTCAGTTTTTAATTGTTTGCAATGTACAAATTACAAATTTTTATGTGATTCATAGAATAATAAAGCGCTTTTTTTAGGATAAATGTGATACATAAATATACAAGTCATATGGCACAAGTGACAAATGTTATCTTTATTCATGAAATAGTAAGTTGCATTTTACATCACATATAGTGCAGAGGGACAGAAGGTTCCTGTAGCGTCATTCATGTAGCGGTGTCCTAGGGGCTGGCGGTGCAATTCCTAATACCTCATTACTTCTTCATCTCTGGGGTCCTACCCTGCTATACCAGTTCTCCTGTAATTTCCCAAATCTCTATCTATCTATCTATCTATCTATCTATCTATCTATCTATCTATCTATCTATCTATCAGCATGCCGGGCCTGTGTATTAGTATTAAAGGGGTATCGTGGTAATTTTCTAATCGGTTGAGGTCTGATCTTTGGGACCACCACCAATTTCGACAAATCCAATTTGAATGGAGCCGCAGGTCTGGCAGTGCGCACCACCACATTGTTTGAATGGTAACCAGTGCTGTCACATTCTAGGTGGCCCCATTGAAATGGCAGTGCTCCATTTATTTCAATGGTTAAAGAAAAGTTAGATAAGGACACAACACCGTTTCATTCTCAGGATCGGTGCAGGTTCCAGAGGTCAGAACCCCACCATATGTAAAGCAATGGCATATCCTAGCGAAATCCCATCACTTTAGGATGGGAATAACCCTTTACTATGTTGAAGGGGTTGTCCAGGATAAAATTATATTTCTACTATGAGCTAAACACCCTCCCCCACCTACTTTCTAACTTAATTTATAAACATTAATTCATTATATTAACCTAGTTTCAGGCACATTTTCCATTGATGTACTGTTTCCCCATTTCTGCAAACGGAATGTGACCTATACTAACCCCCTTCCCATCATACTTCCATTTCTTCTTGTTCGGATCTTCTGGGAAGGAGGTGATGTTCTGTGCCCAGATCTGGACAGGAAGACAGGTAAATATGATAGGGTGAGGGGGTGGGTTGAGTTAGTTAGTTGGAAAGGAATAGTAGTGGGTGGGCTAGCTAGGGAAACAGGGAGGGGGTGTGAGAGAGGGAAGTGGTGTGAGTCCGTTCTGAGTGAAGCACAAGGCATCATTGTAATCGTAGGAAGCTACCCATGTAAACAAATGGAGAGAATGCCAGGAGCTCCCAGAGAAACCCTCAAAACACTACTAAAGGTATTTGGTTGCACTTATTAAACTTTTTTTAAATTTTTTCCCCAGAAAATCCCTTTAACACTTGATCATTTTTCATATACACATTAAACCAAAGTCATATTCCAACTCCCAGTTGTGCTCCATTAAAACATCCTACAAGTTTACATAGCTAAGACATGCTTCTTGCTATAGTTTACAGTAATACTTTATTATAATATATAACAAAAAATACAAAAAAAAAGTAGCTGTAAATAATAATACAATAGGAAGGCAAAGCTATAATGTCCATTTCTGTGTTGCCATGGATGTATATGTGATACAGTCAATGGCAGTAAACGTACGTATTCATTGCCAGCCTTGTGCTCCTTTTAGTGCCTTCACAATGGGTAATCCTATCTCCGTCCGTATTATGAAGACTTTTTCATCAACTGTAAGATTTTAGTAAATTTTAATCTCTCGGCAATATCCACGCAAGTTTCTCCTTGCTGTGTGGGGAAAAACAAAAAAACAGTATAAATTAAATATATGTCTTAATACTGTGCCTACCTAGATTACATTTTGTGTTGAAATCTCAGTCTCCGGTGCCTTGTTGGTGAACCTGTCAGCAGAAACACGTTTGGAACTATAAGCAGAATACTGCCTCATCCACTGATGGGTTTGCCGAATGATCAAGACATGGATCTGATGGGGAGTTACCTTTTGCCAGTCTTAATGGTGTTAGGTTATCTGGTCGCCCCTTCTGTGGTCCAGTGTTTAGTTTTTGGTTTACACTTTCTGTCGGTGTGTGGTTGTCTGGTTTTGAAATTTTGTTGAAAGAGAGGTTTTTGGCGAAAACCTTTTTTTTCTAGTGAATATTGTTAAAGGGGTGCCCAGGATTTGGAGCAAGGTCTGGGGTGGTAAGAAAAAAAAAAAAAAAAAAAAAGCATACGCAGTTGTCCCTGGAGCTCCATCATCTGCTCTCTGGTCCCTTTCTATCGTGTGCTAAGTTTTGCAGCGCTGGAAACAGTGAGGCTTACGTGACCACCATCAGTGGCCTCAGGGGTCTTTGGAGAGGCATTGGTCACTGGTTCTTTATCAGCCACCATTGATCATGTGACCTTCACTGTTTCCAGGGGACTGGGAGCGGATGCAGGAAAATTGGGGACAGGCGAGTATGACTTTTCCTTTTACACAACCCCGGCCAGCCCAGTGGTTGCTCCAACTCCTGGAGAATCCCTTTAATGCGACCGTTCCTATTTTGTATATCCTGTTAGGTGAATTCGTTTATTACATCCATTTTTTTTTCTAGTGGTCACTTGCATGTAGACAGTTTATATTTAATGCTTACCTTATTTGCTATCCAGGGGTCAGCCTTTGCTTCCAGCAGAATTGGGACGATGGTTTGACTCTTCATTTTACAAGCATAATGGAGGGCTGTGTTCCCTTCCTAGCGGAGAATACAAACAAGATTTTATGAAATAATATGTCAACTATTGTGCGGTATTCCTATTCATCACTTGTGGTGCTAGTATAAGATTTCAGATTGGGAGGTAGTTTAGGGTCCTGAAAATGACACCTCCTGTATCAACCCAGAATTTCCCAATTAGGGTATTTTTTGGTGTTTTTCTACTTCTTTAAGACTGGAATCCCCCTGTATCTGTGTCATGCCAATGCTCTGAAACACAAATAAGATCTAGCAGCAGCATCTCCTGAAGGAAGAAATATCTCCCTATCGCCACCTATAGGCAAGTCAATATTCAACCCTATTGAAACAGCACTTGAGTTATCAGCTGAGCCAGAGACACTTATCTGTGTCCTGCACATTTGGGGTTATTGCTGCCCATCAGCACGTAGCCGGGATCTGGGTGGTCTCTGTAACCTTGCAATGGCTACTAGAGAAGCAGTTAGGAAAGATTTTTTTGCAAACTTTTTCCTAGTTTGTATTGCAGTGGAGACTCAAGGAGAATCTGTACCTTCCCAAAACCTCTTTAAAAGTAAGAATGATCTGATACTGAAGTGTCTACACTGGGATTTTGTTAAGGACTTCGGCTTCTCAAGAAACCAATTTCAGACCACATCATGGCATGCTAGCAAAACATTTAATACTATGATACAACGTGCCCAGTCCACCCGCACCCCGCTTATACTCCTCGGAGTTGACGCTGAGAAAGCGTTTGATAGGGTGGACTGGGACTTTATGAGAGCCGCCCTGCTGAAGTTTGGCTTCCCGGCCGAGTTTGTGAGAGCTATATTTTCCTTATATGACTCTCCCCATGCCGAGCTTAAAGTGAATGGCACCTTATCACAGACCTTCTCTATCACTAATGGAACCAGACAGGGCTGCCCGCTCTCCCCCACCCTTTTTATCCTTACACTGGAAACACTTTTGTAGTCTGTGCGTCAGGACGAGAGAATACGAGGAATGACGATTGGGGACGTCACCACTTTCTCCACAGCATTCGCAGACGACGTGCTGTTCGTACTGACTAATCCGGAGACGGCTCTCCCGGCGATCACGGACCTCCTTTTGCACTTTGGTAAAGTGTCCAGATATAAGGCGAACCTGGGGAAATCGGAGATTCTCAACATTACCCTCCCAAATGAAGAAGTTACTTCCCTCAAGGCCTCTTCTCCATATCAATGGGCGAACACGTCGCTGAAATATTTAGGTGTACACCTGACCCGTCGGGTGGAGGATCTGTACGCGAAAAATTTTCTTCCCTTACTAAGCCAGTTGAAGAAGGAACTAGATTCGTATACGCATCTGCCACTCTCATGGTTTGGGAGGAAAAACCTCCTTCAGACTTATTTGCTCCCCAAGATCATCTATAGGATGTCGATGCTCCCGATATACCTGCCTCAATCTTTTTTCGCATCGTTACGATCTCTATTCTCCCGATTCATCTGGAGACAGAAACCGCCCAGGATTCCATGGTCGTTATTGACCCGTCATAAAAGTCAAGGAGGAATCGGCCTTCCAGATGCTAAAATCTACTACAAAGCGATCCAGCTCCACTGGTGGGCCCATTTGACTTTCCCATTGACTGTGTCAACCTTCAAACCCTCCTTTACCGAACTTCAACACTTGTGGCTCCCTCCTAAAGTCCTTAGATCTTCAGTTTCCCGCAACCCCCTTCTAAGGGGCGCACTTGAAGTCTGGAGAGAACAGGGACAGAAACTGGCACCACATCCGTCTCCGTTGATGCCCGCTGGCCTCATCCCCACCTCATTACAGCCCACTACGATCTTATATGATGATCTCTGGTCGAAAATGTGCACAAAGTCTCTTAGAGAAATCTCGGCAGGCTCGTCCTTCCTGCCCATTGAGGAGATTATTGCCTCCCTCTCGACTAAAGGAGTTTCTTTCCTACACAAGCACCATCTCCGCCACTTTCTCGAAGATTTTAGTGCCTCCAACACTCTGAGAGTGGACTTGTCGCCATTTGAAAAGACACTGCTGGCTGAAACAAAGCTCCTACGCAAAACCTCAGTCATGTTGAGGAGATTCATAGCCCCACTGACGGCATACAGACCGGCTTTCCTACATAGTTGGGAAAAAGAATTAAATCTCACACTGTCAGATGAGGAGGCAGCTAAGATTCTGAAATCTTCTCAAGGTTTCTCACGCTGCATCAGAATGAGAGAGTGCCATTACAAACTCCTATCCAGATGGTACAGGACCCCGGACTGGCTTCACCATAGAGGTCTCTCAGAGAATGATGTCTGCTGGAGGTCTTTGGCGCATTCGGGAACTTATCTTCACATATGGTGGACGTGTCCGCTTATAGTTCCATTCTGGGAGGCCGTCAGGGATCGCATCCAGACAGTCATGTTGAAGCCTCTGAACCTTACCCCTGAAATTGTATTCTTAGCCCTACCAAACGATACATACTCCCCATGCAAGGACGAGTTAACCACCCAACTATTGTCGGCGGCCAAAATTCTCATCCCGCTCTTCTGGCGTCAGCAGACTGCCCCTTCGATCTCACTTTGGGAGTCGAAAGTTCAGGAACTTGCCCGCTTTGAAGAACTGGTAGCCTGGTCTGAAAGGCGAATTGAAAAATTTAAAGAAACATGGGCACCATGGCTGAGGGCATGACCTCCTCTACCTCCGGATCTCTGCCCTCTCTTGGAAGTCCTGTCTAGCTTGATTGTACAGTTGATGCACCATTCACTGTGTATACTACTTGAAACTGCGTGACCAGTTGGAGTATAGCTACACCCTTCACCACCTCTGATTCCCTCTTTCCCCTACCTCCTTCGTCCCTCACCTACTCTTTTCGCCCTTTCTCTGCTTATTCTAGTGAGTCCTATATGACTACGACAGCTGATAACTTGCAAGCTGTCTTCATATCACACATAAACCGGTTTTGATTAGGCTGTTATTATGCTTCTATTTGTTACTTGCTCACAGTTGATTTGATGTGCTGTACCCCTACCCTTTTCTTTTTCTGTATCCCCATAAAACTTGAAAAACCAATAAAACTTGTTGAATTAAAAAAACCAAAAAAACAAAAAAAACAAAACAAAACAAAACAAAAAAACATTTAATACTACACAATGCACAATACAACCACTGGGTGGCAGCACATAAACACATGTAGGATAGACATCTTGTGACAAAGTATTACAAAATAATGTGTCTAAAAAAGCTGGTGATCATGTGCCACACAACTTGGGATATGTGGATTTAGGAGGAAAGATCTGTCTGGGCTATATATTGTTCAATTTTTATGCACCCATCAGAAAAGCTGAGCTAAAGAGGTGTTCGCACATGATAGGGACCCCTCCTTGCACATGAGCAGATGGTGACGGCGGACATGATTCACTTGTAGGTTTAATGCATTCTTTGTCCTGAGGGTGGATTGAGGCCCTTTCCATTTCCTCTGTTTAGTGGATTGTGTTGCTTCGGGGACCTTGTGATCAATTACTACATCAACATGCCATCTGATGCACTTAACACACAATGAAGCCGAGCCATATACAGCTCTTTAATGTGCTCCTTTAGGCATAGGAGATCACTAAAGCCAATAAATCACATTTAGCCAGATGATGCACTTGTGAACTGTTCTACGAGGCCGAGACCTTGCTATGGATTAGTAAAGTCAATAAAAAGATTACAAAAACATTTTCTGTAAATAGCCAGGAATATACGACCTTCTAGACAGGTCTATTGGTGGTAAACCTGATGTTAGACATGTAACCTAAGAATTAGTCATCTGCATTTAGTTTCCACTAACAGTAGAGGCAGTGACGCAACTAGGAATGGCGGGGCCCTGTGGCAAACTTTTGACATGCCCCCCCCCCAACCGACACAGAAGACCTCGACCGACCCCCTCCTACGCATTCCTGCGCGCTCTATTATGCCCTATAGTGGCCCCTGCACACAGTATTATGTCCCTTAGTGGCCCCTGCACACAGTATAACCATGACTACATGACTACTTCATGACTACAGTGCAACACCAGCTTGCAGAAACATTACACACCGACAACAGTACCACTATGGCACATCATAATGAGTCCACGGGACAACTTGCATTGTTATTGCCCCATTGCAAATCTCATCATGTCCTATTAACTACATAGCCAAACAATGCAACTTGAGACAGTTGGGTATGCAATACATCTGTTACTTCACACATGTTCTAGAGGACATTACATGACTTTCCATATTGCCAGGTTTTTTCCTAAAATCAGATGGTGTTACATAATAAAAGACAGAGATGTAGTAATAATATTAGACTACGAACACACTTTGGCATAAAAGTACTTTTGATAAAATAATGGATTATTAAGATTAAAATGTTGGCGTGTGGAGCAGGGGTACAAAGGAAAAGGGAAAATTCTTAACCGTCCTATTACATTTTTAGAGATACAAGCTAAGTCTATACAAGACAAACATTACGTAGGACAATATATAACAGCAGTAGTACAGCCCAAATACAAGGTAAAAATGACATCTACAGCGCCATGACTTACAGAATCTGTGGCATTGACATTGACTCCTGCGGCCAATAACAGGTTAATCAGTCTTTCGTTCTGTTTGGTCTTTGATACCTGCACAAGAAAACATAGGCGCATATGAATAATATGCTGATAATATGAGCCAGCTCACCTTAGGTGACCACACGAATAAGATGTCGAGGGAACGTGTCCAGAGAGACCGTAAAAGATAGAAAATTAGAAAATATTGTGACCTCAAGACTTCTTGTAAGTAATACAAAGTATTTAGTTATAGATAACATATAAATATACATACCAAACGTCAAATATATCTAATTACAATAACAATATAATGAGCAAGATGGGTACATGACACTTGGTGCAAAAATCAAACACTATAGGATCAGATTGCAATAAAAATATCAGGACGTCCCTCCCAAAAAGTAAAAAAAAAATTGTGATGATATCAATAAAATATTTATATATATATATATATATATATATATATATATATATAATTTAAAGATACAATTAAAAATAAACTCTAAAAAATTAATGAAAGTATTTAATATTTTTTTTTTAATTTTAAATTTATTCTATTTTATAGACTTTTTAAAAATATTTTGTTACCTCTATTATCAATTTTTTTTTTTCATGTTGGATATCCCAATTAGGGGTGGTTTTTATTGCAACCTGATCCTATAGTTTTCAATTTCTGTACCAGGTATCACACACACTCATATTGATCACTTTATAAGGGTGGGTTCACATCTGCTCCCAGCCTCCGGTTTAGCCAATCCGGCTGGTTTCAGTCTTCTGTCCCGTGAAACAGTTTTTGTTTTTTTAACCCGAACACAAAGTTGGACATGAAGGGCTTTGTGTCTGGTTAAAAAAAATGGTTTTCCCGCGGACAGGCAGAAGACTCACACGGGCAGTCACCTCAGCAAAGCCATTTAAGTGAATGGGTTTGAAAGTGGACAACCGGGTTCCTGTCTCCTGTCTAGTTTCGTGGGGAAGATGAAGGAAACCGGGCGCAGATGTGAACCCACCCTTACTTACTTGGTTATTAATGTAGGAGTCATATTAGATTCATTTGACATTAGTTATAGATTTATATTATAACTAAATGTAACGTTGGAATTCTTATCAAGGAGTCTTGGGAGTCAGATCTTTTCTTTTATTGCATATTACATTTTTGTATTTTATTTTCAGAGTGTTTTCTCATGTAACTTGCAGATCAGTGGGGTCCAACCGCTCAGACCCCCACGGATCAGGAGAATGGGTGGTTTTATGAATGGAGTAGTGGTGGGACTGAGTGCACAGTATTCGGTCATTTCAAAGGGGGTGGCCAGAGATAGTCGAATGCTCTACTTTGCCTATTCCCAACACTCCCTTTAAAATGAATGGAGTGCTGTGCGTGTTGCCAGACCTCAGCTCCATTTTGGATGAGGAATGAAAGAAGGAGCAGTCCGACCCCCACTGTTATGTTAGTTGTTTCCTACTCTATGGACAGGGAATAACTTCCTTTGCGGGATAACCTTTTTAAAGTAGCACTCCCACAAAATTATTTTATTCTCGGGCCAATTAGTAAGTAACGTGATGATCTTCTTAAAGTTGGCTGTATATGTTTTGAATTATTGACTTCACATTGATCCTCAGCTGTATCATGTGATCGGCAACAAGACTCTCCAACCGACACAGTGGTCTATATATGTGAACGGGTATCTATGAACCTCACTAGAAACCGACTTCCTATCCACATAACACGTTGTGTCAACTGGACAGTCAGAGCATCTTGGATCACTTCAATGACTTATTAAATAAGTAACTGATGTATTTTTTTGGGGGGGTAAAGTGGTTTCTCCCATCACTCTGCAGCCTTTAGTTCCCTGTTTCAGGTCTTCAGGGTATTTTTAGGAATCTATTCCATCAGAACGAATGCAAAAAATAGAAAAGAAGACTTTAAGATGGGATTGTAGGATGCAGATGCGGCTTTTCTCTCTCTGCATGCTGTAAGAAGGGATGGGAATCAGAAACAGGGAGACATCTGATGTGTGGGCAGCAGAGAAATATACCATAGAAAGAGCAAACATCACTCCAGGAAGACCTATATAGGTCAGGCTACACAAATTCTGGCTGCACTACTTCTAATACGTATCTATACCTGCCTTGTGCGTGGTTGTGATTTCTTATATTACATTATAGGTATGCTTTGAATAAATTATAGGATTTTTTTTCCACTTTTCTACTCCTCAATGTCAATGTCGTAGAGACACCTTTTATTTCACTTGAATCTATTATAAATTCCTTTAAGAAACATTTAAGGTGTTTCCTTCCTACACCTTGACAAGGGGTGTGGGATGATATATGAACAGTAGAAGATATGCTTGGTTATCGAAATACATCAATTTATCATTGTCCGGAACTCACCATGATAACGTATCCAATAAGCATAACAGGCATCAAGAGTACAATCAGCAAGTAGTCCAGGAACGTGAACTTTTTCTTTACAGCGTAGTGCAAACATGTCCTTCCTTTCTGTAACCAGAGGGTAGGAAAATATTGTCAGTCCAAATACCGTCACGGGTCACCTTCATTTACTATCTAATGTCCTTTTTACTATGTTTGACTTGTGAGTAACCTGAACTTACTGCTAGAATACAGATTGTAACAAGTAGAGACTCTGGGCGTTGAATCTGGCTACTGCAAGAGCAAATTTCCCCTGCTCAGTCTAGGTTCACACCTGTATTAAAGTCTATGCCACAGATTCCGCCTAAAATCAGTGGAGAAAAAAGTCCTGCAAAGTGACGGACCTCATTATAGTCTATGGGGTCTGCGCTTTTTAAGTGAACAGGCTCTCCGTCTTTCGGGGTCCCATGCAGACCTAAAAGACAAAGGCTAGTGTAAACCTAGTTTCACAGAGCTAAGATGGCCCTAGCTCAAGGTAAGAACCAGGTATGATTTTGCTTCAACAGTCATGTGGGGTGCACCAACATCATGATACTAGCATCTAAGTGTCATGACATCGGTGTCTCCCAACGTAACCACTGAGGCCCAATCACTGGGCCTCAAGCCAGAAGGCCAGAAGAGGCTGAAGGAGTTCTGTATAAAGCTAAATCACTCAACAAGCCTCAACAAATCTTGCAAGGTTTGGCCAATGCTATTGAGCGTCAATTTCATATTACGACTTTTTTCCAGAAACAACTGTACTCCTGTCCATGGGCTGTTTGGTATTCCGTAGCTCCATTTATTTGATGTAATACCAGACATAGCTCATGAACAAGGTTGGAGCTGTGTGCTAAGAAATTGTCTGAGGGATAGTTTAGGAAATATTTTTGTCTTGAAAATAGTCTACCTCAGGAGATGTGATTGTATTTTTAAAGAAGACCTTTTATTAACTCCACAAACTCCATCTCTTTATATATTTTAATAAGTGCCACTCCACTGATTCCAGTCTCCAGCCTCCACCATTCCTGAGTAATTAGTTTAGTTAGTTTTGGTACCTAATACACTATTTAGACTCTGCACATTCAGGCGGGTGGTGTTACACAGGAGAAGGCAAGGGGTGTGCTTGTTAGCTTTGACAACACCCATCTCTGAATGGACAGTGTCAGAGCTCAGAATTATGCCTCCTTGTCTTCTCCTGAACAGAGTCTAAATAGTACGTTAGGCACCAAAACTAACAAAACTACTAAACTCGTAATTACTCAGGAATGGTGGGGGCTAGAGAAAAAATTCCAACGGTGCCAGAATCAGTGGAGTGACTATATAAGGTACAGAACTGCAGTTGGTGGAGGAGGCGAGTATGTAAGCCAGTACTGTCTTATCTACAGATGAACTAAAAATGTAAATCAGAAAAGGTAACTATGTTTGTAACTTACTTTATTGGTGAGGTTGAGATCAGCGTTCATATGTATTAAATAACTGACTATGTTAATGTTACTCCTCCGGCAGGCACATATAAGAGGTGTGTCTCCGCCAAAGCTATCCTTCACATTAACAACTTTCTGATCTTCTTCTACGAGTTCTTGGACTTCATCTATGTCGTTTTCATAAGCAGCTCGACAGATCGGCTAACAAAGAAAAAACAAACAAACATGTAGTGTGTAGGTTATTCCATATCAATCATCATATAACCGTAGGCCTATATTATAGATTGTATGTTTTTAGTCCGTTTTACTGTCATTTTTTCTTCATGCATGGACAGTGTAAAAACGGACAATAACGGACACTAACGAATGCTAATCAGACTGATTAACATTAGTTAGTGTACGTTATGGTAGGCGTCCATTTTTATTTATTTTTTTAACGAACACTATCAGAACAGTCATCCAATGGTAGTGTGAATGCCCTCTTAAGTTTACTTTGCTGATTTCAGTTTGTTTAGGCTCATGACCTCCTTTTATTATGTGACTACAGTCATTATTGCTAACATCCTCATTATTAATACATTTAGGGTTCTGTCATATAAACTATGAAAAGATGGCGCCGTACCAGTGCTCAAACAAAAGCCGTTTGTGTATTATTAGATTACTTACGTGGGGCAGATTTATTATGCCTTGTAGGCCAGTCTATTGTACTGGGCATTTAATAAAACTACAAAAAAAATTGTTTGCACAAATCAGATTTGCAACTTTTTCTATTTGTCTCATCCATGTCACTTTCAAGCATTATCACACACTGTCTACCATTAAGTATTTGGACACCTAGTAAGGTTCTGTGGAGGTGGAGTTATGGTCTGGGGATGTTTCTCCTTGTATGGACTGTAACCCTCAGTCCGAGTGCATGGGAAACTCAACGCTGACGCCTATTGCACTATTTTAGATAACAGTGTGCTTCCTACATTATGGCGGTTCTATGGGTCAGACCAATGTTACATCCAGGATGACAACGCCAGCTGTCATGTAGCGAGGTCTACCATGGCTTGGTACAGTGATAATCAGGTTGGACTGGACTGGCCTGCCCAGAGCCCAGACCCTATCGAGCACCTCTGGGACGAGTTGGATCGCCGAACTAAGGGGTGCAGCAGCCGTCCAAAATTGGTAAAAGAACTTACCTGTGTTCTGTAAGCCGAATGGAATAAAAAAACACTAGCCGTCATACAAGGACTTGTGGAAAGCCCCGGAGGGTTGAGGCTGTAATTGCCGCTCGGTCCACAGGTGTCCAAATACTTATTAGTAAACAGTGTAAATAATACCTGAAGTCTATGCCAACTACAAGCTAGAATAGATTTCAGTATACAAGTGCACAGCCCAGCGGAGGGTGCACCTAACTTATAAAGTGGCATGCTCCATATCAAAAATGAGACGCAACCTCCACTGATCCAGGGGATATTAAGACTAGCAGTGAGTACGCCAGGCTTTATACATCTCCCCTATTGGGTTAGTCTGTAATGGTGACTTGGATAACAATCACATCACATTTTATTAGCAATCAATACAATACATTAAGTGCTATTAAATATGGTGACTAATGTATATACGTTCTACTATTGATATAGTATACATTGTATATTCAGTGGACTGGAAAATAAGAGAGTACCTGTAAAATAGGATTCATGGAAGGTACAACTGTTAAGTATGACATCCATACATCATCATTACATCAATACTTGACTCATAAATAACCCAAAGGCTTTGTGGTCTGTTCTATGGATAGGTGAGTCAAGCAGTAATCTCAGGTACTTCCTTATTACTCACCTGTCCTGGATCCAGCGAGCGTCAGGTTGCTATGAAAACCCGATGAGATCACCCATTACATCCAGTTCCCTTACTTCCGGCAACACCACTAAGCCAGCTCTGTTACATTGAATTAAGCTAACCAACACTGCTACACCACAGCCATCTGCCCACATTCCTTGGACAATGACTTACCAGATCCACCACACCATGTGTGAACATAACATCCCTAAAGCAAGTTCAGCATTCCTCAATATGGAAAACTAGCTGAGCAAGATGGCCGTAGTTTAACAGTGGGGAGATGCTTTGCTGCCAGGACAACCTTAATGAACCTTCAGTTCACCATTCTGCCAAAAAGTATCGTGAATGGTCAGTCATATACGTAGAAACTGGAGCTATAGTCAGTTGGGTAACTAAAGTCCTGTGGCCCCTGATGCAAACCCACCACCCCATCTCTACGGCGTACTCTGTGGCCTAACATAATTCAATATCAATGTGAAAGACTTAGCAAAATGGAACAACTTTGGCAATCTTTGCTTTCTAAAAGTGGTCCAACCTGTTCTTCCACCACCAAAATCTTTTGTATATCCCTTGTTTATATACTATTGTAGGGGTGGCGAGTGTCATAGTCAGCATATTTTTTCTGTATCAGAGTACAAGTTTGCTGCCAAGAAAATCAACTCACAATCCCAATGCAAATGATCTGCCTGGTGCGCCTGGGCATGGCAGTGCCCGTCTATAGTCACCACACATGGGGACCTGTTACGTTTTAGGTTAGTTGGAGATGTGGAGTGGAGACCACAGGCAAAACAGGTGCGCTGGTAGACATGACTCATGGTAGACTCCCTTTAAGGTAATCTTACAATACTTTTCCACATTCATATTAGTATTGAATATCTCAAAGCTAAGCTGTATGCATGGGCCCTCTATGAGCCTGCACGCCATGTGCCACTGTATGGTGCTGCTGTACAGTACCAATCTTTCCTAGAACCAATACCTCAAGAGCAGAACTTCTGTGCCATATGGCATGTGATGGAATGATGGAATCTATATGGTCCCCTACTAACAGCATTGGCGCTGTTCTTCTTAATTTGCAGAAAATCGGTCAAAGATGGGTTATTGCATACACTAGGGAAATCTCCTACTGTATGCATAGAAGATTTGGGGAAGATTTAGAATGACTTCTGGCATATTCACTGGCCTTGACTCTCCTGGACTACTGGAGAACGTGCCTCATCATAAATTAGGTGCAACCCCTGGTGGAAATGGTGCAATGTACATGATAATAAATCTGATGGGGCTTGTGATCTCTTCCACATCACGCTCCTCACTATGCCAAGAGAAAAAAGTTGCAATTTTTTCCATAATACCCGACTTTTTCATGCAGATTGTGACTTTTTCACTCCTGATGTGCAAGGCGTGATAAATCTGCCCCACTGTATGCCACTGCCTATCATTCAGTGGCAAATGTTATCCATAGGCTAACTTCAAAAAAACTCCATATACAGAAAAGTATATGATTTTTCTGTAATGGCCCACTGAATAGGAAGGCACAACAGGCTGCACTTTAATACACAGCTATAGAAAAGACATACCAACACATACTTGGATAGCAAACGCCACACACTGTCTGAACATAGCTATACTGTAGTTTACTGCACATAAAAAAAAATTCTCAATAACTAGTTGTATGAAATTCTAAAAACCTTGGCTTTATTTTCCAATCCTGAATTTAACACATTACATTCCTAACCAAAGATGTCACTTTCCTCCTAAGGCAAGCAATGCTACAGGTTGTTTTGTAAGCAGAGGCGCCTTACAGGTTTTCTTAGGACATCTTTGCACTGATAAGTTGTGGTTCGGCATGGAATGTAGGCAGGGTAAGTCAACATCAGTCTTTAGGTGACTCGTATGTTCTGCAAGAGTCGCCCAGGTAAAATAACGCACGCCTTCATGTATACCACTGCCAACAGTTCTTCTGTCTTTGTCTTGTTGTACCGCATCGGACATTTTACATTGTAATGTATGTGTTGGTATGTCTTTTCTTTAACTGTATAGGAAAGTGCAGCCTGCTGTGCCTTACTGTTCAGTGGGCCATTACATAACTTACCTGGCTCAGTATTCAGAGATATCCCTAGACAGTATATCTCTTATGCATGCTTCCGACACATATATACATATATATATATATATATATATATATATATATATATATACAGTCCTATGAAAAAGTTTGGGCACCCCTATTCATCTTAATCATTTTTAGTTCTAAATATTTTGGTATTTGCAACAGCCATTTCAGTTTGATATATCTAATAACTGATGGACACAGTAATATTTCAGGATTGAAATGAGGTTTATTGTACTAACAGAAAATGTGCAATATGCATTAAACCAAAATTTGACCGGTGCAAAAGTATGGGCACCTCAACAGAAAAGTGACATTAATATTTAGTAGATCCTCCTTTTGCAAAGATAACAGCCTCTAGTCGCTTCCTGTAGCTTTTAATCAGTTCCTGGATAAAGGTATTTTGGACAAACAATTCAAGTTCAGTTAAGTTAGATGGTCGCCGAGCATGGACAGCCCGCTTCAAATCATCCCACAGATGTTCAATGATATTCAGGTCTGGGGACTGGGATGGCCATTCCAGAACATTGTAATTGTTCCTATGCATGAATGCCTGAGGATTTGAAGCGGTGTTTTGGATCATTGTCTTGCTGAAATATCCATCCCCGGCGTAACTTCAACTTCGTCACTGATTCTTGAACATTATTCTCAAGAATCTGCTGATACTGAGTGGAATCCATACGACTCTCAACTTTAACAAGATTCCCGATGCCGGCATTGGCCACACAGCCCCAAAGCATGATGGAACCTCCACCAAATTTTACAGTGGGTAGCATGTGTTTTTCTTGGAATGCTGTTTCTTTTTGGACGCCATGCATAACGCCTTTTTTTATAACCAAACAACTCAATTTTTGTTTCCAAAATGAAGCTGCCTTGTCCAAATGTGCTTTTTCATACCTCAGGCAACTCTATTTGTGGCGTACGTGCAGAAACGGCTTCTTTCTCATCACTCTCCCATACAGCTTCTATTTGTGCAAAGTGCGCTGTATAGTTGACCGATGCACAGTGACACCATCTGCAGCAAGATGATGCTGCAGCTCTTTGGAGGTGGTCTGTGGATTGTCCTTGACTGTTCTCACCATTATTCTTCTCTGCCTTTCTGATATTTTTCTTGGCCTGCCACTTCTGGGCTTAACAAGAACTGTCCCTGTGGTCTTCCATTTCCTTACTATGTTCCTCACAGTGGAAACTGACAGGTTAAATCTCTGAGACAACGTTTTGTATCCTTCCCCTGAACAACTATGTTAAACAATCTTTGTTTTCAGATCATTTGAGAGCGGGCTGTCCATGTTTGGCTTAACTGAACTTGAATTGTTTTGTAGAAAGAAATGGTCCAAAATACCTTCATCCAGGAACTGATTAAAAGCTACAGGAAGCGACTAGAGGCTGTTATCTTTGCAAAAGGAGGATGTACTAAATATTAATGTCACTTTTCTGTTGAGGTGCCCATATTTTTGCACCGGTCAAATTTTGGTTTAATGCATATTGCGCATTTTCTGTTAGTACAATAAACCTCATTTCAATCCTGAAATATTACTGTGTCCATCAGTTATTAGATATATCAAACTGAAATGGCTGTTGCAAACACCAAAATATTTAGAACTAAAAATGATTAAGATTAATAGGAGTGCCCAAACTTTTTCATAGGACTGTATATATATATATATATATATATATATATATATATATATATATATATATACATATACATACAGGTATATATATATATACCCAATACGTATATATATATATATGCCCAATACGTGACCAGCTGTCACCAAACCAGAGGAAGATGAGACTCCATGGACTGTTATATTTATCCCAAAACACCCGCCCCACCCACCCCCACCTCCCCATATAGCAGCCACCAACGAAGAGGAAGACGAGACTCCACGGACTGTTATACCCCAAACAAACCGCCCTGCCCCCCCCCACCTCCAACCCCCCCCATATAGCAGTCACCAACGAAGAGGAAGATGAGACTCCATGGACTGTTATAACCCAAAACCCCCCCCCCCCATACCCACCACCCACCCAACCCAACTCCCCCCCCACACACACACACACACTTTACTAGCTTTGGCAATGCCAAATACCTATTCGGACGTGCCAATAAAGCATTTTTTGATTTGATTTGATTATATATATTACTGTACAGAGTTGTGCAAATGCTTTTGGCAGGTAAAGTAAGAATGCCTTCAAAAACTAGCAATGTTAATAGTTTATTTTGTATTTTTTAATCAATTAACTAAATAAAAGTGAATGAACAAAAGAGAAATCTAAATCCAATCAATATTTCATGCGACCTCTGCCCTTTGTCTTCCATCAATTCTTCTTGGTACACAGTTTTTGAAGGAACTGGGCAGGAAGGTTTTTCCAAACATCTTGGAGAACTAAGAACAGACCTTCTGTAGATATAGACTTGCTCCAATCCATCTGTCTCTTTATGTAATCCCAGACAGCCTGGATAATATTGAGAGCTCTGCGGGGGCCGGATTATCACTTCCAGGACTCCTCCTCCAAAGAGCACTCACACCAAATATTGATGAGATTTAGATTTCTCTTTTGTTCATTTACTTCATTTTGTTAATTGACCAAAATAAACTATTAATCCTTCTATTTCTTTAAGCATTCTTATTTACTGACTCCATGTATTCATCAGGCTCATAGCTGAGGAGATAATCCAGTTTCCATATATATTCCTTCTTAGAATATCCTGTTATCCAGAAAATGTATGTCTATTGCAAGAACGCATACCAAATACAAAATTCTAACTTGTCTGAATACATTCATGAGTCAGCAGTGACTCACATTGTACCTGCCATATTACATAAGCTTCCTGTTGCACCTTAAGATGTGTAGTCAAACAACAATGGACGTGTGGCTGAAAAGTCATAAGAAGGCTACATTGTGCTCCTAAAATTGGACATTATGTAATGTGAGATTCATGAAAACTGTCTTTGTTGTCAAAAGCAACCAATCACCAGGCAGCTTCACTTCTGGTAATGCTGTGATTGGTTGCTATGGACAACAAAAACAGCTTCCTTTTTCGACAGTTTTGTAAATCCGTCCCATGTTGTCTTGCATTTTGCTACAATTCTAAGGACAATATTTTGTGTGGAGGACAATACATTGTAGACACAGGAATATTTTAGGAAGCAAATTTTACATAAGCGTACACCTATGTAAAAATAGAAATAAGATTTAAAGGAGTATAATTCTTAAAGGTGTTTTATAGGACTTAGTGACCTATCTACATATAGATGAGCTATCCTTAGGACTGGTCATCAGTAATCTGATCAGTGGGAGTCTCGACACTCAGGACCCCCATTGATCAGCTACTTATGGAGACTGCGGCCTCTTCACTGTAGGCCAAGCAAAGAGCTGCAAACAACCCACATGATAAATGGACATATGTCACATGACCTGTGAAGCCGACACTTCAAGCAGTTGATCTGTGGAGTTCCTGGTTGTCAGACTTCCACAATCAGATACTGATGACCTAAAGATCAAATTGACTTTAAGGTGTTACATAATATGTGGTGGTGGGAGGGGGGGTCCTCAAGTTATGATGCAAAGGGTTGTGCCATTATGAACACGTCTTATTTACACAATAAGTGTTTCATTGCGGTGGACCCAATTGCTGGGACCCCCGGAGTTCAGGAGGACCAAAAGCCCCCTTCCTTGTAAATGGAACGACATTGCGTGCCCGGCACTACATTTACTTCTATGGGACGTGTGCCTTGCTGGGGATGGCAGGTCATGATGGCACAACCCTTTTAACTAATGGGTGCTACTGCTATGTGTCGCCCACCAGAACATTACACTATAGTGTGTAGTCTTTCAGGACATTTCCATACCCCCCCCCCCCCAAGTCCCTATCTTTTTATAGGGACAGTCCCTACTTTAGACTCACGCCCCTATGTTGCGGTTTACCCCAGTCCTTCTTTTTGACTATGGAAATAGATGCACAATAATAAATGTTAGAGTTTCTGGTTCCTAATTATATATAACCAAATAATTTCATTAAAGGGGTTGTCCCGCAAAAGACATTTACCCTCTACCCACAGGATAGGAGATCAGTGTCATATCTCCAAAAATTGGGTGCCCTGCTTGAAAGCACGTTAGCCTCCTTTGTAATCTGTGGAGACAGCCAAGAGCTATAAACCATAAGTGTCCCTCTTTGATCATCCAAAAAGTTAGAAGGTATGACACTATGCAGATCTTCCTTTCATCCACAACATGAAACATCGAGAGAAACGTCAGTCTCTTGGACTTCAGGTAGAGGTTGTCCCACCACAGGTTATTTAGCCATATAGCTATCCCCCAGCCGAACTGTAGAGACCTGTGAAGGAGTCATAATGGACAGTAGACTATGGTAGACTTTACCAGGCCCCAAGTAACACATTCAATGACTTGACATCTTGACATGTACATAACTAGTTCTCCTGAAGCAATCATTGCTCACGTTGCGATGTATATAGACTATATCCTATCTTATAGACTGGAGTCTGGAAACCCATTAAAAATCCTAACCTATTCGGTAGTAACGTCTCATAGACAGTGAATGTGACTAAACACACGTGAGATGTCAACCACTAAAGTCATATATATAAGTCATAGGAATTCAACATAGTCACTTGCCTTTCTATGGGGAGAACAAAGAGTTGTTGTAACTCAAACTTCAGAGAGATTTCCCATTGTAAACCAAAGCAAGAAAGATTACATACAAACATAGCTCAACCTACCTCAGAGTACAAAATGCCCATGTCCTCTGTAGATCCGGAGAACTCTCGAGGTGTAAAAATCCCACTTCTTCACAGCCAACTGCCTTTGTGTAATAAAAGAAAAAAGTGTAAGAAGTAGTAAGACCTTAGATAGTATGACGATACTTAGGTGGAAGTATGAAACATCCTGATGTGAAGGAATTGCAGCTGAAGGCGCCCAACCCATAAGTGTCGTATTACTCAATAACCTGACAGGACGAGAACATGTTACGACATTGTCTGCCCCATAATCGTGCACGTACTGACACTGTAGAGACATCTATGACGTTCTTTGGGAAATCTAAAAAACCTATGGTATATAGAATAGTTCCCTAAGGTAAAGAATATGTAGCAAGGTATGAGTCATTGCAGTGTAACACCGATATCTAACATGTAATACCGTAATACGGTGGACGCAATATCATCTGGACAAAAATTTATTTATTTTTGCAATTTACATTTGACAGTAAACCAATAAAGCAGTTTTCCAGAAGTAAAATAATATAGTGGCAATGGCAGTGGTAGGTTGCAGAAAAATTAGATGTGATATTCACCTCTCCGCACCCACCAGGTTGTCTCTGGTTTCTTCTTTTTGACCCCGTTTCAACACAGAATATGGGTGGAGGTGTCCAATACTCAGCGATGACATCCCATTCCCCATGCCAGATATTGGCTTTGCGGGCATTTCCAGTCCAATGAGACAGAGCCAGGAACTATATACCCATGGTCAGCATTGGAACGGGAGCGAGTCAGCGAGCTCACTGCCACAATTTTTTTTTTCACTGGAGAACCCCTTTAAGCTAATGTCACATGTAGCAAATTGCAGCTAAAAAATGATGTAGAAAAAAATCTGCAAAAATGTAACACAAATATTGCATTATACGCATTATACATACCTTTTCCAAAAGAAAAAAACAGGGGATAAAGTAAGTATCCAAAAGATATAGGGTAGCAAATTAAAACTCAAAAGCTTTTATTAATACCCGCTAAACATTTAATATAAAATTGCTCCCCCACAAGTGAACCACCGTCACCTATCACAATGTAGGATAGCTAGACTACAGATAGTCACATAGGTCTGATTGGGGGTATAGTAGCCAACACAGGTATTCCAGCTACTAGGATGTCAAGGGGAAAAAAATAAATAAACAAGGATCCTCCCCCTCCTTTCCTCAGATCCCTTCAACACCCCATATCAGATACAATGTGCAAGTTGCATTTGGGAGATACACAGGACGCTCTTATATACTATTGTTATCTCACTCCTGTGTCAGTATAAATAGCAACTAAACTAGCTGTTTACAATGTTTCTAACTATTTAAAACAGCAATGTAAATATAGCAGAGTGCTTCCTCATATTCCACTTGCTACCAGTGCCGCACCTCCCATGAGGCGACCTGAAGCGACCGCTTCAGGCGGCACTATGCAGGGCCTCAGGGAGGGCGGCATTTTTGCTAACCTGAGCCAGTCCAGGACAAGCTGTCCTGGACTGGCTTAGCACGGAGCGGTGGTTTGGGGAGGCCACTGGAGCAGCGCTGCTCCAGCAGCCTCCCCTCACGCTCAGGCAGAGCGCAGGCAGTCTCCGGGCCTGCTCTCTGCCGACGAATGACGCTAAGCCCCACCCCCTTTCGAGGTGCCATGCCCCCTCCGCTAAGCCCCGCCCCCTCGGAGCGGGGGGGGGCAGCTTTCTGTACTTCACTCGGGCGGCGAAAGGAGCAGGTTCACCCCTGCTTGCTACACTAAGTTTGCCTTTAGCTGCCTGGACTCTCACACTAATGGCTCCAGGCACTGATAACTGCCTAAATTTACAGCACTATTAGCCTTGAGTTCCTGGCCCTCCGCTCTTGACAATGCTAACTGCTTAACTTTTCAACAATCTTAGCTTCACTGGTAACAGCCTAACACTAATACATACCTTTTCCGCTTGCATTTCTGACTCTACTCCATATAGATATATCAGGAAAACGCAGCATTTTCTCCAATAAAAGTAATATTCTCCATTTTTCACAAACACATGCATTTTCCGCACCATTTATTACTGCCATGTGTTAATGAGATTTAAAAATCTAAGTCACTTTGCTGGGACTGTAAAACGTTTTCTTCCACTGTTTCTGCAATGGTAAAAAATGCTGCATTTCCTCAACATGTGGCCTCAGCCATTTTGTGCCTAAGTTTGGTAACTGTTCTTTACTTACAGAGATATTGTGAAGAATTTATCATTCTACTCCAGCATAGATGGATAATATTATAGGGCACATTGGGCAGAAGTAGGGGCATAACTTGAGGGGGTGCAGAGGGTGCAGTCGCACCGGGGCCCAGGAGCCTTAGGGGGCCATAAGCACTGACATCAGTATTTTGTTTGCAGCTTCCATTTTACCCATAAGCCAAGGAGACCCACAGATTCCCCTAACCACAATAAGGTTCATTAAACTCCTTAGCACCCAGAGCCATCACTATCAAGAATTCCAAGACCAAGGACCCTTGTGGGTCACCTATACCAAGAGAGCTCAGCTCCCGATATTAGGACTGGCCAACACAATGGGCAGTGCGGTGGCTGTGTCTGATGCCATCACAGATCCATACTATACTTCTATGTAGCTCTGATTTTATACATTTATAGGATTTCTATATGAATGCTCCATCTCATGCCATATCATGGATGTATTCTCCTCTAGAAGTAGACAAAGCTACTATAGCCAGTAGTGTGGACTCCTTATGACATTGTAAAGCTGGGTCCTAGTGTGCATAGTCTTCACTTTTCCCGTTTACTGTGCTATCCTTATTACCATTATCGGTTTGAGGACATATACATGTATGTAATACATGTAACATATATGTAATAAGCAATGTTCTTTAGGTATTAAGAACAGTTATGTTGCGCTACATTCTAAGAAGTACAGTAGGCTGAGAATACAATACTTGTGCTTGTAGATTCTGAGAGTCCTTCAGGGAATATATTGAATTACTTCTCACATCCCAAGAGGGCTTCAGAAGAAGCTGGATACATTAATAGATGCTGCTTTCTATTTTCTAGGGAAAAAAAAACATTATAGCAGGCAAAACGTATCTTATGATTGTGAGCAGAGGATGGTAATATAGACAGCCCAGTCCTAAGGAGAGGCTATGAATATTAAAGTCTCAGAAGACTTCTTTACAGCGGCTCTCCGATTATAAAAACAAAACAGTTCTTAGAAAGGAATATTACAGGAGGATATAAGAAACTTTGTAATATATCCTATAATAAAAAAAAAACATGTCTCCATTTTATAGGCTGCTTTCCTCTCCCTTTCTTTCTCTCAGTCACCTATCACTCTGTCTCCCCTCCTCTCCATAGACTTCTGCTATGCCAGAAGTAACTTGATGTTCACATTTGCACTGCTATGTCCATTGTTTTGGTCTAAGGACACCAGGATGGCTGAAATAGTAGACAGCAGCAGTGTCCAATGGGTCGCATTGACTATAATGGGATCCGTCAGGTGTCTGCTCTTTTAAAACCTACTGCATTACAACTACAGGCCAGTATTCACAGTAGCCAAATCAAAGAATACTCCAGAGACGTCATTATGAGACCTGGGAATTCATATGGAGAGCATTCCTCATTGTAAGACGCAACTAAATCGAATCTTCGAAGCGTTTAACCCCTTGGTGTTTGGCCGATTACACGCATTCCTATGCCGGCGAGGTATTCGAAGAATACTATTCGCTCAACACTATTCCATATCATTACATTGCTGTTGGGTTATTGACTACACTTCTGACCGTGATCCTGTTCGGCTGCCATCCTGACTACTGCTTGTTCTGGACTTCTGAACCTAAGCTGCTTGCCCTGACCCTTTGACTTCACTATGACCTTGTTTGTCTGCTGCCTGCCACTGACCTTTGTGTGTCTCACAGAGTCTGTCTGGTTCCTGGTCAGCAGCCATCTATAATAGGACCACTGCAAGAGGTAACAACCTAGTAGTCTTCCTGCGGCGAGGACCACATCGCTGTATAGGAATTATAGGGTGAAGACCAGAGTGACTTCTTAGATAACACACTTGGGAGTGGTCCAGTACCAAATCGGTTAGGTGGCACAGTGGGTCCACAATACGCTGCCAGTGACAGCCACTTTCAGGTAGTTGTAATGTGGCTCCATTTTAGACACTATAGTATGGTCAATACTTGACCCGTTGTGATTTAACCTAAGTAACCTTATACCACCGCTGGGTGCGAAAGCGGCCTTAGTACAAGAATCATTTCCACCTTCCACAAGGGTCATAAACTTTCTTCTCTACGTGCAGTTTCAAAGATTTTTTCCTCATACAATACCTCTGGGGGTGACTGATACAAAATGACATTTTACCTGTCCTTGTAGATACTTGTCTACATATTTCCACCTGTTTTGATTCTTTAAATTTCTTGAAATAACTATGTTTTTTCTTTTTTTTGGACAAAAGAAAATGTTCTAAAAGATTGGCTGGTTCGGGGAGAAATAAGATCCTCATTAAAAAGGAATCTATAGAATGCAATGGTCAGCGAGGGCTGAAGAAATGTTACACCATTGTTAGGTCTGCTAGCCTGGTGTCGTAATATAAAAGACCAAAGAGGAGAAGGAGCGCCTTACATCTCAATTTAATGGGAAAAAGTTTCATTTTGATCATAAAGTTTGCTAACCATTGTTAACAATCAGGACCAAGACCTTCAGATAAGTGTACTGACGTCTGAAGCTAAGGAAGGCCTCACCCCAACAGGCAACCAAGGCGACTAAATTGCCAAGACTGGTTTTTCTGGTTTAACCGTTCAATAACACTACTATAATTGTAATGTATGGCCTAAAAGGGAAAGTGCAACTCCTTTAATTTATGCTGAGTGTGTCATGTCAAAGAGTGGCTCAATAAATTATGTCCTGTGATCTGTGACCTCAGCCTGTAGCCCCCATAGGATAGGTTGCGAAAACTCAATGACCAGTGCTTTAACATTGTAGTAGGAAGCAGGTGACATTATAATGGATGGTGGATAGGAAGGTCAGACAGAGCTGCACTTTCATACCCCACTACGCCATTGTACGTAGCACCTCTTTATACTTGTTCCCATTCTCTACAAAACCTCAATGTTACTTGGCAGAGACTGCAATGAAGACTAAAACTCAAATACACTTGTAGAACTAGTATAACAACCTTACAAGTGCTAAAGGGGATGCAGTGCTGTGAAAAGGCCTTTTGATCTGGAAGTCAGCTCTCACATACAGTGTATAATATCTATGACGTATCAGAAGATCATGAATATGTACAGAGAATAAAACTCATCTGCCCTGCTATATGCCCTAAGAAGGGGTGAACCATGGGTTTCTGTCGGCTGAGGCCGAGAGGAGGGGGCGGTGCCAAGCGCAGGGGGCGGGGCCGAGAGGAGCGGGCATCTTTAGCAAGCAGAGAGCAGGCAGGGAGAGGACCTGCTCTCTGCCTGAGCGTGAGGGGCAGCCGCTGGAGCAGCGCTGCTCCAGCGGCCTTCCCAATCCACCGCTCAATGACGTGACCCTAAGCCAGTCCAGGACAGCTTGTCCTGGACTAGCTTAGGTCAGCAAAAAAGCCGCCCTCCCCGGGGGCCTGGCATAGCGCCGCCTGAAACGGTCGCTTCAGGTCGCCTCATGGGAGGTGCGGTGCTGGCCCTAAGTTACCCCCCATCTGCAGGTCAGAAAATCCCACACACAGTATAATGCCCCTTTACTGCCCCCCTTTAATGACCCCCATAGAATATATTACCCCATTTATTGGCCCCAACAGTATATTACCCAGTTTAATGGTCCCATACAGTATTTATCTGTATACAGTATATACTACTGCAGGGTCCCAAGCAATTGCATGGGTTGTGTTATGGCCAAATCTGCCCCTGCGTATATATGTTTATGTTTTTGTACTTTAAACCTGGTTAAAACCAACAAAAACATTGAAACTGAAATCTAGCATACTGTTATATTGGTGATGAAATTAAAGGCACCGATATCTCATCCGCCTGGGTGCATACTGGGAAAGCCAACAGTGCACTGAATTCAGCGGATTTGTAGCGGTATATGATATCGCACATCTATGAGGAGATCTCCAAGAGACTGTTAGGTGCCTTGCAAAATGGAAACATTTTTTGCCTTGGAAACTTTTTTGGTAAAGATGAAATTGCAACCGCAATAGTAAATCTGCCCCATCAATACAAATTCCAGCCTGAAGTAAACCTTCAGTTTTATGGATGAAGTACAATAAATGGTATCTTTGTTGTTAATATTTTTGCCACCAGATGGTGTCAGCACAATGTCATGGGTAGGCTGTGGGCAAAAATTAGTTTCAGCAACTAATGGTCGGGTTAGATTTGCCATTTTAAAAATACAGAGCGTTTGTAAAAATAATCTGTGCACGGCCTGCTGCTGTCATGGAGAATGGATTTTACTTGAATATATAGTTTTCACACTTTCAACCTTTGGGCCTTGCTCAGCTGTCAACTGCTACACGAGGCATTATAAGGGTAAGTTCAGACAGAGTATTTTGGTCAGGATATTGAGGCCGTATCCACCTCAAAATCCTGATGAAAAAGACGGCTCCCATTGAAATCAATGGGAGCCGGTCAGGAGTTTTTTCCGGGTTCCCGGAAAAAGAAGCGAGGTGCTCATTCTTCAGGCTGTTTCACCTCGCAATTCGGTCTGAAGACACTCCCGTCTCCGGACTAGGCCCATTCGTTGAGCCTAATCCGGAGCGGAGTGTGCAACTGGAGGCCTGTGCAGTGCACCGCCATTCAGTCGTGGTTACCCGTATTTTGGACCCAAACCTGAGGCGGCCTCCGTCTCAGGTTCCGGTCCAAAAAACCCCATCTGAACTTACCCTAATGGTTACTTCCACCAAGATGTAACAACCCATATAATGGAAGATTTATTAGTGTGTAATTTCCATAAAACCAGAGGCCTCACGTCTACGACCATGTTGAATTTTGCCTGACTCTATAATATGTAGGCTGAGGCCACACTTTGCAGAAAACCTTTATTTTTTTCTTTTGTCAAATTTTGCTGCTGCTTTTTTTTTTTTTTTTTTTTTTGTAGCCAAAGCGAAGAATGGATTTAGCAGAAAGGATAAGTTTGGACAGCAATATACAAACAGTGCTGGTTTTCTGCAATGTGTAGCCTAATATTTTATAAGAGAATGCACAATTTTTTTTTTTTTTTGCTTATCTCGGTAAAAATCTGCAAAAAAAAAAAAAATCACTCATAGTTATACAGAGGCATTACACAGAGTACAGTGCAGTATAAAGGCTCCTAAAAACAGGACACAGAGTGCCTACGAATTACAAGGACTCAGCACTGCAAGGCCTTGTTCAGACACTGCAGTTTTAATGCTAAATGCGATGCAGATTTTTCTAAAGCATGGGTCTGTATTCCTTGGTGCCTGCTTCAAGGAACTCAAGAATCTAGATGGGAACTCTTATCAAGGATAGTTCAGAGCAGGAGATGCCAGTGTATGGTATCCATGACCCAACTGGACAACCCTATTGATAAAGCCTCCATCATACATGTTTTTGTTCAGTTTTTCGAAAAAAAAAAACTATAAAAATATGCAACGTGAAGCAGCTTCATGGCGTGTCCCCCCCCCCCTTAATTTATAGACACTATTCTTATAGGTCAAACATGGCGGCGTTTTGGTTTTCTAACAAATGGCAATATTAGGTCATGGTCACATACGGCGGAGTTGGAAATATAAAGCAAGGGTCTTGTTTTACACATAGTATTTTTAGGAAAAACTGGGATTTTGTTTAATTTTTTTCCAGTATTTTTTCTTTTTGCAGCACAAATGTCACATTAGATGTCACCAGTAAGGCAATGGGGAATAATGAAATGCACTACAAATAGGCAGCACCAAGATTCACTCATGTGAATGTGATCACGTCCTATTTTTACCCATCTTCATAGATTTCTTAATATCCGTGAAAACAGGTTTCCCATGAGTACAAAATGTCTTGTTTACAGCCGTTTTGTACCATGGTCATGTGAATGTAGCTTAAGAAAATACCCCCATGAATTGTTACCATTGTTGTTACAAAAACATGAATTTTCATGGCATTTATACAAGTCCATGTCCCAGAACTTTCAGGTATATTTCACCTGTACAAACGCTAACTTAATAAAAAGTTATAGCAAAACTACCTGAAATTAGTAACGCAAATTCAACCTCACCACATCCACAATGTCCGAACACACCCGAATGCCGGCTGGACATGGGTGTCTGTGAAATATGGCCTGGACATGGCTGTGTTTCCTGGACTGAGCAGTGAGTGAACCAGGAGTTCCTACAGTCCCATAGCCAATCACGTTGCCACTTTTGGGCTCCTACTATCATATAGGTGACTATGGATCCTACATCAATGTTTGGTCATGGAAATATAACCAGTCCGTACTTCACATGTTACCCTAGAGGTAGGCCACCTTCAGCACTCCCCCATACTGGCTGTATTGTTCTTGGAACTCCCATGGTAAGTGAATGGAGCATGATGGGAGTTGTAGTTTCACAGCAGCTGGAGTGCCGACGGTTGCCGACCCTTGTGTTAACCCAGCCCAAATTTTTCGATCACACATTTATTATGTTACTTGCGCCTTTGTGGCATAATTTTTCACCTTTTTCTCTCTTTTTTTTTTTTTTTTTGCACTGTGCTTTAGTTGTGACACATATGCACCTTATTTTTTTCCCACATGCTATACTGGCCTCACCTTGTCAGGGAAAGGGGGGAACAGCCAAAAAGTGGAATTTTTTTCTCGCCTTCTTTATAATGAACTATTCCATGTCATGCATTTTACACAATATTTATTACGCATTTATGCCTTAAAAAAAAATGTAAAAAAAATTGGCGCAAAGTGAAGAACATAGCCAAAAAAAAAGCTGTACAACATTTAAGAAGAAAGTGTGCCATCATCCTAAATAGACAGCCCAGTAAAACTAGTATTTACAAAAGGCCCAGCTGCAAAAACTAAAGGGCACAGATGAGAAATAACCTTCTATTTCTTTCTCCTTCCAAATCCACTTCATTAGAATTCCCTTTTTTTAACTAAGTACACGTATAGGAATATTAACCCTTACGTAGTATCATGATGTCTATCATACACCACTATCATACACATATCATTATGATAGACAACATGACAGTACTTAAGGGTTGTGAAAGGTTATGCTTCTCTTACCTTTAATATCTGATTCACGCCGTCATTCCTGAGAAATATCTTCTTTCTTCCATATGTAAATGAGCTTTAAGACGGCACAGGGGATATCCCCTATGCTGTCCGAAAACTCTCCAGCGACGCCTCCATCTTCTTCTCCACCTCTTTTTCTGTGTCACCATCGCATCTTCATCCAAAAGCACCGACTGCGCATGTCCGTTTGGCCATGGCTGAATGGGAGAGGCCACAGGAAAACGGCCGACTGACATGCACAATTGGCACTTTTGGATGAAGACTCAAGGGTGACGCAGGAGAGGAAGATGGAGACATCGCTGGAGAGTTTTTGGACAGTACAGGGGACGCCCCCAATGCTGTCTGAAAACTCATTTTCATATGGAAGAAAGAAGAATTTTCTCAGGAACGGCGGTATGGATCAGAATAATAAAAGTAAGAGAAGAATAGTTTTTCTTAAGGCTATTCCGACGTGTACTTAGTTAAAAAAAGGGAATTCTAATGATAGAATCCCTATAGCATACCGCCCAACCGTTCTGATTTCCACGGGACACTCACGCTTTCCTACCCCTGTCCCGCCTTCTAGTGCAGCTCCCTAAATGTCCCGCTATGTCCCTTTAATGATTTACTGATCAATCATTCCTCCAATCACCGCCTGCTCTTATAACAGATAAGAGGCTGCCGTGATCGGAGGAACACTCGAGGACCTTGTGTGACATCACACGGTCATGTGACTAGGTGGGCGCGTCAGTGTCCCATGCAGTGAAGAGAGAAGAGATCCGTGTAAGGTACTGAGAAGGGAGGGAGATGTGAGATACAGGATGGAGAGAGAGAGAGAGAGAGAGAGAGAGAGAGTGAGTGTCTGTGTGTGTGTGTGTGTGTCTGTCTATCTGTGTGTGGCAGAGATGGAGGGGGGACATGAAATTGGGGGCAGATGAAAGGGGATATTAAACTGAGGGAGAAATGGAGGGGGGAGATGAAACCGGGGGCAGAGATGGAGGAGGGGACATGAAATGGAGATAAAGCAGATAAAGGGGGCACTTAAACTGGAGGACAACTGGAGAGGGCATTAAACCGTGGGAGGAGCTGGAGGGGGACCTGTCTGCCTCTAGTTGCCCCCAGTTTAATGTCACCCTCCAGCTACCCCTACGGTTTAATGTCTGCTTCCAGTTGCCCACCGTTTAATGTCCCACTTCATCTGCCATTTATTTATTGCCCCCTCCAACTACCCCAATTGCTAATGCTACCCTCCATCTGATCCAGTTTAATGTTTAAACTGGGGCACCAGGAGAGGGACTTAATACTATGGGGCAGTTGGAAGGGAACATTACAATATGGGGCATATAATGTACGGGTGACTGTAGGAGGATTATACTGTGTCGGGGGACATGAAAAATGAAAGAGAATGGGCGAAGTCAACATGAAAGTGGGCAGGGCTAAATTTGCTGTGCCACACATTTTGTCCCTCTTTCTGTTGTACAAAAGTTGGGAGGTATGCTTTAAGGAATTAATCCCAAAACATCCCATGGCTCAGTTCAGATAATTCTTCCACCACCCCCATTCCCCGTTTTATGCCCACAGGGCCAGAATCCTATAACTATAATGCTCCGAGAAATGACGGCGAGGCTGCATTAGTGGTGTGACTCTGGGAGGAAGTGTGAGTGATGCATTCCTCATGGCTCCTATTAATAATGTCACACGAGGCCAGCAATAAGCAGCTGCAGACGACATTGTGCTTCCTGGAGAGGCGGGGAGAGGTTCTCCTTCTCATGCTGCTCAGTAATCATCAACCTCAGGTTGTCTGATCCCCAGGACTATGAGCTCAGCCCTGCGCGCCCATTCACCATCACAGTCTCATGTATTCCTATCATCCGGGTGTATAGTATTATAGCAGCACTGACACAACGTGCACATGAAAGCAACATCTGGTAAACAAGCCATGAAATAGGGGGCAGGAGAGAGGTGGGGACACAACCAGGCTGCTGTCATTTCATTTTGTTCTATTACAAAAAGCCAGGAGCTGCAGTTCTTTCCAGCAAAAGCCAGGAAAGCAAAGAGGCTGATGACAAGCAAAGGCTGCACCAGGGGCTGCGGTGTTGGTAAGTCACTGGATTCCTATTCTTATCCTTTATATGACGCTTACTTTGCTATGTACTAAGAATCAAATGATAGATTTCTATGTCACCGAAATGCTAAACCGCAAAGATAATATACAATAGTAATAAAGAATGTAAAAATGTATAAGCGTGCAATGAATGAAAGACAGGAGCCTGTCCCCTAGAGCTTACAATCTATGTACGCACTTAGAGGTATTGTGTGCCATGAGAAGAAAGGTATGGGGGAGGGGATGTTATACAATATACGTTATACATCTGGCCCTGAAACTACTAAAGTCAAGTATGGCTACATATTTCTTACTTTTCTGTAGATAACTGATGTTGCCGCAAGGTCCTCTTTCTGTTCCCGTGATTGGTGACATTGGAAAGGACAAGTAATTAAAGGGGAATTTCACTTGTGCAAATAAAGCGCGTGCGAGACACTTTTATAGATGTGAAAATTAGGAATGGGGTTTGTGGTCCTCACATGCATGTATATGGCTGTAACAATAAGTGACGTATATAGATATATACATGGAAATGAGAATGGGAAGAAATCTTAACCATCCACTTTCCCTTCCCCACATCCGCAGATCAATGCTTGTGGGATAAATTTTATACGATCAGGTTAATGTACTGAAGAAATCCAGACTAATATACTTAGATTTACTTTGATGTCCTTTGTATGTTGCATTGTGTGTTTATATACTTTGTATGTATTCATTGAAAAGTTCTCTTAGGGGTTTGGTAGATATAGGTTTTGTTGTAGAATATTCTATAATACATACATATTGTATAATACAACCTTTCAGGGCTATAAGGAGAAGGAGTAATAGAAAGGACGGGGTAGTAGTCTTCTACAGGTTTTGTGAACTGCCTAAAGACATTCAGGAAGATTTATCAAGACTGACATTTTGTACGCCAGTCTTATAAAGGGCTCCACAGACATGCCTGATATATCATGAGCTCCAGCCTCTTGGTAATCCAGACATACAGTACATCTGTGTGCCAGGATGGTAATCCACGTCGGCCAGGATGGTAATCTACACCAAGGAGGGCAGAACAGGGGAAATGTTACATCTTTGGGGCATGAGAGGGTCACATGATAACATATGTACTGGCATGGATGTGTTGCTGGTTTCCCCCATTGAGCTGTCCATGCATATACATATGATCCACCTCTCCGTCCTCCTCTATACGTCTAATATTAACATTTGAATGTGTCTATATATTATTTCTGTCTGTAACAGAGTAGATTCTAAAGTCAATGAAATTCTGCTATAACAGAAATGATCAGATTTGTGATAAAACGAATAGATCTATGAGTACTTGTTAGCATGCTTTCATCCGTATGTCAGATACCATTGTAGTAACCTGTAGCAGTCTTTAATGGCTTAGAATGTCTGAACGAACCTACAAAAATGTTACCCGGCTTGATGTGAATTGTTTCCTGCCTATAGAGGAGCACTGAGGCAGAGCGGGTGAGAGATGGCACCACGTTGTCCTTGTGACCTACATGACCTGAACTGTTCATGGAAACTGCATAGCTATATCATCCTACTTACTCATCAGCAGGCACGTGATAGAGCCATAGCCCATGATATGAAATTCCAGATGCTACTGTATTATGGCAGGTATAGAGGTCTATTCAGCTATATGATACCCAGACAGTGTGGGACGGATGACTTGTGGTTATTGTTGTAATACAGTTTACTGTAAAGGTTGTTAGAAGGCTAGATCATGATCCATTGATAGGACTGGGACCTATGGTGACCAATATGTTGTGTGTCCTAGGTGGGATGGTGGCTCAGTGGTCAGCACTGCAGCCTTGCAGCGCTGGAGTCCTGGGTTCAAATCCTGCCAAGGACAACATCTGCAAGGAGTTTGCATGTTCTCCCAGTGTTTGTAGCAGTTTCCTCCCACACTCCAAAGATATACTGATAGGGGAAAGAAAAAAGAAAAGTCCCCAGGCAGTGTAAACTTAGACAGGCAGTCTGGAAATATGCCAGATTTATCACAATGACTGATGCCGGATGATAAATCTATCCCTAAAGTCTATGTGTTCACTGGATTTACCGGTCTGAACATCATCCAGAGAGAGGGTCTTCAAGCAGTATATAGATATCTATACCTCCCAGCGACACATTGTCCCGTATCAATTATAGTACAGGACACTATGGCAGCACGGATAACTTCTAGGAGTCCTTCTTCTGGGATTCTGCTACAGTCTATACAACCTATTACTTTGCTGACTTTAGGCAAGAAATTTGCACCCAATTTATTCCTTTTACCACAAAACCGCACCCCTTTCATACAAGCCACTCCCAATTGTCAAACCAGTCAAAAAAAATGTTCTCACACAAAACAAGTTGAGATGTGGTAAATTCTGTAATGTATTGACCTCCATGCACAAAACTGTAGTGACAGTCTGTGTAGTATCCGTGGATAGTAGACTGAGCCATTCTTTTCTATGGCCCCATACACAAGAGTGTTTTTCATGGTGCCATGTGGTGGGCTATGAGCCCAGATGTGTGAACAGAGCTGTAATTGTGTATGTAAGACCACTGCTCCATTCACTTCTATGGACCTCATTGATGTATTTATGCTGTTTGTCTGTGCCATATTTTACTGAAGAGTATGGTGTATGCCATGGTAGCGAAATAGACTGGCAGTGCGCCATTATTAGTACAAATTAGAAAGTTTCCATTCACTGATAGGAAGCAGAGATCAAACACATCCGACCTAATAGCGGTTGTATATTGTACAAAATCATGGCGCACATCCTTAGTAAATCTGGCATTTCTTATGAATTTACATATACTGTATATCAAAAACAGCCATGCGGCGACTATATTGTGAAAAAATGGACTGTTTGTGTGAATGTAGCCTAAATTTACAACTTTTTAAAGCAATATTTGACGGGTTACTCTGTAAATCTTCCCCATTTTACACTTCAAAGGGATAAAACTTTTTAGCGTCACATGTGTAACTATATTTACATTAGTCTGGACGACCCCTTTAAGTATTGTGTGGCAGATTCTAATAGCACCAGCTGCATGTCCTTGAGGCTAAGGTCACGTTCACACAATCGTGATAAGAGTGCAGCTGAGGACTGTACGTTTATGGCTAGGATCACACGTGCGCCTGATCTACGTTTGAGGTTTCCGTCCCTGAATCCACAAAAAAATGCAGACTATTCTCTACTCATTTTTCGTCCTTTTTTGGGCGGAAACCCGGCGGACCCGTTATAGTCTATGGGGTCCACAGTTTTCCACGGTTCCGTTTGTCGGGTCCCCAAGCAGATCCTACGAATGGAAACCCAAACGCTGTGTGAACCTAGTATATATCAGTGATTTGTTGTGGCAATAAGCAATGTTACACAAGCCATGACCACGACTTCCTTCTATGTAATGTAATCCATTCAGTAAGTAACAATAGTAAGTGTATCCTCTACTTATTTACCTACTAGTCAGGTTACCTGCAAACAAAAAGAAAAATCACTTACATGTCTTTTACCCCCTCCCCAACAGTACATTGTGATATTACAAAGTATCAGATCATCTGCTGTGTTTCCTTAGATTAAACCACAATATTAAATCTACGATGTCCGAAAAATTCCTTCATCCTTTGCGCATGCACATACTCACACACACATATAAACATGCACATTGTGTGTTTCATTTTTACTATTGTCCTTTACTATTGTTATGGTCAACAAGGTAATATATTACATAGAGCATATTTTTCCTCTATGTACCCTTACTTATCTGCCTACTAGTCATGTTACCTGCAAACAGGTCATTCCCTATACAATAAGAAACCCTACAGGTCTATTACCCCCTCCCCGACAGTACATTGTGACATTACAAAGTATCAGATCAATGGTCTTCTGTGGTGTTTCCTTAGATTTAACCACAATATTAAATCTACGATGTCAGAAAGACTCCTTCGCGCATGCGCACGCACATGACACACACACACATACACGTACACAGTTTGTGTGCTTAATTTTTACTAGTATTCTTTAGTAACTCTATTGTTATGGTCAACAAGGTAATATATTACATACAGCATATTGTTCTGATATCTTAGATTTAATATTGTGGTCACAGAAAACAGAGCAGGCCATTGACCTATTGATCTGATACTTTGTAATGTCACAATGTACTGTCGGGGAGGGGGTAATAGACCTGTAGGGTTTCTTATTGTATAGGGAATGACCTGTTTGCAGGTAACATGACTAGTAGGCAGATAAGTAAGGGTACATAGAGGAAAAATATGCTCTATGTAATGTATTACCTTGTTGACCATAACAATAGAGTTACTAAGGGACAATAGTAAAAGTAAAAATGAAACACACAATGTGTACGTTTATATGGTGTGTGCGCATGCGCAAAGGATGAAGGAATTTTTCAGACATTGTAGATTTAATATTGTGGTTAAATCTAAGGAAACACAGCAGATGATCTGATACTTTGTAATATCACAATATACTGTTGGGGAGGGGGTAATAGACCTGTAAGGGCTTTTTCTTTTTGTTTGCAGGTAACCTGACTAGTAGGTAAATAAGTAGAGGATACACTTACTATTGTTACTTACTGAATAGATTACATTACATAGAAGGAAGCCGTGCTCATGGCTTGTGTAACATTTGTCACATCAGAAGTGATTTGCTTAGCAGACTGTCTTACTTTACTGTTTAGCCTTATCTCTAGGGAACATGGCGATGTCTACCAAGTCCCCCGAGTACATGTAGGTGTTTACAGACTAAGTGGGGCACGTTTATTAAGCTACTTGCGCCTGTTATTGTGTCCTGCACTTTATTTATCAAGCAATTGCGCCATGGGCAACTTTTCTATCTATTATTCTGATCCTCTGGCGGATAAGAGCAACGGACAATGAGCGACATTGTGAACACAGCCTAACAATGACGTTACATATGGGGAACACTATTCATTTTCTTACATATTCCAGAAATTATGTAAAAGTGGAGCATTAATATTATAAATCTGCCATCCAGATTTACATTCAGTAGCCGTGACGGTTGACTTTAGCTTCCATCTGTCATGTGTATTTGCTTAGCGTTCCTTTGGTGACAGTGCTTGTTGTCACAGATCACTTTCTGCTGATACAGAACAGATGAAATCTATAGATGTATACACACAGCTTATCGTATATACAGTAGTGCTCCAAGGTCTGCCAGCAATCTAGATATTGGCTGTATATAGGAAATTGGCTTTACATGTAATTGCTGTATATTGAAGACTTGCTTGTAAGTACAAGCAAGTCCCCAATATACAATAAATACATGTAAAGCAATTTTCCTATATACAGCCAATATCTGACTGTATCTGAAACTTCAACACATGTAGTTTAGAAGAATTATTTGGGTTGAACATGGTAATAAACTGTATTTAGTGTATATTACAGTGACATATACTATATTTATACTATAGGATAACTATTAATAAAACTGTAATTATGTATGTCTAGGTAAATGTAATTATATTATATATTATTATATATTATATTATGTAATTATATATTAGGAAACTAGCAATTCTTGAGTAGACTGCCCTCTTCCATTACCAAACTATATGTACAGACATGGGGTAACTTAGAGGGAAGGAGACATTGAAGCTTCTATGAGGCCCAATAACTAAAGACCGCCATTTCCTCTGAGACCTAGAGACACTTAGTAATAACTATGGATGATTGAAGATGATGTGGAAAACTGACTGCACCTCCATTACTTTACTGGAACATCACAATATCTGCAAATGACATCATTATTATTACTTTGTTCATATGCTGTGATGTCACAGTACAGGGATAATACACACAGTGATGTCGCACTACAGGGATAATACACACAGTGATGTCACAGTACAGGGATAATACACACAGTGATGTCACAGTACAGGATAATACACACAGTGTTGTCACAGTACAGGATAATACACACAGTGATGTCACACTACAGGGATAATACACACAGTGATGTCATACTACAGGGATAATACACACAGTGATGTCACAGTACAGGGATAATACACACAGTGGTGTCACAGTACAGGGATAATACACACAGTGATGTCACAGTACAGGGATAATACACACAGTGATGTCACAGTACAGAGATAATACACACAGTGATGTCACAGTACAGAGATAATACACACAGTGATGTCACAGTTTACATTGTGATCTTTTTGTTTGTACATTATCTGTGTGCTATGATGTTACAGTGGGCATTAACCCTGTACTGTGACATCACTGATTACATTACCCTGGACTGGTACAGTGACATCACTTTGTACATTATTCCTTTACTGTGACATCACTTTGTACATTATTCCTTTACTGTGTATATTAATTACCCCAGTACTGTGACATTATTGTGTATATTATCCCAGTACAGTGACATCACCTTGTGCATTATAATGGTACTATCTATATTATGCCATCATTGTGACATTACCGTATGCCTTATCCTGTACTGTGACATTACTGTGTGCACTATAATGGTACTGTGACATCACTGTCTATATTATGCCTGTATTGTGACATCACTGTCTATATTATGCCTGTACTGTGACATCACTGTGTGCATTATCCTGGTACTGTCACATCACCCTTTTACTGTACCCTGTATCAGCTTGGCAAAATATCTGAGACAGACCATGGTTGCACTAACCTCCTAACAGTGACATTAAGATTGCAAAAACCCTCCCGAAAATGTAATTTTTTTTTATTGTAGATTTTGAAATAATGGCTCCGATAACTCTAGCGGGCACAGGACTCTGCTGCGTTATGTACACTTTATCACCAGCGATCTAATACATTTTAGCCTTAAACCAGTAACATTTTATACTGCCCTGCATTCCCCCTTTCATAACTTTTACAATTTTATGTCAATGTGGCTTTACGAGCCCTTGTATTTTCTGGGCTTTGGGATTAGTTTTCATTCCTTTTTTTTTTTGGAGAAGTCAAAAAAGCAGAAAACAATTCTGGCATCTGAATTTTAATGTTTATGGCGTTTATGACATAGAGTAAATAACGTACTAATTTTATTTTAGCGGTTGTTACAGGTGTGATGATACCAATTGTGTGGGTGAGGGGGTTGTTGTTTTTTTTCATTTTACTTTTGTCAGTAAAATGACTTAAGCCCGGTTCACATCTGCGTTCCTTATTCAGTTCAGGGAGTCCACTTGGGGATCCCTCGATCGGAAACCTATAAGTGGTGAACTAATAAACCACACGGCCCCCATAGACTATAATAGGTCCATGTGTTTTCTGCTCGCTGTCCGCACGAATCATACAAGCAGCGCTTTTCCCTCCGCACTTTTCTAACCTATAAAGTTGCATCCAAATGTACACATGTGCACAACAGTTAGCAAAAAGGTGACCCTACATCATAGACCCCACAGTAAAACTAGTCTAAAAAAAGATGTAACTGCGAAAAATATGGCTAAAAAGGAGAAAAGATACATAACCCCTATTGAGTGTAATACCTATGCCCTGTTGTTGAATAGTTCCCCACTGTTATACATCTGTCTATATACAATACTAACATTTTTATATTACAAATATTTTTCTGCGAGCCCGCAGGATAAGCGATTTCACGGGTTAGTATACTTTATGAATATTTAACCATAGCAGGTGGTTTGTGTAGGAGCTGGGAGGCACATACATTTATAGCATTGGGAGAACTATAATTTTCTCTTCCCCTTTTATGTTCTGTAGTTACAATAGCAGGCTACACGTTAATTTTTCACGTATATTGTGCACAAAGAGTCTAATAAGAGAAGGTAGGTGTCGTCCATTTGCGGCTGGTCTTTTCTTATATCGGAAAGTACAGTCGTCTATCTCAATCTGCTCCAATGTGGTCATAAAAATAACTACAGGTTATACATTTCATCTACATAAATGTACATATACATATAATAATATATATATATATTATACCGTACATATATAAAGAATCCTGATCAACATGACCTAGGAGTAGTCAGTACGATTTTACAATGATACCAGACTAATAGATTTTCCTAGTTATTGGTGCAATGTTTTTTGGATTACATGGTCAGTGCTGGAGTTCTGGGTTCGAATTCAACCAAGGACAACATCTGCAAGGAGTCTTCAAAGACATACTGATAGGGAATATGGATTGTGAGCCCTATATTGGACAGTGATCAACAATATCTGTAAAGCACTGCAGAATTTCATCGTGCTATAAAAGTACGCTAACTACATAAATTTAAGATGTTAGGTAGAAAACAAGGACCAAAGATCCATAGTAGATGCAGATCCGCGCTCGCTGGCAGTAGGATAGAGCAAAACCAGAGCTCCCAAAGAAGACTCTTTATAGAGATTAGTAGAATGAATCAGCACGACGCGTTTCGGGCCAAACTGGGCCCTTTTTCAAGTGCAAGTACGCTTACCCCCAACACCGTTTCACCCTAAGACTTCATCAAGGGAACAAGATGTTGTGATTTCTTTTTTTTCCCATGGTCTATCCTGCTTATGCTCTTCTATACTGTATGACCCTACAGATGTCATGCCCATTCATTGCTTGTTTTCTTCCACTGATCATAACCAGGTTGTTATTTTACTGCCTTCTCTTTTACGTCTATACCTTGAAAGTGTCTTGAAACTTCTCCTGGGTAATGTGACCTCTGGGTCATTTTTTAAAAGTTGAAGAACCAGTCTTGTTGCATGGAACAGATTTTCGGTATCACCCCTGCTGACAGCATTGCCTGGTCTTATATCCTCCTCTTACTATCTCCTGTTAATGTACAGGGCAGGACTCGGCAGGGTTTGGCAGAACGTTTTCATACTTGTTATATTTACATAGTGGATACATTGAAACTAGGTTATGAAATGAAGGGGCGAACACCAGCTAAAGTACTGGCGAGGTGATCGTCTGTTTACAGATGCAGCCAGAAGAACATTGAAAGCTCTTGGCAATTCTGGATCAGTACAACATGATGTAAGTAATGCAATATAAGCTGCTGAAAGGGGTTTTCTGGGAATTTGATGATCTATCCTTAGAATATGTCATCAGTATCAGAATAGTAGGTGTCCGACTCCCACAGACCAGCTGTTTGAAGAGACTGTGGTGTTTGGGGGAATAACAAGTATTGCGCTATACATTGCATAGGGGCTGTGTTTGCTATCACAGCCAAGACACATTCAGTTGAATGTAATGGAGCTAAAAACAGGTTATGTGATGAATGAAGGTGACATCACTGGCCTGTGAAGTGGAAGCGGCACTCACCTTGAGCAGATTGAGAAGCTGATCTGTATAAGGTTTGAGGTTGTCCGACCCCACTAATCCAATATTAACTATTTATCCTTAGAATAGGTCATCAACAGGTAAGGCCTCGTTCACATCTGCATCGGTAATCCAAGTACTTCAAGATTTACTTTCCCGTCTGCATAGCTCGTGTGGAGACCGTGCGGAAAGCACACGGACCCCATTATAGTCTATGTAGTCCGTGTGCTTTTACTGCACACTGCTTGCCAATGCGTTCAGTAGTCCGGTCGGGGGGGAGGTCCCCATGCGGACTCCCAAGAACGGATTACCGACACAGATGTGAACCAGGCTTAAGTCTCAGAAAACCTTTTCAATTGTGTAGTATAATTATGCTTATTAACTTCAACATATTGGAAGGTGAGCAAATACTTTAAAGCGTTTTATTAAATGGGTTATCCACGTCATAATTTTGATGGCTTAGCCTTGGGATAGGCTATAAATATCAGATCTGCAAGGGTCTGACCACCAGAACCCCTGCAGATCATCTGCTCCGGGACAGCATGGCTCCCAGTATTTTTTACAAGCCGGGAGCCATGCTGTTCACTTGTCATCCAAAAGTGTAGCGGTGACTTTAGGAAGTGCAGCACTGACCCTTAGATTTCAATAGCACAGCACTTCACTGCCTAAAGCTATCACTACAATTTGTACGGCGATGTACCAGGAGCCATGCTGTCCCGGAACAGATATTCAGCGGGAGACCCAGGTTTGGTCTCCTATAGATCTAATACTGATAGCCTATCCCAAGGATGGGACTCAATATTAGAAAGTGGATAGCTGGCCATACTCACTTGGAGGTCTCTGTGGCTAAACTATTGGAAGAGGGTATACCAACCCAACAAAGGCTAAAAGGACTGTCTTTAAGCCTCCATTTTTATATTTGATGTACAGTATATGCTCGGAGGAGTGGGACCTATCATTAGGATAAGACAATTTGGCTGCTATAGAATGCACCTCTTTTTTGAGGCTCTGGGATAGTCAAGAGTAGTAAAATATGACATTTTAGGGTATATTGACGCAGAGTTTTTTGGAGCGGATTTTGACACGGAATCCATCTCAAAATCTGGCTCCAAAAACGGCTCCCATTGACTTCAATGGAAGCCGCTCGCTTCTTATTTCCACTAGCTAGTAGCGGAGAAAAGAAACGAGCTGCCCTATCTTGCCATGGATTCCACAACTGACTCAAACATGGCATGGTGAGGCTACCTCCCGGTTAGGACCCTTCTTTAGGCCTAATCCGGATCGGGATGCCGGTGCACTGCAATTTCCACTGTTTGAACATACCCTTATATGACATTTTGTACATTGTCACAAATAACTAGCTGCAGAATATTCTCCATAGTTTGTAAGGCATTTTGGATACATCTATTTTGTTGTTTCTAAATCCAGGACCTCCCGCTGTGTTTTAGATGTTAATTGATGCATTTAGCTGATGATTTCATAAATCTGTTCAGTCCTCAAAGTGACTATCAAGTATGAGAATGTGCGTCTAGATGGCTAGTGATAGGAGAAGGCGCAGGCGATAATTGCTTTTCGAGCAGATGACTAATACATGCATATGACTCATTCATTTTTGGTAATGAGCTGCTATGTCCTGCTGGAGTGCAGCAATGAACACCCCTCCTCCTTCCCCATTATTATGAGCAGGCTCACTGTGTCGTGTGATGTTAGCGGTAACATTATAACAGACTTGTCTTTATCCTTGCTGTATCCTGTGTGTTTGCGTTATATATTTGTGTATACTGCCTAGTGTTCAATGTTGCTTCTAATTTGTGGCCATTTTTTCTGACTAGATCAACAAGGGGCACGGGTCTCCAGTTATAAACCACCTTTCATAAATAAATAGTTCAGGTTAATATATAAAACTTTGTAACCTATCTATTAAAGGAATATGTTTTCTCCTCCACTTTTCAGGCAGTTACTTTCTACACGTTGGTGCATGAAGAGGTGAGGGGGATAGAAAAGACACCCTATATAATTGAACGTTTTTTAATGTTTGTAGATAAGAGGCTGCTAGTGCACAGAATGAGGCAATAAATCAGTTAACCAGCTGTAAGGAGAATCTCACTCCCTCCTCCTATCTCCATAGAGCTCTATGTGTGAGGCTAGAACAGAGACGAATCTTATGTAACCAAGCAGTTAGATTGATGATAAGGAGCTGGAGAATGGCTTAAAAAGTAATGAAGGAAACCAATCTCCTTAATAAGATGTATTACTAAGTTTCCTATATTCACCTATACTATTCATTTAAGTAAAGTTGTTTCTAACGGGAGGTATGCTTTAAGATTTGTCAATACACGCCACAAATGGGCCAATTGGTCAGCTGATGTCTAAAATTTATGCCCACCTATAATTGAAGAACTTGGGCAATATAATATATACAGTATATGTATGTATATATATATATATAGATAGATAGATAGATAGATCGATCGATCAACAAATGCTGATTGGACATTGGCACCGATGTCACTTGGAGGGGTCCTAGCATAGGACTGCTACCTGGGTATACAAGTTTGGGGTTATTCAATGTGTGGGGTCGGCTATAAGTAGCGTAGTCCACCATCTGATCTGAATTCCAGAGGCCATATATTGGGAAGAAACACGTTGAGAATTGTTTTATCTTGGAATGATTTGATCCTGGTCTGACAAGGGGCAATGTTTTACATAGGAATCCCCTTGATACTCCACTTTATTATAGATCATTACTTTTGAACTCCTTTATTAAAAGTTAAGTATTAGCGGTGAATTACTCGCCATACTTGTTTTTCCATTCGTGATCTGTGAAGTGTCACTATGTTATGTTAGACTATGACTTCTTCTAACAATGCAAATGGCTATAATAAATCTAGGCTGACTACAGAAACTCTGCAGAACATTATAAGATATTTTATACACTGCTTTAGTAGGTCAGTCTGCCGGAGGATCAGAACAACTGATCGTAACTTTTTCCTGATTTAATGGATGCAAATGGAAGACTTTCCTTTTGTATCTATTCTTATTACAGATACTGTATGTTTATGTATATTTCTCTATATTTTTCTGAGTATGTATATAAAAGCATGCCTATGTGTATGTACAGTATGCATATTTATTGACCCATGGCGTTGTGGCTGTGGTGCCTGCTATGCCGCACTACCTAAAGGGATGGAAATGGCGGCTGGCTCTCTGGCTTCTTCAGTGTTTCTACAAGTTAGGCTGAACAAGGTGCACACACTGGCAGGTCATGTTGATGTCAGGTATAGAAGTAGTTAACAGAAGTTTTTCAGTAGATTGATGGAATGCATTGGCAACGTTCCATCAGCTTTGGAGTCGCTTGGGGCAACAAACCTCAGCTTTTTCCTTGCACAGGGGTCATGCTCCGCTCACATGGGTCCTACTACTGCAGGAACACTAAGGTTCACAACACTAGCTTTCAGGTAGGCTGCAACCCAAAATGGTTAAAAATTGTCAGAACAGGATGGAAAACCCCTAAAGATGCTGGAGAACCTCCATATGACTTTTTCACTCTGGTGCACTTGAAACATGTCCCCTTATAACATGTGAAGACTGTGCTACGAGCTGCTCGCTTTACAGCCAAAGGGTGCAAGCTCTGTCCTTTTGGAAGAATCATCGTTCCATCAAGGAAGTTCCAGAACAGAAGAGATACAATGACTCTACACGCAGTGAAGACAAAAGTCGTCTGCATTTACATTAAAGCCTGCCAATACTCAGCAAAACACTTCACAAATGCAATGCACAACAAATGACAATAACCGCATATACACAAAGTGTACACAAGCCAAAGACCATCTGTGCGTTTATAAGAGTGCAGGCAAAAAATAGTCACAAGACTCAAACCATGGAGGTTAGCTCTGCTGGTGGTCAACATGCAAGGTAACAATTCACAGTGAAAAGATCCCGGAGAGCGGCTGTGACTGCAATCTCCATGTGTAAATCATTGTGAGTGTGTTAGATTATATCACCAGCACATGTCCTGTTTACATGGAGAGGTATGTTGTTGACAAATCATCACCGTGAAGATGTTATCAGCTCTCGAGTATAAGATCATTTGTCAGCTCATTGCATGGTTTGTAGACTGTTGCCGTTCAAAACACTGGAAAAACACGAGTGGAGAGATTGAAGACTTACCGGTATATTTACCACAACCCGTTTGGAGACTCCATCACAGTGTGCGTCCAAAATCGCAAATTCCTGCAAGTTGGATACCCTAACTATAATTGGGTCTGCTGTTGTAGCGGTCCACCTATACATTGTTCTGCTTATCCAATGAACCAGATCAACGGCTAGACCGACACTAGTGTGTATGTAACGTAAAGGAGACTTGGACTCCAGATTAGTTATGAAGACCAGATCAGAAGCCATTTATTACCACCAAACCAGTCCAAGACATATTCTTTAAATCCCATTAACCCCTTAATTCAATCCCCTTAATCCAAGCAATGTGAACTGGACCAGGAACCCAACCTCAATCACCATAACCTACGGAGAGTGGGTGGGACAAACCTTTGGTGACTAAAACCCAAGTAATGTGGCAATTTCTTGTCCTTGGCCTAATAGAACTTGCTCTCAAGCTCCTTCCCCAACTCAGCCTTTGCACCACAACTCCACCCCTGTCCCTTCCCTAAAGCTATTTATCCATTACCTGAACGTAACCCTATGAACCCCTCAAACAGCTCCATAATAGCCTCCCCTCATTACTCCTTACCAAAATAAAACAGGTATTTATGAAGGGGCAGCCATGTTTTGTATTTTTTTAACAATAGTTATTATCATTGATTATAAATGGAACATACAAGTTCTTCTGCAAAAAAATAAATAAAAAATCATGTGTTTTTACATGTGTTTTTCAGATGTCTTTAGTATGAGAAATTCCAATATCTGAACCCAGCATTCCACTGAGAATTAATAGAGGGGTGCAATCGCTTGGTTGGAAATTAAACCATTTACGAGATTCTTTATTTTTGGTCTGGTAGGGGGCTCACAGACTTTATACAGCTCCGGACCCATCGTGATATAAATCCATCCCTATTCCATAGTACTTTAACATCCCAAGATTTAAAACCCTTTAGTAATATATTTGCTATTATGATATGTAACTTCTATAGTCATTCTCCATTGAATGCTTTACACACATGTAAAATGTGTATACAGTGTTTTTTATCTTTTAACTCCCATTACATGCATTCTGTGTGTCTAATTTTTTTCATCTGCAGACTCTTATTCCAGATGTTCCTACTTTAATAGACGTCCCCTTAACCCCCAAAGGATCACATCCTGTAGCCTGAAGACATGTTTCCTGTTCTAGGAAGACACATGGTTTATAAATATTAAACAGAGCAGGAACTGTGGAAGCTTTGTGCACATCAGCTATCGATTTCTCCATCCTGATCCTGTTAAGTCACTCGTGTGTGTGTGCTCTTATGTCCACTTCATTCATATGATAATGTTGGATTCCTTGTTCATGTTTCTTTTTCAAAATTTGTAGGTAGTGGTGGTGGTAGTCATAGTTGTTGTAGTAGTAGTGGTAGTGGTAGTAGTAGTAGTAGTGGTAGTTGTGGTGGTGGTAGTAGTAGTAGTGGTAGTCGTAGTTGTTGTGGTGGTGGTGGTAGTAGTAGTAGTGGTAGTCGTAGTTGTGGTGGTGGTGGTAGTAGTAGTATTAGTGGCAGTCGTAGTAGTGGTGGTAGTCGTAGTTGTTGTTGTAGTAGTAGTAGTGGTAGTTGTTGTTGTGGTGGTAGTAGTAGTAGTGGTAGTTGTGGTGGTGGTAGTAGTAGTAGTAGTAGTGGTGGTGGTAGTCGTAGTTGTAGTGGTGGTGGTAGTCGTAATTGTTGTAGTAGTAGTAGTAGTAGTAGTCGTAGTTGTTATTATAGTAGTGGTGGTAGTCATAGTTGTGGTAGTTGTAGTGGTGGTGGTAGTCGTAATTGTTGTAGTAGTAGTAGTGGTAGTCATAGTTGTGGTAGTTGTAGTTGTTGCTGTAGTGGTTGTAGTTGTTGCTGTAGTAGTAGTAGTGGTGGTAGTTGTTGCTGTAGTAGTAGTGGTGGTAGTTGTTGCTGTAGTAGTAGTTGTAGAGGTGGTAGTTGTTGCTGTAGTAGTAGTAGAGGTGGTAGTTGCTGCTGTAGTAGTAGTAGTAGTAGTAGTAGTAGTAGTAGTAGTAGTAGTAGTAGTAGTGGTGGTGTTGGTTGTGGCTTCTCTACTAAGTCACACAACCATCCAATGCCAATGGAGTATGTAAGATAATGTGGTTCCTTGTCATGGATTTTCAGTTTGATGTGCTATAGCAGGGGTAGGGAACGTACGGCTCTCCAGCTGTTGCATAACTACAACTCCCAGCATGCATACTTGCTCTGCTGTTCTTGGAAGTGAATGAAGCATGCTGGGAGTTGTAGTTTCACAGCAGCTGGAGAGCCGTACGTTCCCTACCCCTGTGCTATAGACTTGCATATGGATTGGATCCCCATTCAGGAGCTTCATTTCTTGGTTACAAGGAACATTACATAGACCACCCATTGATTTGGATGGGCAGTGTGTAAGGCTTCCCTTCCCCTGTGGTGGTGTAGTTTGCTCCAGACTCTGGATATCTTTAACCATTTTAATAAATTTGAGCTAGAAGATGCAAGAAGGAGATTATAAATGACAACAAATCCAACATCAGTCCAGTATCAACTAAGTCTGTGTTCGTACCGTATATCAATTGTGTCTGGTCAGGTACTTTAGGAGTCAGACACAACTACTAACATTTTTGTGCAGTGAGATATCTGGTGTCAAAACTGAAACCCCGAATCCCAGAAATGAACCTATAGAAAACTGTGGAATAAGATGGGGCCATGTCAACCCAACCTTACTGCCTCTTAGATAAATTTGTATCAATCTATAGGTAAATGGAGTTCCCATGTTAAATGAAGGGGATTATTCGCTGTTACTCTCTGCTCCTCCTTCTAAATAACTGTCAGACTTTTCTGGAGCAGCCACAGAGTAACACGGAAGTGAGGAGTCTATGAGATGACTGCTAGTGTGGTTGTGACTTCACCAGTCCATCGCTGCCTGGTGATCACTCTCCTTGCCGAAGGCTACACTAGTCCTGCAGAGAAACTCCCCCCAGATTAGTTGAACAATGGGGGTATGGGGATATGTTTTTGTGATGCGCTCATTGTCAGGGGACCCGTTTAACAAGTACTGGTTGTCCAGAGCAGTTTTGAAGCCTCAAACAAAACTGCTGATGTCCAGGCAATCCAAGCCCAATTTTCCCATGAGACTTTCTATACCAAATCCTTCCCAGTTATAAAATTTTGATTACAAGTGCCAAGTTGCAGACTATCCTCCATCGTATAATATAATCTAATGTCTTGTCGTCATAGGATGGTAGGCGTCCCTCACTGTGAAGTTCTTACATATATGGAATAGGAGTCTGTGCTTGTTTGAGTGACTGGTTTTGTACATTTTAGTATCTTTTTCTGCAGTATTTTTACATTTTTTTTTTTTTACTTTGTTTTTTCACTTCTCTAAAAAAATAGGTATCAAACTATGACCGGTCAAAGGTCACCTTGACTATATACAATGCTCTATCACATGTTACTGTTTTCAGCTTTGCCTATGTGTACATTGTTTATCTCTGATTTATGCGTGTTCTTTATCGCCATGCTGACATGTTGGTTACATTTACTATATTTATATGTTCATAAGAAGAAACATGACTAATATGTGTAAGATTGACAAGCATGAAAAGAGAAGAGTCTGTGTGTGTGTGTGTGTGTGTGTGTGTGTATGCCTGTTCAGTTACTGGATGACTAAAGACAGGCGTATATAACCTTCAAAATGGTTGACCATGTTTGCCATCAACTCAGAAAAAGTCACCGGTAGCCTAAGTCAGCAGAAATCTTCATTGGCAACCATTTCATTATTTGTGTGATGCGCTTAAAGAAGACCTTACATTTCCTCTACCGAGTCCAGCTCTTTCCATTAGATGCTGCTCCACTCATTCTGGCTCAGTTGGAATTTTTTTCTGTAGCTCCAACCTTTCTGGAGCAATTGGTACTTGTAGTTTTGGTGCCTGTTATTCTATTTAATATCTGTACTGTCAGTACTGTGATATCAGGCAAGGGGCGAAGTGGTGAGCTCTGATACTGGCAGCCTCTGATTAAAGCACAGAATCCCACCCTCCTATCTGACTCCGCCCATCTGACAATACAGAGCCTATGCAGCATATCAGGTACCAAAACTAACAGGATTGATTGCTCAGGAATGGTGGGGCGTACAGAAAAAAAATTGTTAGTTCATTAACTGTTGCTAAGAACTGGATATGGTGGAGGTGATAAAAGGTTCTCCTAATTTTTTTTTACGTCATATTGCTTAGATAGCACCAAGATATTGTGCAGTACTATATCCAAGTAAGGAGTAACAAACACAATCTGAAGAACAAAGGATAAACTTGATGCCAATGTTGCCCTTGGTCAGATTCATGCTTAGAACACCAGTGCTATATTCTTATAGGAGAAAGACGTTCTCTCGGTACTAATCTTATATGTGACATTTCTGTTCCTTCACTCCTTGTCATCCCCCCCCCACTGTTTTCAGTAAATCATTATTCTTAGAAGCATTGCCGCCTGTAATGAGCACAGAATGGCGTGATTGTATTTGTTGAACATTAGTGTCATGTACCACTCCTGGACTTGAGGCTGGAGATCATTAAGACCATTATAATTTCTGGGCCATTGTATCGACCAATGATTCATACACAACTGAGGAACTGACGTTATTTGATACTTATGAAGCATTGATTTTTCTTTGTTTCTCCTCTGGTTGCAGATGGACGGATTGTAAAGCTATTACCAGCCCCTTCCCATCATCTCTGAAGACAGAATGGAGCAGTCCATCTCCATTTCATCGCTGGTGAATTATTTTAGTTTATTTTCTACATACCTTACTGTAATGTATATATTGCAATATATATATATATATATATATATATATATATATATATATATATATATTACATAATAGATACATCTGTATTATACTATTCTGGAAGTTATGGACCAATCTCGACTTTACCTCCCTGGTTGGTCTTTGCTTGCTTGTTTGTTTTTTTCTCATTCCTAAAGAAAATAATAAAAAAAATATACCTTGTAGAGATGTAGCAGTGCTGTATTTGTTAGATGAAGCAGAAATGGGCTTGGAAAAGTTTATCTTAAAGAGTTAAATGGAAAAGTCAGCTGTAATAGGAGAGCTGTACAGTATATGTGGTGCCAGACATTAGATCTCTAGCATGGCAGATTGTCTTCAATAACCTTTAATCTATAGTTTCATGATATGTCTTTATGGTAGTTTTACATGGTACACTTGTAATTTGTGTATAGACAGGATATATAGGCTTTATACATATAGAATTCTACAGTTTTTATGAATATATATGTGTATGTATATATATATATATACCGTATATACCCGAATATAAGCCGAGGCCCCTAATTTTACCTAAAAAAACTGGGAAAACTTATTGACTCGAGTATAAGCCTAGGGGGGAAATGTAGCAGCTACTGGAAAATTTCAAAAATTAAAATGGTCGCAGTTTTTGGGTGCAGTGGATGCTGGGTGCTGGGGAAGGGGAGGGGGGGGTTTCCTCCCACTTGAATTCAGCCTGGCTGAATATAGGGTATTTGCAGTGCTCCTATTAACCCCTTCCCGACAGAATAGGAGCACTGCACATACCCTATATTCAACCTGGTTGTAGTCAGGCTGAATTCCAAGTGGGGGGAAAAAAAACCCAGTCTAAGGAAAGAGGCAGTTAGACAACTTTTTTTTCCTGCTACGGCGTTTACCGTACAGGAAAAATATTTTTATAGATTTGTAGAGCGGGCGTTTTCGGACACAGAGATACCTAACGTGTATGTGTTTCACAGTATTAGATATTAATTATATATGTCTTAGGGAAAGACATATATAATTATTATTATAAAATTTTTTTTCTTTTTTTGCATTTATTAGACCCCCTAGGGGTCTTGAACCCTTGGGGGTCTGATCACTAATGCAATGCATTGCAATACATTGCAAAAATCTGTGTTTCGGGCCTGCTAGCAGAAGTACCGTAAGTACTTCTGTAGTTTGAAATGAACAGCATCGCCACGCTACTACCAGGAGCGTGGTGATGCTGCGGCCCGGCACCCACCCTGGTGTCTGTATGCCGGGTCTGGAACTATGATATTGCTGAATTACCGTAATGACCCGAGTATAAGCCGAGGCGGACTTTTTCAGCACAAAAACTGTGCTGAAAAACTTGGCTTATACTCGAGTATCATCAAGAAAGATGACAACTGGAATGGCAGATTAGGCAACAGCCGTTTTGTGCATTAGCGCTTTCTCAAGCCATCCGTGTATCCGTATTATATGTAATTTGTCTTATGTTTTTCTATATTTCCTGTAGAAAAAGCTGGCAGCTATGCCAGATCATACAGATGTATCTCTCAGTCCAGAGGAGCGTGTCCGTGCCCTAAGTAAGCTGGGCTGTAACATCACCATCAATGAGGACATCACTCCCAGGCGCTACTTTCGTTCTGGAGTTGAAATGGAGAGAATGGCCTCTGTGTATCTGGATGAAGGGAATCTAGAAAATGCCTTTGTTCTCTACAACAAGTTTATCATGTGAGCACTTAGCCTGTGTTCTGTTCTAGACCTTTACGTCCTCCGATTCTGCCATAGGCTGTGAATGCTTCTTGTGTTTCAGGTTGTTTGTTGAGAAACTGCCTAACCACCGAGACTACCAGCAATGTGAAATCCCAGAAAAACAGGTTATATTAAAGGTCGGCTGGATTTATTATTTCATTTATTGTGACATGGCGATTTCTTTCTATTCACAGACAAGTTCATTGGTTCTAGAAAGATCTAGTATGTAAATATAATAGAAAAGCTAGAAAACAATTCTAGATGTGCAGTAGCGGATCACACCTTCCCCTCTTTCCTCCTTATAACAAACCTTCCTGCAGAAGGAGCCTCTCCCCACTGCTCTGTCTACAATATAGGACCAGTGTTTATCTACATCGTCTGGTTAGGTCTTACCTCTGTGTTTGAACTGATAATGGAAGGAATACTGTAATTATGTAAATTATGTAAATGTAATGGGATATGTTCTCTGCAGCCTGAAGCTACATTTTTTGCTGTAGATTTTGCTGCAGTTTTTCTGTGAAAGTGAAGAGTGGCTGCGAAAGGAATGATAAATGTAAAGTAGCGCTCATACATTCCTATTCTGCTAATGATAGGACCTGAAAGACGGAAACCCTATCCGCTTAAAAAGTGGTTACACGTGGAAGCCCGCAGACCCCATAGATTATAATGGGATCTGCTGGGTTTCTGGCAAAAACAGCACCGATTTTAAGAGGAATGTAAGATAAGATAAGATAATCTTTTACTAGTCCCAGCATGGGGAAATTCAGGGTGTTACAGCAGTGTGGATAATACAGTGATATATTACAAGAAAGAACACATACAAGCTCATAGCAGATAGAAAAGATACTAGGAGACATAGCAACTAAAAGAAAAAGAAAGACTTCAGGATCATTTACTTCTCTGTGCGGAGTGATCTTCACTTGACCTGATGTGGAGTATACAGCCTGACTGAGCTTTGGAGGAAGGATCTCCGATGGCGCTGCTTCTCACACTTGGGGTGAAGCAGTCGGTTACTGACAGTAACTATCACAGTGCTATCACAGTCTTGTACATGAGATGGGAGTTATTCTCCAGCATGGAGCTCACCACGGACAGTATCCATCTGTCACCCACCACCTGTACTGGGTCCAGGGGGCTCCCCAGGACAGATCTGGACTTTCTAATCAGCCTGTCAAGTCTATTTCCATCCCTGGCTGGTATGCTACTCCCCCAGCAGGATACTCCGAAGAAGATGTAAGATGGAGTCTCGTATGGAGACTCAAATACAAGTGTGAACCTAGCATAAATCCACTTTGGCTCAAACAACTGCAGCAAAATCTACAACAAAAAAGCTGCTTTTCTGGAATGTCGTAGTCCTATAGAATTGAATGAAGGGGCAGCATGCATTTGTGACCCCCCTCTCCATTCACATATGGAAAAACTTCAACCCCATTGTCATGATAGGTGCAAGTCAACCTCTACAAGGGAGTTAAAAAAAATGGTTCCACTCCAAGGATTTTTTAAATGGAGAATCCTTAATGCTACATGACCACACTAGTTATTCTCATGAGAGAGGCACTCTCCTTAAATGTCATATTATATGATATTATGTGTTACAAAATAACTTCTTCCTGCTTTTCTTTAAGAAATTGAAGGAGGTTGCATTTCCAAGGACGGATGATCTAAAAAAAGACCTTCTCAAGAAATATAACCTGGAATATCAAGAATACATGAAAGATATAGTAAGTTGAGAAAGTCAATATTACGTTTGATAACTTTCTTGGGACATGGTGGGGTTACATATGGGTATTGATGTGCCGTATGATACAAATCTATGTTGGGCTATGTTCGCATCTGTCCTGCAATCCAGGCTTTTTCGTCCGGTGAGTTCTGTAAAAAATTGATGACGTCCAACGTACCCCATTATAATCAGTGGGGTCCCTTGGGATTGTTGCTGTCTGTTTTTCCGTTCTTCTGGTCCTGCAAAGTAGCAGAATGGATAGGACAGTACAGATGTGAATGTAGCGTTACAAGTCAAAAGTCCCAACGTAGAAATCTTCAACCATAAAGACTAAATATCCAAACACATGATTCAGTGTTTATAAAATAAAGCATCACCTCCCTGTCATTACGCATTACTGATACCCCTCCCATATATTCGGAGAAATCTGTGGAGTCTAATAAGACATAAAACAGAGACTCACTAGACTGATTTATACCCAGCATTCAAGGTACAGTGTGTACTTGATCAAAGCATACCCAAGGCTGTGAGTCATTTTATCTCTAGTTATAAAGTGCCTTCTCCTAACTTCAAACCTCCCCTCTTCCCCCAAATATGTTCAAACTGAAACTGCAATTATTATACTGGTCTATAATGGTCAGAGGCCCAGGGGAGTTGATCAAAAATAAAGAAACCGTGTTACTAGTTCTGGCGCGACTCCCTGCTGTCTTTGGGCTGTTTTAGTGACGTCACAGATGTCATGTGGGTGAGGACGGCATTGCAACGTATAATCACACTGGTGTAACTGAGGTGAATACCACTGGTTGTTATGTTTGTCACCTCCCCTGGGACTCCAATCATTGCACCACCCAGATCCCAGAGTATAATAACAGTTCATGGGTGGTGACCCCTCAAATTGTTTGTTCTGCCAAACCTGAAATTTTAGCAATGTCTGCAGCAAACACCATAGGGGCCACTATGGGACATGATACTGTGTGGCGGGGGCAAATGGGACATAATACTGTGTGCAGGGGCCATTATTGGACATTACACTGTGTGGTCTTTGGGACATTATCGTATGTGTAAATATGCATTATACCGTGTGGAGTCCAGAAAAGGGGTTGCTTTGCCATATGTGGGTTGAGGGACCCAATTCAAAAGTTTGCTATTGGGCCCAGTCTTGCTAGTTACGCCCCTGCTACTAGGATTCAGGAAAAACTGGCATCGATCTAAAGAGACCAACCTTAGAATATATCATCTGTAACCTTTAACAATGTTATGTAATGAACCTATAAGAGATACTGTAGACTGTGGTGACCAGTCAATGGCTCCTATGAGGGCAGGTTGTTGGTTCTGTATCATGAACCTTCTTGAATAAACTGTGGATTGTAATCGGAAACTATCTTGCTGCTACGTCCTTTTCTCTCTGTGCTGCCTGACTTGATCTCTACTCATCCGTACATGTATGGGCTCCTTCTCATTCAGTGCGGTGATGCAGTCTACGTGTGTTTGTTTTCTTGCTTACACTTTTGTTATTTTTTTGGTTTCCTAGAATGAGAGAAAAGCAGAATGTCTGAAGAAACTGGAACATCAACAACTCATCGAAGCGGAGAAGAAGCGCGTGGCCCAGCTCCGGCAGCAACAAATAGAGACTGAGCAGTTCAGCTTTTTTGAAGACCAGCTCCGGAAACAAGACATGATCCGAGACCAGCTGAAACATCGAGATAACCTTGGCCTTAAGTCTAAGGTGTCAGAGCAAACAGATGGCACCATGATATCTTGTTTTCCCTCTAGCAAAGGCCATTCCTTGGCTAATGCACTGTCTGGGAAAACTGTAAAGAACGATGCAGCAATGTATGCCGGACAGTCTCCCCCTATAAACAGGGCTTTAAAACCAGCAGCAACTCTAAGTGCCGTGCAAAGTAAGTCCTTGAGCCCCAAGACTGTGTAACATGAATGCATATGGTAATGAGGAGAGACTCTATTAAAGACCCCATATAGATTTCTATCTAAATCTCAGTACAGTTCACGGTATAGCAGTCAATTGACCTTATTCGGAAAGTATTAGAGTATTATAGTATTATGGTATATTTGGGTCACTATAGTATTTTTACACCAGATTTATGTCACACTGGGCACTTCCTAGGACCTGTCCCTGATGTCCTTGGCACCTTGGCCTACTTTAGCTACTCCAGTTTACCAGCATTTGGGCCAGGTTCGGAATATTCTGAACCTTAGGAATTCAACAGGTTTCAATCCCTGGTCATGTGTCTGGTACCCGATTCCCTTCTTCTCCTTCCACATCTCCATGGCGTGCTATGTAAAAAGCATAGCGCACTGTGGCGTTATACCCCAATGAGGTTAGTGTGCTACATCTTTATATCCCACACTCGATGTCTGGACCTATCAAGATGTAATGTTAATTTGTAGTACAGGTTATGGACTCTAGATTTTAAGGACACGTTGATCCAGGGTTTTTATACTGACTGCCAGATTTGGAGTCGGGAAGGAATTTTTCCCCTGAAGTAGGGCAAATGGCATGAGCCTCATGGGGTTTTTTGCCTTCCCCTGGATCAACACTGTAGGGGATTGTAGGGTTATAGGTTGGACTTGATGGACTAATGTCTTTATCCAACCTCATCAACTATGTAACTTTGTATTTATTGGGTGTTAGTAAAGTGGTACCTGAGGACTATAACCTATCCGCTTCGCTTCTGGGTTCTACATGTTAAAAACATTGGCTTGTTTCGACTCCTTGACATGTGTCTGGAACAAATGCCCTCCTCTTCCCTCCTTTCCTTGATTATTTTGGGGCTGACAGACTCACTCATTGTAATAGCAGGACCCTTGTCCATCACTACCCAAACACAACAGAGTAGGGTCCTGGCTTTGCCATTACACATTGGGGATCTGCTAGTCCACACAATATACATCATACCAATGAGCAGGGAGAGGAGGAAAGAGAAGAAAGGAGTCGGGTACCAAACACATGACCAGGGATTGGAACCTGTTGAATTCCTAAGGTTCCAAATATTCCGAACCTGGCCCAAATCTGGTAAACCGGAGTAAGATTTTTTTTTTTTTCTTACATTTTTTCTTATTCCTGCAGATGAAATTGTGGAAGGATTACGGACTGTTGTTCTGCCCAAAGATCTCTCTCAAAAATTTCTCCAACTGGCGGAAGCAAATACAAGTAGAGGAATTGAGACCTGTGGAATTCTTTGTGGTAAACTGGTAAGAAGAAAGATTTTTGATTATACAAAGCGTGTATTAACCACAATGACCTGTGCACAAACTCTACCTCATTGCTACAGAACATGTTCAGTAGTCATTTACTCAATTAGTTAAAGGGTACCTCCAGGAAACCCCACTAGAAGCCAAATCTTAATTTTCGAGGGAGTCTACCTCTTTGCCCAAGTCAACCACCACATTACAGAGCACAATATAGGAATAAACAACATACCTTTAGTTTTGTACGTCACTTTTGTAGACTTGGAGAAAAATCAACTTGAAGTGTTATGTAATTGAGTAATGAAGTAGGTATCCATAGTAGTTCTTATAAGATATGACTCTTAGAATAAAAAAAAAATCCTTCAACTCAACTGACCGTCTCCTTAAGGGTTTAATCTACTGGAAAGATGGGATTGTAAGGGCTGTGAATTATTTATTGAGTCACAGCTGTGCAAGAATAGTTTAGTAGAAATTATGTTTTCCATTAAATTATTGGTCTCCGTTTTTTCCTGAAGTCATTAGGTTTATTAAGCCAGTTATTAAGCATAAGGGATGGTTTTTGTCAGCGCAGCGCCGTATCCTCCCCTTGTAAACATAGCTGCCATTAGTTCTACATTATTATGTTGTTTGCTGAAATTTGATAAATTAACAACACACCACAAAATCCCATATACTGCATAAATAATACGGAACGGCGAAGTGTAATTATCTTCTGTACTTTACTGTAACGTAACGTCTGCTAGAAGTACATATATGTCCAATACTGTGGGGTTTTATCCAATAGGGATCCCATAGAGAAATGGATACATATGTCACATACTTGTGATGCCATAAGTTATAATTCTATGTAATTATTGCAGTGAATGTCTTCGACCTTAAGACTAGGGCTACATAGCAACTTTGTCTGCAACTGCCAAAGCTCACCAGTCACCTTGCAACTCTTTCACTCATATTAGTGAATGGAGTCACATCCCGACCATAAGGTGCCGTGATCATTGTTCTTGGTCCAGGCGCACATCTCTGTTTTCCTGACATGTCTGTTGTATCCCCATACAAAATAACAATTCTAGAGAATATTTTTATTAGGGCATTGTGTTACTCCTCGGGGTTATTTTTTTAGGTATGCCATCTTAAAGGCCATGTATACTCATTGATGGCTACTCTCCTAACCAACCAGTACCCTGCTCTGCACTGAAACCGCTCTCTATCTCTTTCGAAGAGATTCTGGTTAAGGTTTTGGCTTGAATCCCAGGTCATGTCACTAGGCTTCTTGAAAGTCAGGCATTGTTCTATAGGGTGCTGCCTTTTCAACAGGTGGTGCTAGAGCAACACTTTTTTTCACTTTCGATCAAGTAAAGCTTAGTTGCATCTTATTTCTCAAATTTCCTAGCAGAGCATACTGTACATGATCTGTAAGGTTCTGCACACCTGAAAAAGTAGTCTGTAAAGGCATTCTCCTTGAGGAGATATTATACCCCTCCTGACCCATTTTCCTTAGAGGAATGAAGAAGCACAAGCCCTTTACCCTTCTTTCTGCACACGGGTACTCCTGCCTACCAGCTATGCAAAGAAGTGCAACATGGCTTCTAAGAAATGAATGGCCCTGTGTTGCATGATGGTGACTGTGCAGGGGAAAGCTTTGAAGAACTGTCAGATTCCCACCTATCAGGATGACATGTCCTTGTGATATGCTGTAACGCGTGTATGTGAGTGGTGGGCAAACCTCTATCAACTTTATTTGTGTAAAATCTGACTAGAGATGAGCGAGTACTGTTCGGATCAGCCGATCCGAACAGCACGCTCGCATAGAAATGAATGGGCGTAGCCGGCACGCGGGGGGTTAAGCGGCCGGCCGTCGTCAAAGCGGAAGTACCAGGTGCATCCATTCATTTCTATGGTGCGTGCTGTTCGGATCGGCTGATCCGAACAGTACTCGCTCATCTCTAAATCTGACAACTCTTGTAATTTGGGTAGTGGATATTGTACATACGGACAGATGTTTGGCTGCTGGGGAGGACATTGGAACTACTTTTTGGATATTAAACATTTATCTATAGCATCATATTGTAACTCTATATATTCTATGACCAAAAGGGTAAATCATCATGTTGCAAGTTATGATAGAACTATATGTTATGTGAACCTGTAGGGATATTTCAGGATGATACTCAATCATGTCCTTATTTCAGATATATTACGGTAGATATTCTTGTTACTTGCAGCCATGGGAAAGCAAAGCTCCTTGTGTGCGGAATTGACAATAGATTCTGTAGTTGCTGACTTTGATGCTTCAGGCTTCAATGACAGTCTATAGAGTAATTTACTCTTACATTAGGTGCTTTCAAGCATGATGCATTATTCTGTGCGTTTCCTTGGTTATATATAAGAAACCTATTGTAGCATTCACTTCCCTAGATAGGGAGGGCAGATAAGTTCACTTACTATCAATTGTGATACATTGTTATGACACATCAGTGAGTTACGTGAAAAGTTGGCGCTCTTATGTTATATAGGATTGCTAGTTATTACCTGGCCGTATATACATTATGGTTATACTCACATCGCTCTTTAAATCATGTCAACATAATAATTAAAGGGATTTTCCAGGCTTAATAGGATGGGTCATCAATTAAAAATAGGTGGGGGTCTGACACCTGGGACATGTTAGAAAAACCAAGCACAGCGCCGTACATTTATGTCGTAGCTGTGCTTGGTGTCACAGCTTATACCATTAATTTGAATGGGACTGAGCTGTAAACAGGCCATGGGGACTGATAAACATCACATGGCCTGTGACCTAAAAGTGGAGCTCAGGGTACAATGCTGCTGCTGCTTACACCAGCTGATGCACAGAGACCCTATGTATCAGAAAACCCTTTTAAAGGAACAGTATGGGGGGAAAAAAACGAGTTACAGAAGGATTGTATTTTGCAGATGGTCCTTTTGTTTATTTGATGTTGTCGTCTCTCATTGCTTCCTTTATGTTTGGCAGACTCACGATGAATTCACCATTACACATGTAATCGTACCAAAGCAGTCTGCAGGGCCGGACTATTGTGACATGGAGAATGTGGAGGAATTATTCAATGTACAAGATCAGCACAATCTTCTTACCTTGGGCTGGATCCATGTAAGTAAAAATATAGGAAATCACCTTGACACTCCTGACTGTCCAGAATGAAATCCTGACAAATGTCTACCAATGAAGGAATAAATATATTTAGTCTGACCTCTGTTCCTACATATGACATTGGTACATCAGTTTGCCCCCTGGTCAGGAGGAAGATGTAAAGCCTGGTTCATATTTGTGTTTGGGTTTCAGTTCAGGGAGTCCGCTTGGGGACGGATGCATAAAAAAAAGCGGTTAGCTAAGGAAACCCACGGACCCCATAGTCTTGCACAATCCCTTTAAAACCGTACACCCGCTGATATAACTGCATTTGAAGTTACTCATTCATATAAGATTCATCTTCAACAATAATAGTCATTTGAATTTATTTCTGAATTTGTTTGATTTTTGCCCTTTCTGTACTGACGCCTATAGAGTAAAGTAAGCATGGGTAGTCCGAAGTCTAAAGGAGCTGGATGTACTAAGTGTACCACAATATAATGTAATATTTTATATACCTTGGGTCAATTATGCATTATTTATGTTTATGTTTTTATTTGCAGACACATCCAACACAGACGGCTTTCTTGTCCAGCGTAGATCTTCACACTCACTGTTCCTACCAGCTCATGCTACCAGAAGCCATCGCTATTGTTTGTTCACCAAAGCACAATGAGTATGTACTATGTAGGGTCAAAATGATTAGTAAGGACATTGGTAGTGTTAGTAAGGACATGGGCAGTGTTAGTAAGGATATTGGCGGTGTTAGTAAGGACATTGGCGGTGTTAGTAAGGACATTAGCGGTGTTAGTAAGGATATTGGTAGTGTTAGTAAGGACATTAGTAGTGTTAGTAAGGACATTAGTAGTGTTAGTAAGGACATTAGTAGTGTTAGTAAGGACATTAGTAGTGTTAGTAAGGACATTAGTAGTGTTAGTAAGGACATTAGTAGTGTTAGTAAGGACATTAGTAGTGTTAGTAAGGACATTGGCGGTTTTAGTAAGGACATTGGCAGTGTTAGTAAGGACATTGGCAGTGTTAGTAAGGACATTGGTAGTGTTAGTAAGGACATTGGTAGTGTTAGTAAGGACATTGGCAGTGTTAGTAAGGACATTGGCAGTGTTAGTAAGGACATTGGCAGTGTTAGTAAGGACATTGGCAGTGTTAGTAAGGACATTGGTAGTGTTAGTAAGGACATTGGTAGTGTTAGTAAGGACATTGGCAGTGTTAGTAAGGACATTGGCAGTGTTAGTAAGGACATTGGCAGTGTTAGTAAGGACATTGGTAGTATTAGTAAGGGCATTGGCGGTGTTAGTAAGGACATTGGCGGTGTTAGTAAGGACATTGGTAGTGTTAGTAAGGACATTGGTAGTGTTAGTAAGGGCACAGACAATGTTAGGCTCTATTCAGATCATGTTTTTTACACCCAACGGACACAAATGGACGTCCATCCGTTTTCATAGACTTCAATGTTAAAAGCAGATCCTTTGTTGTTGTTTTGTTTTTTTGAAGGATACAAAATCGGAGTATACCAGACAAATTTTTTGCCCCTTGTAGGCATCACAATGTACATTTTTTTCCTATCAGTATGTCTTTGTAGAATTGGAGGAAATCCACGCAAACACAGGGAGAACATACAAACTCCTTGCAGGTGTTGTTCCTGGCGGGATTCGAACCCAGGACTCCAGTGGTGCAAGTCTGCAATACTAACCACTGAGCCACCGTGTTTCCCCTCATATACCAGACTATTTTTGTCCTTCAAATCGTAACAAAGAACCATAATCTGAATAGAGCCTAAGAATGGGAGTGCTGGGGGCATAGTGAGATGAGTATCACTTATGTTTCATATATTTAACCCATTCTGAACCTGCTGCCACAATTTTTTCCCCAATGGAAAACCCTTTTAATGTATGTTTATTGTTTATCTGTTTCCCTTCACATGTGAAGTACTGGGATCTTTCGACTCACTAATGCGGGCATGTTGGAAGTATCCGGATGTAAAAAGAAAGGGTTCCATCCTCACAGCAAAGAACCAAGGCAATTCAATGTAAGTGAATACATGTAATTTTTATAGCCATACAAAGCTATATGTGCTAATAGAAATCAATTCATTCTGTGACTAGAGACTATAGGTAATACTGATACGGTGGCAGCGGACGTTGCATTGGCTGACTACTTCTGTAACGCCGTAGTGAGTTGCTAAGTAACGCTGTGAAATTGTGTGGGGTAGTCTACGAGCTTAATGCCAAATATATCTCTATACTGTAATGTATTATTCACTTGTGCACAGCTTGCTCCAGATCTCATCTGTCCTGAGCAATGATATAAGATATATGTGTCTCCTTAGAGTAGAATTATTCTGTTGATATATATGATTAGTACGTGTCTAAGTCTGCAATGCATATACAGCTCTTGTGCTGATCGAAGAATATGATAGAAGTAGCTGACCATAGAAAGGCTACTTATATTAGCAAGTGAGAAGAGAATGATCGTGGTTATGGCGCCCTCTGGTGTTCATTTACTTTTTTGTATTTTTTTCAGAATACCACCCAATGCTGGTGGTCACACATGCTCAGTAGGGTAGTGCCTGGCCAGTATCTCTTAGGGGCTTATTCAGATGTCCACTGACTATAGTGTGTCAGTGTTCAGTTCATGTGCTCTTTGTTCTATACTCTGATAGCAGTCATGAACAAAGCTGATGTGAATGGGCACAGGTGGCAGAGTGGTTCACCAAGACTGGCACATTGGAGCCTTTAAGGCTGACACAAGAGGGGCATTCTGGTCTGCAGTGAGGGAACTAGTTCAAGTTTTAACGTTATTCCAATCCATAGGATAGCATGCCGATTGGTTGAGGTCCACCTGCTGGGAACCCCACCATTCCTGAGTATGGCGACCCTTCTAACCAAACTCAATGGCAGACAGAGCATACACATTGTCTGGGGAACTGCTAAAAATAGCCAAGCACTGAATTGAGCGATCTCCAGCAGTGCCATAAAGAATGAACACAGTGGCAATGTGTATGCTTGGCTTGGATGGGAAAATGGACCCTTATTTTCATGATTTGTCACCGTTCCAGTGGTCAGACCCTCACTGATCAGCATGTTAACTTGCAAAGAGTGATACACGTCTTGCAAAGGAACAGATGACAATTACCAGTGATGACGCTTCATAAGATTGAATGTGACCCTGGGGTAATGTGACTTTAGGGTTAACTCAGTCACGTCTTATTTTTCAGGGTATAAGAAGAGTTAGGCTCTAAAAACTACCCTAACCTCAGGTCTACAAATCCTCCTGACTGTACATTTGCTAATAATTTGACTGTATACCTCAAATCTGCTCTTCTGATCCATTGTAGGAAGAGAAGAATGGATTACACAGTATGATGGTCTTTTTAATGACCTGCAACAACGGGTCCCAAGGGAACCCATTGACGATAAGGGGGTTCGCTGGGTACCCACTGTTTTCTCTCTGACAAGTCGGAATTGTAGGCTCTTGTACAATTTCAGATCTGCAACGGAGGCTCCGAATGGAGATTCTAGCACAGATGTGAATGTGACCTAAGTGACAAAAAAACTGGGGTCTATTGAGGTATCTATGAGGATTTCGGATTATTGATGGTAAAAATAGAGCAAAACTTGATGTCAAAAATATCAGAACCCTGATGGACCCATCAAAGTCAATGGCTTGAAAAGACTTAACCCATCTGAGCTGTCGCAGCTCAATAATAAATAAAAACCATAATGCTGGTATGAACAGGGCCTTATGCTGTCATGTTCAGTACTCTTCTACTAGATGCCAGAAATGTTGTTAGAATATTCGCTGTTGACATGTTCTCTTGATTTCTTTTCAGACTTGCAGACATGTGATTGTAAAAGATGCAAAAATTTCCGTGCTGGATCTGAGGTGATAGAAACAAGAAACATCTGTATTTGCCTGCGACAGACGGATGACAATAAGGCTGCCAGTTTTCTTAGCCCATTTCCAGAATGAATCGGTGGACTGTTTTCTAATTTATACATTTTAAATGTGATAGTTTATTTATTGCTTCTGCACATTTTGGAATTTATTTTGTTTACTTTGAATTCTGTGACCGCACCGGCCGTGAGAACATCCGCCATCCCGTGTATGTAGACCGTAACATCAGACCAGGCCTGGAATTAAAAGTGCGCTTCAGATGATCTGTCTCCTCCATTTTCTTGTGTTGAAATCTCCATGTAGATATTGGTTACAGCTGGAAGGAGGCTCTAGTACCCTGTTGGGCGGCCTCTAGCCATACAAGATGAAATATGGTTGGACATGGTGGCATGCAGCTGGGCCTATAGATCCTGGATATTTGTAGGTTGCTGGATCTAGCATCCCTGATGGTCCCATAACTACTTGGTGGTAAATCTGGTGGCCAGGTAGGGCAAGCAGAACTTTTCATTATGAGATTGATATCATATCACCAAAAAGGACAGGATCCTTAATAAGTGTGAATATGATGCAAGCACTCAGATTCATGGTCTTTACCTGTCAGTAGGTAGCGGTGCATTGTGGGAACCATTGTGGGAACCAGTCACACAACTTGTAAGGATCCACACTGTTCTATAAGGGCCGTCCAGTAAATTATGGCATGGCCCATGTAATTCTGTACTAGAAAAAAATCTCCCCTTAAAGTTTCATACAGAGGAACATGGATTGCCTACCACCCTATAGTATGGACCTGCAGGGAATCTATCTGCCTGCTGCACATGGCTCCAGTATATAAAAATATGCCAGAGACAAGAATATAAGAAAAGGCTGAGCAGGTAAATTGAGGACAAATGACCGATGTAATAGATGAATGGAGCATTTTGGGTGGAGTTACCTTTTATCAATGGAAACGCCCGTATGGACTGATACTATAATTTGCTCTCCGTTATGCTACAGCAGCACCGAATTGTTCTGTGGCAATGTAAGATAAGGTCGATGAAACCACATTTGGTTGGAAGTTCACAGAGACTGAGGTCAAGTTATTCTGTGGTTGTATATTAACTTTAATGTGTTTTCTAGTAAGAGTCCAATTACTTCCTGAGGCATACTGTAACTTGCCAGATGCTGACGCCAAAGGTTTACATGCCCGAGCTATGGAGACTTAGCATGAGAAACCGTCTGATGGTAAATCATTTCTCTCACGGACTCAAATCTTTTAGAATTTTGTTAATCCCCCTATATATAACAAATTTTATGGATCACTGGCGGGTTCCTTTTATGGGGCTGCTAGAGTCACCATCATGGTACACCACTGCTGTAAATGGAGTACGTAGAGGAAATGTTGGGGTCCCATTCTTGTGATCACTGAGAATCCAAGTGATTGAACTCATTTATACCCTATCCTGCGGATAGGAGATAAATGTTATTAAAGGAAAAGTGTTGTGAAAAAATCATCTACTATTTAAAATACATTTTTAGATTAAACTGATGTGTACAAGCCATCGTCGCACGTGATGTGGGTGCATCTATTAAGGGTCAATTCACTCCACTCCCTCATTCTTGTATTCACCCCTTCACTCAGGCTGCAAATTCAGCATAAATCATACCCAAAGAACTGGGCATACCTATCTTGCTCACTGGCTCCAAGATGTAACATAAAGTTCCAAGTTATTCACAGTCTCTTCTAAGGTGAAGTTCCTGGCTTGTGCTTAGTTATGCCTCCTGTCAGTCTATGCCACCTCTTTCCCCTTCCACATCTTGAACAAGCTGGGGAGTGGCTGATTTCATCTGTGCCTTGGAAAGAGGGATACTACACAGATGGCTGAAGTCATTGTCCGGTTAACACTTATGCTTGGCTGCTGAAGAAGCTGTAAAGTAATAAACATGTCTTGGCAGTATGTCTGGTTTTGATGGCAGAAAGAAATATTTTTACCCCTGACCCTCCCTGACATTACTTGTATACACACATACCAAAGTAATAGACTGATGACAAATTCATAAACAATATATTCACCAATGATTATATATATATATATATATATATATATATATACACAAAAAGCAGGCGCACACCAAAAGAGTATGTGGTAAAAAAAAGTGAAGGACGTTTATTGCCGCACTTATGGTCATAATTGTATACGCATGATATAAATGTACATACCATGTATGAGATAACACTTACTCAGGGAATACCTCTACCACTAAAAACTAGAACTGTCAATTTACATTCATTGGGTACCTTATACCCACTTACACTGCCAGGAAAGACATAGAGAGTATAAAGAAGGGAAGAGAAAAGTACTTGCTGTGCGTCGGCTCCAGATACCACAGCAACCCAAGGGCACTTACTGTAGTGAAATAACACCCCTTCACACCAAGTGGGCCATGCCTCCGATGGTTACCCCTCCACACAAGGGGGTCATACCTCCGATGGTTACCCCTCCACACCAGGGAGCCATACCTCCAATGCTTACCCCTGCACTGGGCTACACCCAAGGTGGTTGCCCATTACTGCCCAAATTATAAGTAACTTCAAGGACCGGCTGCATTATATGATGTAACATATAATAATAGTAATCCATATACTTATCTGGATACAGACTGCAAATGCTCCTAAGTCACCGGCTACACATGAAGACTAAGAAATACAATAATCCGGTGCAGTATTTGTCTAATATCCATTGTCTAAATATATTGGGCCCTAATACAGAGGTCATAAATAGATCATTAGACGCCATATAAATTACCCCCAGCCACAAGCACAGGCTCAGGGGCACCATAACACCCAGAATGGCATACCACATATAATACACCACTCCCCGGGACACCCCCAGCAGGATCCCCAAGACCAGCCAGACCAAGATAAATAATCCTAGGGGAAACTAACCACCATGTTTCCCCACCTCTGACAATTTCAACTAACTCCAAGAACCCCCACCAATTGAAAGTAACCTGTATATAGTATAGCCAGTATACACAATATGACCCATATACAGCCCTGAGGAATTATATATAAATGATTAACTTATCCCCAGCATGATCAGTATTAGCAGAGCTGGAGACATATACAGGGAATATCAGTGCGGCCGCCATTACCCTCAGCACACTGTATATCTGATATCACTGTCCCTCTCTCACCACAGGACCTCCATTACATGTGACCTCTCAGCTCCACCATAGAGAGACCCTCAGTCCTCACGTACAACCTGCATTATACAGCAGTATATATATATATATATATATATATATATATATATATACTGTATATATATATATATATATATATACTATATATATATATATATATATATATATATATATATATATATATATACTGTATATATATCAGTCATATCTGCAGTGTGTGAAATAAATACAGGAGGGGACTCTATTTCTGTATATAGCCTGAGGTATTACAGCAGTATATATGATATGTCAGCCATGTCTGTGGTATATACATGAGACGACCCTGTGACTGTATATATCCTGAGGTAATACTGCAGTATATATGATATATCAGTCATGTGTAAGGTAGATACATGAGAGGACCCTGTGACTGTATATATCCTGAGGTAATATTGCAGTATATATATCAGTCATGTGTAAGGTAATACATGAGAGGACCCTGTGACTGTATATATCCTAAGGTAATACTGCAGTTTATAGGATATATCAGCCATGCCTGCAGTGTCTGTGGTATATACATGAAGGGACTCTGTGCCTGTATATATCCTGAGGTAATACTGCAGTATATAGGATATATCAGCCATGCCTGCAGTGTCTGTGGTATATACATGAAGGGACTCTGTACCTGTATATATCCTGAGGTAATACTGCAGTATATAGGATATATCAGTCATGTGTAAGGTAATACATGAAGGGACCCTGTGACTGTATATATCCTGAGGTAATACTGCAGTATATATGATATATCAGTCATGTGTAAGGTAATACAAGAGGGGACTGTGTGCCTGTATATATCCTGAGGTAATACTGCAGTTTATAGGATATATCAGCCATGCCTGCAGTGTCTGTGGTATATACATGAAGGGACTCTGTGCCTGTATATATCCTGAGGTAATACTGCAGTATATACAGTACAGTTGGTGATACTAATCTAGTAGTGCTGTGTAATGTGAATGTGGTCACACCAGTGTTGTGTGAGGTGACACAGCAGACATGTATGATGAAGGATGGAGCAGACAGGAAGTGACATCTATTCCTAATCTCCTCCCTCCCTACAGTAACACACTAGGCACTATATACTCCTACTTCTGGATATATACAGATATATACTCCTACTGCTGAATATACACAGATATATACTACTACTGCTGGATATATACAGATATATACTCCTACTGCTGAATATACACAGATATATACTACTACTGCTGGATATATACAGATATATACTCCTACTGCTGAATATACACAGATATATACTCCTACTGCTGGATATACACAGATATATACTCCTACTGCTGGATATACACAGATATATACTCCTACTGCTGGATATACACAGATATATACTCCTACTGCTGAATATACACAGATATATACTCCTACTGCTGGATATACACAGATATATACTCCTACTGCTGGATATACACAGATATATACTCCTACTGCTGGATATACACAGATATATACTCCTACCTCTGGATATATACAGATATATACTCCTACTGCTGAATATACACAGATATATACTACTACTGCTGGATATATACAGATATATACTCCTACTGCTGAATATACACAGATATATACTACTACTGCTGGATATATACAGATATATACTCCTACTGCTGAATATACACAGATATATACTCCTACTGCTGGATATACACAGATATATACTCCTACTGCTGGATATACACAGATATATACTCCTACTGCTGGATATACACAGATATATACTCCTACTGCTGAATATACACAGATATATACTCCTACTGCTGGATATACACAGATATATACTCCACACAGATATATACTCCTACTGCTGAATATACAGTCCTATGAAAAAGTTTGGGCACCCCTATTAATCTTAATCATTTTTAGTTCTAAATATTTTGGTGTTTGCAACAGCCATTTCAGTTTGATATATCTAATAACTGATGGACACAGTAATATTTCAGGATTGAAATGAGGTTTATTGTACTAACAGAAAATGCGCAATATGCATTAAACCAAAATTTGACCGGTGCAAAAGTATGGGCAACTCAACAGAAAAGTGACATTAATATTTAGTAGATCCTCCTTTTGCAAAGATAACAGCCTCTAGTCGCTTCCTGTAGCTTTTAATCAGTTCCTGGATCCTGGATGAAGGTATTTTGGACCATTTCTTTCTACAAAACAATTCAAGTTCAGTTAAGTTTGATGGTCGCCGAACATGGACATATATATATATATATATATATATATATATATATATATATATGATCTGAAAACAAAGATTGTTCAACATAGTTGTTCAGGGGAAGGATACAAAACGTTGTCTCAGAGATTTAACCTGTCAGTTTCCACTGTGAGGAACATAGTAAGGAAATGGAAGAGCACAGGGACAGTTCTTGTTAAGCCCAGAAGTGGCAGGCCAAGAAAAATATCAGAAAGGCAGAGAAGAAGAATGGTGAGAACAGTCAAGGACAATCCACAGACCACCTCCAAAGAGCTGCAGCATCATCTTGCTGCAGATGGTGTCACTGTGCATCGGTCAACTATACAGCGCACTTTGCACAAATAGAAGCTGTATGGGAGAGTGATGAGAAAGAAGCCGTTTCTGCACGTACGCCACAAATAGAGTTGCCTGAGGTATGAAAAAGCACATTTGGACAAGGCAGCTTCATTTTGGAAACAAAAATTGAGTTGTTTGGTTATAAAAAAAAGGCGTTATGCATGGCGTCCAAAAAGAAACAGCATTCCAAGAAAAACACATGCTACCCACTGTAAAATTTGGTGGAGGTTCCATCATGCTTTGGGGCTGTGTGGCCAATGCCGGCATCGGGAATCTTGTTAAAGTTGAGAGTCGCATGGATTCCACTCAGTATCAGCAGATTCTTGAGAATAATGTTCAAGAATCAGTGACGAAGTTGAAGTTACGCCGGGGATGGATATTTCAGCAAGACAATGATCCAAAACACCGCTCCAAATCCTCAGGCATTCATGCAGAGGAACAATTACAATGTTCTGGAATGGCCATCCCAGTCCCCAGACCTGAATATCATTGAACATCTGTGGGATGATTTGAAGCGGGCTGTCCATGCTCGGCGACCATCTAACTTAACTGAACTTGAATTGTTTGTCCAAAATACCTTTATCCAGGATCCAGGAACTGATTAAAAGCTACAGGAAGCGACTAGAGGCTGTTATCTTTGCAAAAGGAGGATCTACTAAATATTAATGTCACTTTTCTGTTGAGGTGCCCATACTTTTGCACCGGTCAAATTTTGGTTTAATGCATATTGCACATTTTCTGTTAGTACAATAAACCTCATTTCAATCCTGAAATATTACTGTGTCCATCAGTTATTAGATATATCAAACTGAAATGGCTGTTGCAAACACCAAAATATTTAGAACTAAAAATGATTAAGATTAATAGGGGTGCCCAAACTTTTTCATAGGACTGTACATAGATATATACTCCTACTGCTGAATATACACAGATATATACTCCTACTGCTGAATATACACAGATATATACTCCTAAAGCTGAATATACACCGATATATTCTTAAAGATTAACCAGTCTGCATAAATCTACACAACTTCTGCACAAAGAAGAAACTGCAGGAGTTATTGGTTCCCCCATCCCAAAGTCACGTCCCCCTAGGTGGCAAACCCCAGCCGAATGGGGCCCATTTTGATCTTTGCTATAGGACCCCCTCTTCTATGTGTATACCATTCCACAGTAGTTTATATTCTGTCTCATCCCAAAAGTATAAGCTAAACAGTCTGCTTTACGATGAAATCCTATGAAGTGAATGTATGTATTCATCCTGCAACACTCTAGAGATTATTAAGTGACAGAATGTGGGAAGAGACTTCAATGGTTATAGGTTTTTTTTCCATTGGAAATAGAGGAAGTCCAAAAAATGTCTTCCTTGTGCTCTGTCTATGTATCCCACACCCCTAGCACTGACTTCCATGTATATACTGTACGTATGTGTGAATGATATACACATTTTTTCAATTTTTCCAGTTCTAGATAGGGGAGAGTAAAACTGGAGCGAGACATAACGAAAAGGCTTCCAGCCCTATAGACTTCTAATCCTACAGAAAAGCATGGAAAAGTTTGGTGAAAATCTTATCTATAGGGCCCCTTTTCTCATAGATTTCATTTTGGGTCAACAAAAGCTTTCAGGCCCCAGAAATTGAATGTAAATTGATTTTTGCAGCCTTATTTCCTCAATAGCATGAGTGGATTAGACCAGCAGGAGAGCCATTTACAGAAACAAGTTAGCAGCAAATCAGTTGGTGTTTAGGTCAGGAAATGTTGCCAAAATTGGAGCACAAAGTAACATATCATGGCATAAAATGTAACTCGGGTTCAGTCAAAGCTCACCTTGACTCCATTCTTGTTGCAATGGACAAGGAGGCTCCCCGACTCGTCATCACTTTTGGCTCCTGCGATAATCTTTGGCCACATCAGTGTCCATACAGACTGGTGCCTAAGGATGACATCAGACATGGCCGCCTATTTAAAGTAAGCTCAGCTAATGTTCATGGCTAGAGATGAGCGAACACTTAGGAAATCCACGTCGCCACTGCAATCAATATTACTTGTTAGTGTTCCCCTTGTGTGTGCTCTGGATTTCAGGTCAGATGCCCCCTTTAAGTGCAAGTTAATAGAGTCAGCAGAACACACTTACAAAAGATCTGTGGCTCTTCTGTACTAATACACATGTGGATGTCAACCTGCTATGATGCGCAGAACAGATCTCAAGGATAAAACTTAGCACAACCAAATAATAGCCCTGGAGCTCATAGGGTCCTGTGCCCTATAGGAGCGAACCAGGATTGAAAATAGCTTGTAGAACCATAATTTGGAAGAAGGGGGCAGAAGCTTCCAGAAACAACAAAGCAGCATTTTTTTTTTAAATACAAGGTCTACTATGTTCTTCTCACACATTTGTGGTGCATGTGACCCCAATGCTGAGTGCCGGAGGGGCCCAGGGCTTGGTAAGCAAATTGAATATCTGCATTGTTGGTTGGAAAATGTAAACGGAAAACTTAATTATGACAGTGTTGTCTGATTGAATTGCAGAAGAATTTGCCGTAGCTATAAGAGGTGCAGAGGTAGCAATCACTACCGGGTCCTGGAGCCTCTGGGGGCCCAAAGACTTCTCTACAGTGTAAGAAGACACCAGTATTATAGATTGCACATGATAAAGGGGAACCCATATTTGCATTAGGGTCTATGATTTTCAGGTCACGCCTCTGTACAGAGCCCCTTAAACTATAATGTTGAGTTACAAATCAGCGAATTGAAAAATAACATGTACCCTCAATTTCTTATGAAAATGAGGCGCTGCAGCAGCTGTGATCATCTAACCTGTATAGTGAATTGTTTAGAATTGAACTTGCGGCATTAGACAATGTCTTGACCCCACCAATGTATTCACATCATTGACTTCGCATGGAACCATACCCCACATTTGTCATTTTTGTTAGGGCAAAAGAGACAACCGTGCCTCTACCTCCTTACTAAAACATCAATACATTTGTATTTATACTTTTTTTGGCCCATTTAATCATTTGTAGTTAATCCACTAGGTGTCACTCTAACTGCATAGCCATATACAGTATATACACCTCAGTGATAACATAAACCACTCAGTCATTCATTTGTAGAATAGATTAAGCTTTATTCATAACAAACAAAACAAAACAAAAAAATACTTTATCGAATTAGAGCCTAAGACGTATTTTGGAATGAAATGGTGGCCATGTACTTGGAGTACACTTGAAGATATATTTTGGAATTGAAGACAATATAAAAGGAAAGAACATTTAAAAGCATTTGCGGTGCACAATGGAGGGGCCGGCTTCATCGTATTCTGGTTTGCTGATCCACATCTGCTGGAAGGTAGACAGGGAAGCCAAGATGGATCCACCAATCCAGACAGAGTACTTGCGTTCTGGAGGAGCAATGATCTGGAGGGACAGAGGGAAAAAGTCAGTGACTCAAGGATATGCTCAAAGTACTGATATATATAATGTATTGATATCTCTGCAATAAATCTGCTGCATGTGGATTCACTCCTACGCTGTTAAGTCTTGGTATAAGTCAGAAGACTCGCTTCCACTGAAAGTGGAAACCCCCATTATCAACAATACAGATGCAATGTGGTGGGTTATTTCCTTTCTAAACCATATTTGACATATAGGAAACACACATATTTGATCTGAAGAAGTGGCTGTAGATAAAGTGATATTATGATGGTATATTTCTAGTGCCGTAGTCTGATAACAATGGACAAACAAGTCCCTGGAAAGTACTATCGAGGTCCAATAATGTGCAACATTTACCTTGATTTTCATTGTGCTGGGAGCCAAAGCAGTGATTTCTTTTTGCATTCTGTCAGCAATGCCAGGGTACATGGTGGTACCTCCTGACAATACGTTGTTGGCATACAGATCCTTCCTGATATCAATGTCGCATTTCATGATGCTGTTGTAAGTGGTTTCATGGATACCAGCAGATTCCATTCCTGTGTAGTGTAATGTTATAGGTTAGCACACATATACAATTTACTGATCACAGTCTTATGAATAAAAAATAGTGGTTGCATCGGTGATCAAACCGGTGATCAATCATCAAACCATCCTAAACAGTGGCCAAGTCATCTTAAAGGAGCACTAAACCTATAAATGAATGGTAAAAGTACACAAATATTGTTGCCCCCACTGTTTGCCAGCCTGCAGAATATTCTGTGTGACACTGGGTTCAGACGAGTGTTGGGGGCCTGAACGATGGAGAGGCAGACCACTAAAATAGTGGTTAGACACAGACCCCGGTGAACCCCATTGACTATAACAGGGTCCAGCAGATTAAAATGTCCTTCAATGAAAAGGTGGAAAGAAAGGAAGGAAGTGCTGTGATATTTTTCTATGCTTTGGTTTTAAGGGAAGCTGTCTAAAAAATCCTATCGCAAAGCTATCTGCTTACAAAGCTAGAATCTGCAAACCATGGCTTCACTGCGCCTGCACCAGATGTTAGGCGCATGTGCATTGAAGCTTCACTAGACCACTTTGCAGGCCCGGGAGCATCAGAGATGAGTCCAATGCAACAACTCATCAGACCTACCTATCTATCTATCTATCTATCTATCTATCTGTATAGTCCATTTAGTCACATGCTTGTTATTACATAATGAATTTATTCATAGAACTTACCAATGAATGAGGGCTGGAAGAGGGTTTCAGGGCAGCGGAACCTCTCATTGCCAATGGTGATGACCTGACCGTCCGGAAGTTCATAGCTCTTTTCAAGGGAAGAAGAAGAGGCAGCAGTGGCCATTTCATTTTCGAAGTCCAGAGCCACATAGCACAGCTTCTCTTTGATGTCACGGACAATTTCACGCTCAGCTATACACAGGAGAAAAGTCAATGATTATTTTCTTGTTTCTAGTCCCTAATGTAAGTTCAATGGATTCCTGTTGTAAAACTATCAGCCTTACCAGTAGTTACAAAAGAATAGCCGCGTTCAGTCAAGATCTTCATGAGGTAGTCTGTTAGGTCACGACCAGCCAGATCAAGACGCATAATGGCATGAGGGAGGGCATAACCTTCATAAATTGGTACATTGTGGGTGACACCATCACCAGAGTCAAGTACGATACCTAGGACAGGAAAATGTTAGTTAGTTAACTAGTGATATCTAGAAGTAGCTATATATATATATATATATATATATATATATATATATATATGTTTTACAGTTCTGTCCATCCTACAGAAGATCTTCACAGCTAGCTCCTAAGCGATTATGTCCCCAATTTATATTAATTTTATTGCTGGATTAATTGGACTTTTGAAGTTTCCACTTAGAAGGTCTACACAGAGGCATAACATGATCCTCCTGGGTCTCAATGCAAATTCTATACCAGACCTCCCAACTATAATGTATTGCTTATAGCACTGGTCTCCTCATATTAAGGTGAGCTACCTTATAGACCCCTATAGAGCCTGGGCCCGAATGTATCAGTACCCTTCTGCACCCCCTCAGGTTATGCTCATAGGTCTACAGCAGTATGAACATGGCGGCTTCTTGACTCTAGTTCGGATTTTACTTACCAGTTGTACGGCCAGAAGCATAAAGGGATAGCACCGCCTGGATAGCAACATACATTGCTGGTACGTTGAAGGTCTCAAACATAATCTGCAAGGAAAGGAATTATTGTGAGACCTTAAAACACCATTAAATGAACACACTCTAAACATAGACTCTGCAAGAGAACCACAACTTTTCTATGGTATGAGTATCCCTATAAAGAAGCTACATATAGGATAAAATAATAAAGTACATGTATTAGGGTCAGAGGTCTTTTGACGGGGGCTTATCTATAAGGGGGCTGGCTCAGCATATACTCCGAGTGCTGAATGAAGGGGTAGCCAGCAGGTCATGTTGCCTTGCCAGAGTATTAACATTCAAGGCTAGGGAAACAATCTGTATTTTCGCAGTAAGGCCTAGTGTAGCTACACCTTTATAGTTTCTATCCGACTTGTTGGTCTATAATATGGACTAGTATTTTTACCTGGGTCATTTTTTCACGGTTAGCTTTGGGATTCAATGGAGCCTCTGTGAGAAGGGTTGGGTGTTCCTCTGGAGCCACACGTAATTCATTGTAGAAACTGTGATGCCAGATCTTTAAGAGAGACATGAAAAAATGAGTTGACAGTCCAACACCAATCGAGCTCTGTAGCTGTATACTATTCATATATTATGTAGATATTATAGGTATTTTATTCTTAGCTCATTAGATTAGATATAGTAACCAAACAACAATGGTGCATATGACATATGAAACTGGTAAAGGTTACCTTCTCCATGTCATCCCAGTTTGTGATGATGCCATGTTCAATAGGGTACTTCAGTGTAAGGATACCTCTCTTGCTCTGAGCTTCATCACCAACATAGCTGTCCTTCTGACCCATACCTACCATCACACCCTGTGTAAGGAGGAGATAACAGATTATACATATGTACTGTTTGTACAGTGTAGTAGTGGCACAGGGGGTAAAGGCCTAGTAGTGGTAGTCGTATCTATAGGTAGCAGAAGGTACAGGGAGTAAAGGCCTAGTAGTGGTAGTTGTATCTATAGGTGGCAGAAGGTACAAGGGATAAAGGCCTAGTAGTGTAGTTGTATTTATAGGTGGCAGAAGGTACAGGGAGTAAAGGCCTAGTAGTGGTAGTTGTACCTATAGGTAGCAGAAGGTACAGGCCTAATAGTGGTAGTTGTACCTATAGGTAGCAGAATGTACAGGGGTAAAGGCTTAGTAGTGGTAGTTGTATTTATAAGTGGCAGAAGGTACAGGGAGTAAAGGCCTAGTATTGGTAGTTGTACCTATAGGTAGCAACCATGTAAATCAATGTTAGACCTGTTAAAGAACCTTAATGGGATTTTTTCTTTGATGGCCTACTGTTAGGCTATCGATATCTGATCAGGGGGTGACCAACACCCAGCCTCCTCACAGATCAGCCGCCTGGTACTATACAGTGTACTGAGCAGAAATAAAATGGCTCTATACATTACATAGTGGCGGTATGCACTATTATAGCTCAGCTTCCATGCACATTAATAAGAGCTGAGCTGCAGTAATGGCCACACTGTATAGTGCTAGGCCTGGCAGCCATCCTGAACAGATGATCAGAGGTTGGCCCTTACCGACTGGATATTAATGTCCTATCCTAACAATATTCCAACAGTCCAAGTGTACATATTAGCACTGCACTATTTATCAGTCTCAGTATGTGATAGACAAGATGAGACCATATGATGAATTATAGTATTAAAAGCCTAATAACATAATACAACATAAAGAGCGGGGTGACAATGGTAGTATAAGGAAATATCCCAAGCCCTATAGTACAAAATATATAAGGGATAAACAAGATATGGTAAGAAATGGTGTTAGCAGTTGTGCATGTATGGTGGGTGACTGGTACAGAGTGCGCTATCCCTCAGTCACCCTTTCTTACCTGATGCCTGGGACGACCCACGATGGAAGGGAATACTGCTCTCGGAGCGTCATCCCCAGCGAAGCCAGCCTTACAAAGTCCAGAACCATTGTCGCACACCAATGCAGTAGTATCTTCTTCGTCGCACATTTTGTTTTGTTATAACTTACTCAAGACTCTCAAACAAGAAAACTGTGGAGGAAATATACCAGAAAAACATAAGTTTTGGAAAATTTCAAAACATTTTTTTTTGTTTAAAATTAAAATGAATATAATAACTTAATAACTGAGAAAATTGTATTCAGAATATGGAACCTTATGTTGGGATCTTATTTCAGGAATGATCACTTTGATCCATAATGTGTAGGTATCAGCTATAGTGTAAAGTTAAAGGGTTTGTCCCATATATGTCATATTAGTACTGTCAAGCAGCAGGCACCCTCACTTTTCCCCAAAATCTGTACCAGGACCTCCAACTATAATTCCTTGTTTATAGAACTGGTCTCCTCATATTAAGAAGAGACACCTTATGGACCCCCTAAGGCTCCTGGGACCAGGTGTGACCGAACCCACTGTTCACATGACCCTGGTTCTGAGCAATTTTGTCCTTTTTTTTTCCATAGAATATAATGAAAATTTTGGATATCTCCTGCACAAATATTTTGCAGAAAATACAGCAATACTTTCCTCAAATCTTAATGGTTATTTAGTTTAATCCATTTTTTTGGTCTTTGTAGGACCAAAAAGACAGATTAATCAATAGACAACAATTGATCCCAAGGGACCCCATTGAGTAAAATGGGGTCCATCGGGTATTTTCTCCCTGAGAAAGTTGGACTTTTCAAACTGCAATTCCAGACGGACTGTGCACCGGATGGACTTAACATAGGTGCAATTTTGTGAGTAGTACTTACTGACAAAAATGTGCGACCAATAATAATCTATATGGCAACCCCGCCCACTATATGTAGGCGTGGTTTGGGATGTAGTTAGGCTACAGCTTTGTAGGTTCGTACCCCCTTACCAAACTAACTAAAGATTTTTGGAACAATGTTTATATAAATCTGCAATATATTAGGTCATAATACAACAAATGTATCTGGCCGTCTCATATTGTAATATAAAAATCGTGACTTTGTTATGTTGTAATCAGAGCAATAAGTAGCAGACTATAATGAAGAAGCCATATGTGTACAAGAAACTCCCTATGGGAAATCCCTAGGGGGCGTCACCTGTGCTCTAACCACACGATCCACTGACTACCTTATTATTATCATGCTACATGTTGGAAAAAAAGTCATACGTGTAAAACAAGATCTCCACATTTCACAATAGGAATGACTCATCTGGATACTTTGGCGATTTCTGAAAATCCCCTTTAAGATAGTTTTACACAGAGTGACTTTTTGAAAAAAAATCTATTGCAGTTTTTGGAGACAAAGCCAGAAGTGAATCCTTCCTTTCCAATTCCTGGCTTTGGCTCGAAAAACTGCTGTATGTGAATCCAGCCCTAAAATGTCTAATTCTTATTCTGTATCCGTTGTGTTAAAAAAATAAAAAAGTCCAAAAGAAATCAAATGTGTTCTGGAGAAAGCCGCTGCTTGTAGGAGTGCAGGCAGGCAGTGCTTGTCTAGATGCCCCATATGAATGAAGTGACGGCTCACAACATCCATTTCCTAATTAGGAAATAGTCTGTCAATGGTCTGTTTTGGGAGCAGAATTCCAGGTCAGGGGTTTTGTTCTTTCTAACTCCCTTCCAAGACGTACTGCCAGCCAAATGAAAAAAGACAGTCGGGGAGGGGCAGAGAAAAACGCAGAATTTAGAGAACTACTCCAAGCACAAGCCATATTTAGTCATAGACTAGCAAACCGATGAGTACGGGTATAGCAGAGCTGAGTTCGTTATTTGGCATAAATCATCAATCTGTGAGTACAGGAATGCAGGTAATCCTTCTCATCTACCAAAATAACAAATTCAGCTCTGCTACATCATTACATATGATCCTGTGAAAGCAGGTTCCACCTCCTGTCAAGCTGTCTTACAAAGTACAGGCCTGTATCAGCAGACAGCCAGACCATTACAAGGCTCATAACCATTAGCCTCTAGACCCGCACTTACTCCTATCACCGTCTAGTCACAATGTCTCAGCCCCGTCCACACAACCCTTATCATTTGGTCCCAGGCGACAAACGGTTAAGCATCTGCTTCCAGTTTTCTTTGAGAGAATTTCCCAAAGCACATGAAAAAAATAGTTTCTTAAGCGCTGGCAGCCACTTAAGTAAAATTGACAGATGTAGCAGAGCTGAGTTTGCATGATTTTTTTTTTCTATCTTAGTGAATGCAAAGTCGCATAAAGGTTGCAATAATGACTATGACTCGGCTCTGCTATATCTTTACTGTAGATTCCAAAACTATTCCATGCACGTATAAAGTTTATGAAGCAGAAAGGAAACAATTGTTTAAAGAAGGAGGAAAGAAATGCAGTCTGCCTTGTCGCCAATCCAATGGCAGTGCAAGCCGAGTACACAAGTGACTGGGTATCACTTACCCTGACGGTGCTTTGCTGGGGTTAGCTGCTCCGGGATGGTGCACTGGAAATCTGGAACATGTTTGACTATATAGTCTGTTGGCCTCTTCCCCTCCCACCAGCTTCCCAAAGAAGGAGCACAGACAGACTTCAACCCCATCTCTCACTCTAACACATCCATATAGGGACCTCAAGACAAAAACCTCTAATCTGGGTGGATGAGGACCCTGGGTCTCTTCCATTGCATTCCATTATAGTACTCAAGAAACAGGAGGAGATTTCAGCTGTGGAATATAAACAAATGTAAAAATTCAGGACAGCTGGTAAAATACTGTCATACTGTACTAGTGACAGGCCGCCCCTGGCATCACATAAACATACTTCCATACAGGGCAGATACATCGTACAAGGTATTATGCGGCGCACTGTCAATGTATGAGTTAATGTAGGAATCTGTTCTCCAAAAAGGGAGTGACGGAGGAATCCCAGCCATAGAGGGGCCAGGATTGGTAAGTGACGGCGGGGGCCCCACAAGCACTATTATATTCAGGGGTCTTTTCGGACCCCCAAGTATAACGATCAGAGGACCAGGAGAGGTAAGATAACATAAAAAACTGTGTTACTTACCTCTCCAGGCTCCGGTCTACTTGCATGACGTCATATGACCCACAACGCAGGGCCCGGTCACATGACGTCCTGTAAGATGGCCGACAGCGACGGAGAATGCAGGGGAGTCGGGAGGTAGGTAAGTAACAGTAGTTTGTTATGTTTATATCCCTCTGGGGATATAATTATTATAATTATACTTAATAATTATTATAATTATTATTATACTCTGGGGTCTGTATGGGGACTGGGGCCAGTATGGGGACATTTTACTGTGTGCAGGGGCTACTATGGGGACATAATACTGAGTGCATGGGCCAATATGGGGTGTTATAGTGAGCACAGAAATGCACGCGGGGGGGGGGGCTCAGTAGGGGTCAGTTGGTCGAGGTCTTCCGTGTCGGTCGGGGGGCATGTCAAAAGTTCGCCACGGAGACCCGCCATTCCTAGTTACGCCACTGCATGTAGGGTACACTATGTAAAGATATCAGGCTTCATTAACCCATTCACTGCTATTAGGCTGAAGACACCTATTGAGGTTTTGCTGAGCCAAGGACAGTAGAGGATTTAATGGAAATGCTTCTCCTTCCCACCGGGTCCTCTCATTGCTTTGGCTCAAAATAATGCAGGAAAATCTGCTCCAAAAAAAAGACAACAAAATCTGAATGGGAAGTTTTCAGGTGTATATGGGTGTTAATTTGGTGTTACTTTGGTGCATGGTCCTTTTTTATGCTAAAGATGTGTCCCATTGTTTGTTCAGCTCCTAGCATGAAAATGAGCAAAGCAGGGCAAAGAGCAAGGTGGCTGGGGGCAGGAATAGCTTGGCCTGACAAATTTATTATAACTCATGCCAAAAAGCTGGCATGAAATCTGCAACAGTTCCTGACTCAGAGGAGGACACACAAGTTATTAGGAGGCCGGAGCTTTCTAATAATCCAGGTGTGCCTCGTGCCAGACAGGGCTTCATTAAGACTACATAGGAAACGCCTGGTGTAATAATTCACCCCAATGTGTGTCTTCAACCTTAAAATCACTTATACATCACCTGTCAATAGCTATCTGCTTACCCAGTATACGTATGAACACTAACAATGTGCAGGTATTATACGTTTCAGTTATTTTTTCCTTCATGTATCTTGGTTTCTAAAAAAAATAAGTTACATTGCAATTAATGAAATGTAATCGTATAATGTTACGTGTCATAACATATCCTAATATATAAATAAATAATAGTTCATGTTATACATCATAATATAACTAATAATAATAATAAAAAATAATCATAAAAAATAATAATAATAATAATAATAAATAATGGTACACATCATAACTTGTGCTAGTGCTTCTACTACTACTAAAAATAATTCATGTTACATATAATATATACTGGAAGTTACGTTTATTACAAGCTAATAATAATATACATAAAACAGCCTCTCTAATGTAAAGCTTTGAAGAAATCTGGATAGAACCCATGTATGAACATGGCCGAAGGCCAATTTTATTTATCAGTATGCATGTGGAGTGTGGGAAAAAACACCCAGTGAAAGTCCACACAAATCCTCATGCAGATTGTTGTCAGATTATAACCCAGGACTCCAGTCCTGGCAGGGCATCAGTGCTAACCCCTGAGCCACTATGCGGCCAAGCTGAGAAGATCGGTCTTAGGCCCTAGTTGCAGACACCATGGCGAGTTTTTCCCGGATAGCACACTGAGCCAATCATTTCTGTTGGCCCAAGCACATGTCTGTGAATTACACAGCCCCTTTTGTGGGCTGACAGGCTGGGAAAGCAAAACTCAGGACAGGTCGTATTCCTATTCTGCTTCTGCGGCTCCTATTGATTGAATGAATAGGATCATGGCTAGCACAGTCGTGTGCCACCACCTTATAAATGACATGTCATGGGTAGTCCTGTTACAAATCCTCTAAATTACCGTATTGTTCGGACTATAAGATGTACTTTTTTCCCCAAAATTTTGGGGGAAAAGAAGGGTGCGTCTTATAGTCTGAAGGTGGCGCCTGGCATCCGCTGTAATAGAGAGGCGGAAGCCGGCAAGTGATAGACGCCATTACAGGTGCCGGGGCCTGAGACATCGCTGCGCTCCTCTGCCATGCATGAAGCCAGCAGCGGCAGGGGCGATGCTATTCCGCTCCTCCGTGCCCCCGCCGCTGGCTTCATGCAGGGCAGAGGATCGTAGCGATGTCTCAGGCCCCGGCGTCTATCCCTCCCCGGCATCCGCCTCTCTAGTACAGCGGATGCCGGGTCAGTATCCGTGGCCCCTTCTCCCCCGGGGCCGGTCCCCACCGGCCCCGTACCTGTAAAGTTGCAGGCCGGCTCCTGCGCGGCGATATCGCAGGAGCCGACCTGTTCGGGTGACAGCCGGGAGCCTAATGAGGCTCCCCGGCCTGTCACGGCTATATTAGTATTGCGGCTGGTCTCTATGACCAGCCGTAATACTAATAGACAGAATGTCCCATAGACGGCAATACAGTTGTATTGCCGTCTATGGGACTTGCGATCAAGTGACCGCAGGTTCAAGCCCCCGGGGGGGAATAAAATAGTAAAAAAAAAAAAAAGCTTTAAAAATATGAAATAAATAAAAGTTCTAAATCACCTCCTGTTTTTTTTTCAATACAAGGTGATCTAAGCAATAGATATCCCCAAAAATGGTATAACTAAAAATTACAGCTGGCCCCGCAAAAAAAACGCTCTATGCATCCCCGTACAGCTGCAGGGTCACTTGTCAATGTGGCCTTGCAGCTGTTGCAAAACTACAACTCCCATATATTAAATATTTTACCAGTTTTTGCTTCAAAATTTTTTTTCCCTATTTTCCTCCTCTAAAACCTAGGTGCGTCTTATAGTCCGAAAAATACGGTACCCCTCAATGATCAAAGCTTTCTATCTCCTTGACCAGGATATTCTAGACAAGTTGTCACTCACAACTATGTTTCCTTGTTAAAATTTTATAGCTTTAATTTTTGCTTTATCCAAACTTTTCACCTATTATTTGCCCATTTTTTACACTGCCTCTTTCTCAGACCTCTTGTACCCTTGCAGGGTGCTTGATTTATTTTTTATCTTTGGACATTAAGGCCAGGGTCCCATGGGATGGAAACGCTGCGATTTTCCCATGGCGGAAAGAATCAGGAAAAATCGCAATGTTTTACAGTAACTGCAAAGTGGATGGGATTCTTGCGAATCCTATGCCCACTTTGCGGTAAAAACCGTGGCACAGGAACGCCGCAATTTCCAAAATTGGCAGTTTTGGAAATCGTAGGACGTCATTTACATCTACGGAAATCCTGGCAGTTTCCACATAGGTATAATTGTAACTGGAAAACTCTGCAAAATTTCTGTTAAAAGCGCTGCGGGAAGAACCAGGATGCATTGCCGCTGCGGGACGTCCCATGAGGCCTTAGCCTAAAGGGGTTTTGCAACACCTTTTTCTTGTAGGCCTAAGCTCAGGATAGGCCATCCATAATCACTGCGGGTCCAACACCTAGAACCCTTGAAGATCACGTATGTGATCATATGAGCACTGTTTACAATACATGCCGCCTGCTTCATAGTGGTCGTGCCATGTAATTACAACCTTGTCAGATTCACTTCTATTACATTGCACAGTTGCTGTAAAACAGATGATGTACAATGTAAGCTGTAACAGCCTTTGCACAAGTGTTATGGCTCTTCAAACAGCTGATCAGTGAAGGTTCCGGGTGTCGGATTCCCCACCGATCTCTTATTGTGACAACTACATATGTGTTAGAGAATGCAGATACAGCAGGACAGACAGGGACGCACCTATGGGGGATGCAGTGGTAGCAGACATAATAGGAGCCAGTGCGTCAGGTGGACTAAGGTCTATCCGGCACATAAGAGGACAGGGAAATAAGGCAAAGATCTCAAAATTGCATTGCTCTAACTTTAAAAACAGCATACGCTTGTGGACGGCCATGTTACAGGGTTAGCAATATATAGCAACTATTATAGTAATGTTGGGTTTTATAGCCTGGGCAATGCTTACGTCATCATGTTCCTAGAAGCCGGTCTTGTTATGATGTACCCTCAAGGTATGTATACGTAATATGCTCTGACCTCTGAACTCTGAGGAGTATACAAGGGACATGATGGATTCTGCTGCTGTTTACTAAAGAGCTCTCATCTCTGGGGCTCTGCTCTCACCATGTAGGTATGCTTGCAATGTTCTCCTCAAGCAATAAACTCCTTGTACATTCCCTTATATTAACCTTACCTTAATGGTATTTTTTACTTTTACAGTGAGATGAAGAAATAAGTAGATAGGAAATAAAGCAAGAAGTTGCCTTCATTCAATTCAAGGAGGCAAATGTGGCCAATCAAATGGCAGTAACACTTGGTTGGGTAGATCATTGCCACTGCGCAGCTTCCTCGAAAACTCTTCTATGTCAACGTTTTCCATGATTTGGCTTCCATATGTAGTTGTACACATTACATTGCACTCAGGGGTCATACGGGGATACTCTCCTTTATTACTAGTGTTTACTGAGAACAGCTGGGATTCCCATGGTCTTGCAGTTGTCTTATGTCATCTATACAGGTTCTGTGGCTGCATAATTGGAACCAGGTAGGAGGATTATGTAAAGTCTGCCTTCCGTCATCTAACCTGGAGAGATGTAGTCACATGCAGGACATATGGATATCACGTGGTGTCAACGTACACTTGTGTTAGTAAAAGTTGTGACATAACCGCAAGTGAATAAATCCTAAGGGTTTATGCACAAGACTGTAGGGTCAAGAAAAACAAGAATGGAGAACACTAAGATGGCATTCGTGTGTTTTTTATGGATCCTATCAAAGGGTATTTGGACAGAAATAGGGTATGCTCCATTTTTAGTGGGCACTAGAGATGGGCAAAGTGGGTTTGACCCAAACGATTTTAATGAAACTGAATAAATACTGATTTGTCTTGGATGAACTAAAATGGCCTCTGAGACATGCATTGTGCAGTAACGCTACAGAACACTCACATGTCTGCCAGCCAGTGTGATCACCTGACATCACCTGACAGCCTTTCAGCCAATAGTTAGTGATAGTTGGACGCCTTACGGTGCTGATGTCATATACCAGGCGTAGGGAATGTACGGCTCTCCAGCTGTTGCAAAACTACAACTCCCAGCATGCATACTTGCTCTGCTGTTCTTAGAACTCCCATGGAAGTGAATGGAGCATGTTGGGATTTGTAGTTTCACAGCAGCTGGAGAGCCGAAGGTTCCCTATCCCTGTCATATACAGTATGTAAAGTACTGCGGGCTGGAACACGAGGCATTTCAGTGAGGGTGGAAGTGGGGGAATGATGTGTTATTCATCACTGCATGATACATAGCAATTACTCCATTTTCCTCAGCAATGCACAGCATTTAATGCTGTAATGCAGCTAGACAATCTTTCTTAGAAGTAGGAGAATTAGAACAAAGTTCAGTCAGATGTAATGAATTACAGAAAGATTAGTGTTATAAATCGTAGATAAGATTAAGGAGGAATATCTGTGCTATTTGAGGCAGATTGCTGCAGTAATACAGACAGACAAAGGACAGTTAAACCTTTCACTGCCAATAATCTAATTTTCTCTAAAATCATAACTCGGGGAGGAGGAATATAGCCTCACTCCGACTAACGTACCAATTGTCTGGATCACTTTCTGGCAGGTCCCCCCAATGACCCTCCAATAAAGACTCAGACTACCTTCTGATTTAAATTGGCCTGTTCAGGCTTATTTATTAAGAATCACGTAAATAACGTATAAATAAACACCACCGTAAAATGGGCGGTGTATAAATACAAACCTACAAATAATAAACCATAAGAACAGTACAAAAGTTATCCATTATAAAGTGCTTAACACACAGCCTACCCCAACACAGGGATAGGCACCAATCTGCCCAGGAGCAAACCCCCCACGTTGGGCAGACCATCGAACCATTTATAAGACCACAAGCCTGAACCCACAAAGGGACCCAAGCCCAACTAGGGAACATCCCAGGCTTTCACATTCCCCACCATACCATACCATACCACCAATGAGGTCTTACAAAATTGCCCGATAGGCCTCTAACCCCTACCAACCCCCGGGCAACACAATCACAAATTACAACCAAAATAAGGGCAGGTGGACAGGCCACTTACTCTCTGCAACTGTCAGACTGACCCCCAGCTCACCCCACACCCCTTATAACACTTCTGACTCCACTCCTGTTTTTCCCGCTCAAATTCCTCTAAAGTTAACCCCTTTGTTCCCTAATCCTCCCCCTAGTCATGGCATCCACATCCCCTAGGGTCTAGGGCCTTCTCTGCATTTGCCAGTTGTGTCTAAAAACACAGGTAAGCACTTTTTTCCCCCAAAAAAGGGTAATTTTGTGAGCAATTTAAAATGTGTAAAAGTTAGTGTCATCGGGTGGTCAAACTCTGAGCATCCTCTGCTTACCATCCATTTTTCTACAGACATACATTCATGTTCACTTTGACATAACTTCGTCTGTGTTTAGACAGTCCATTCACAAGGAGGAAAATGGTGAGGAATTTGGTGTGGAATTTCAGCGCTGGATAAAAAGCCTCCCTTTGACTTCAATGGGTTCCTTTTTCTGCTAGAGTTTTGTACACTATGCTTTAAGCCAGTTTAAGGTGTGGTTCATACTGAACTTGTTCAACCCTAAAAAATCATGTTTCTGAACCACCCGAACTATTATGGGGTAACTAGAGGGAGATGGTATGATATACCATGTTTGGGCCACTTTAGGAACATTATATGGTGTAAGGGCACAAAGAGACTTCAGAATGGGCAGAGCCAAAGTACAAGTGGGTGGGTTTGGAGGTACGTCTTTACTATGTATAAATTTCACATTCTGTCCCTCTTCCACTCTTGAAAGTTGGGAGGTATGTTAATGTGCAAGTTTTTGCTGGCACATGTCATCTGGGACATCATACCCACCCACATTTTTTGGGGGGTTAGACATTTTCTGGACCCCCTTGTTTAACCTACAGGTTTACAGGTGAATCATCCAGTGGGCATCTGAGCCAGGTGGGCCCCCAGCTTAGCCTGGCATGGCACAGTGCCCTCACTGTACTATATACAGATATTCATCATACAACACTTTGACCAGAACTTGGTAAATTATTAAAGAAACTGCCCAGTTTATTTTTATGCAATGGACTTGACAGCTGAGATGACATCTAGGTCCAGAGTAAACCAACCGGCATGTTTCTGTCCTGGGCCCCAACCTCTCATTCATACCACAAGGGCCCCAATCACTATCTAAGAGGGACCTCGTTCAAGATAATAGCGAAGCAGCAGCTACTGACAGAGCCCCAGGGCAGAAACAATCAGGAACAAGGGCGAGGCAGCAGGATACTATTAAAAAAAAAAAAATTATCGGAAACATTTTAGGAATTGGCCATTCTATTGATTGGCCCAGTTAATTTTTTCTTTAGTTGTTGTTACTGTTCATGATTAGAGATGAGCGAGTACTGTTCGGATCAGCCGATCCGAACAGCACGCACCATAGAACTGAATGGATGCACCTGGTACTTCCGTTTTGACGGCGGCCAGCCGCTTAACCCCCCGCGTGCCGGCTACGTCCATTCATTTCTATGCGAGCGTGCTGTTCGGATCGGCTGATCCGAACAGTACTCGCTCATCTCTATTCATGATCAATAAGTACTCTTAGTTTTGGTGCCTGATATACTATTTAGGCTCTGTACTGTCAGGAGGGAGGTGTCAGGCAGGAGCAGACAAGGGGTTTGAGGTCTGACATTGGCTGCCTCTGATTAGAGCTCTGAATCACACCCCCTTGCCAGCTACTGACTGTCACTGCCATTCTGACATTGAACAGCTTAAATACCAAATCAGGCACCAAAACTACCTGCACTTATTGGAGGCTAGAGTAAAAATTCCAACTGCACTGGAATCAGGGGAGCGGCGCCTTGTAAAGGATGCAAAGAATTAGAGTGAGTGGTAAAAGGTCCATGGTTCATTACCTGCAGTATACATTAGTACACAATTTACAGACACAAAGTCCCCGGACAACTGAATGCACAAATACTGTAACTAAGTAAAATATCTTAGAAAGCAGAAGAAAGGGCTGCTGGTGCCCACATTTCATTCTGCATAGACATGCAGAACAGTATACATACTGACCAGTTATCACAATTTGCTAGTGCTGCTGTATAAATCATTGCTATGGGCTGCTCTGCTCACATCGGCATTTACACCAGAAATTGCTGTCAGTCCAATACTGAGACCCGGCACTAAGGGACAACGTCAGCTCTCCTGACATAATGTAAAAAGACATGTAAATTATTTGTATTCTGCATGAACAACAAATCTGGAGAACCTCTTCTTGGAAGTTTGTGTTGTGGAAGTCTTATCCCTCTGTTAGTCTTCCTGGAAATGTATAAATAAAATGAAAAAAGGACATTATTATTCCACTTTTCTTTAGGGAGTGTCCCTACACACACTGACACTGACAATAGATATGATAACAATCAATAGTCAATTTATTCATACATTTCCAGGAGGAATTACAGAGGGATTGTCCATTACAGAATTTTATTATTTCCTGGGACATCGAAGATGTACTAAAATAGACAAGCCCTGATAGCAGACAGTAAATATCAAATCGATATTATGTCAAATTATGTAGAGAAGGCAGTATGATTTTTGGAAGGGTCTCCCTACCCCTGTTTGCCAAGGTTATAGTAACAAGTGAAAGTAGGGCACAAGCTTACGCCCACTTCTGCTCCGCTGCCTATGTTGTATCTAAGACTCAGGTGGACTGTATGTCATTTATTAAACTTTAGCTGTCACTTCAGGGGTCATCACAGTGGCGCATACAGAGACTCGACCCTGTCCTGTCCACACACAATAGTAGTGAGACCCCCCTAAAAATTCAGACCTCATTGACTGCAGCTTGGATCTTGTATGGTGGCTCTCAGAAGCAATTCTTCACATTTCTTCTCATCCTCAGCCTTTCTGAGACACGGACATTGAATGCCAATGTTTAAAATTAGCATCTGGGACGGATCATCTGAACAGGGCTTTTGGCATCAAGGAAATTAACCAGTTATGTAAAAAGATGTTTTCCCTCAAATGCTTCTAAATTAAGAACAGTCGTCTGTCCCGAAGTATCTCCAAAGTACACAAATCACACAAAACAGGGGCGATAATGTGGCGCTTGCTGACCATGCCATGCTCAGTGCGTCACCAATAACTGCTACAAAATACAAGAGGGGTTTTTTTATACGTTTTTTGACACTTTGTAAAATTTCCTTTAAAACGCAGCCCTTGGAAATGCCTTACCATTCTGGTACATGACGGCTGTGGTTGTGGTTTCTCGGTGTTTTACATGGGTTGCTTTTCCCTTGGTCTTCCTTTGACTTTACTGCGGATAAAAGGACAAATAATAAGAAAAGTTGAAAAAACCCAAACAACCAAGTCTAAGGGTTTTTTCACATAGAGTAATTCGGTCAGGCAGAAAGAAAAAACTGCCATGTTGTAGAAACGCAGATTTTTCAGCTTTTTTTGTACCAAGGTTAGGAGTGCCTTGCAAAGGAATATAAAGGAAGCTCTTAGATGTTTTCCTTCTGTTAAAGGGGTTGTCCCATCTCCATGTCCCATGGTTTTACCATCATAAACTATCTATACTGGTAGCGTATGTAAATTGAAGGCTTTTGCTAAATATATTGCTTTAGAAATGCTGCTTTGTTTGCCTGCTATGTGAACTTATTCCTCCTATTGTTTATACAGCGTTGCTATAACCACGGAGCTATATGACAAGAACGTCACTCACTGCTCTTGCCGGCAGGACAATTGTTCAGCTAATTGCAGTCTTCTGATAAAGCCAGGTGTTATCTCATTATGTAAACACACAGATAACACTGAGTCTTCTCTAAAAGCATGTGCAATATTATCTGATCTGCATAAATAATATGATCCTTCTCAGGCCAGTTCAGCAAGGAAGGGGGGGGGGGAGAAATACAGAGAATAGAATAAGAGACAGCAGACAGACTGCTAAAACACTAAGATGGGAAAATCCCCTTAAATCTTTTTGTGACTTTGGCTCAAAAAATAAAACAGCAAAATCTGCAACAAAAAAGCTACAATGTTGGGCCTTAGCCTTAGGAATCTGATATAGATTGTGGAAACTGATTTTGATGCCGACTCTAAAACACAATTCAAAATCTGCCTCCCATTCATTTCAATGGGCGTTTCATGCAGAAGCTGCCAAAGAACAAGCAGAACAAAAAGATCAGCTAGCAGAAATAAAATCTGTATTCATTTCAATGGGGGAAGATTTCAAGTGGAATTTGAAGCTGATTTTAAGGCTGAGGTCTCACGTTGCGGAAACGCAGATTATTTTGTTGCAGAATTTTGCTGCGTTTTTTTGAGTTTTTTCAGGAATCAGAAAAATGAAGCCTCGTCTTGGTCTTGCCAGAACCCCAGGTATGAGACGCTCTGCTGAAATAACCCTGTTCATCAGGGACTAAAAGCTAAAGTGGGAAGCACGGGATGAGAAAGTGGAAAGGAATATGAGTGGGAAGATCGCTGTCCACATTGTGAACCTGGCCTAAGGCTACAAGCACATTAGGTTCAGATTCAGACCAATAGTGAGTTATAGTTACAGCACAGTAATCAGTCATCTGGCTGGTAATGAGCTGTGCACCTGTGTGTCCATCACATGACCATGGACTGTAGATCACATGACCATGGACTATAGATCACATGACTATACACTGGAAGTAAGCAGAAGTAATGACATCAAGCAGAGATCTAGGAACCCACAAGGAATTAATACTGAAAGTACATAGGAAAATTGTACAGCTCTTCATTGTACAAACAATAACATTTATCTCTTGTTATTGGTCTGAAACTGGAGAACCCCTTTAAGTCCATTTTTCTGTACAGCATATTTTAGCACAGTGATGGCACGCTTCATTACAAGGATTTCTAAATATTTTTCTGTGTGCCTGTGTGGTAGCTATAACATTTCCTAAAATGCATGTAAGGCTATGGCCACACTTAGGGTCTCCCACCCACATCAAAAAGCAACTGAAATTGTCTAATTTTCATTGTGGGTTTTACCCTGTGACTGGGCTGGTTGTTAACCGTTGCACTGCTAAGACTGAAAATCATGTTATACCGCAGCAAAAAAATGACCTGCTGCAGGCTCTAAACCTGCTGCGCAACACACAGGACGGATTTAATATTGACGTAGTCCATCAATATTAGAAAGTGGATAATCCCGTTAAATATCATCCACCATGTTGGTACTATATATAAGAGTGCGTTAGCTGGAGAGATGGCATCCATACACACATTACTGATACAATCAGCTATTGGTGATTCCAGTCACATGTCAGTGCTGCAGATGTGTAACTGAAATTGGGAATCTGTCAGCATGGCATTGGCATTGGCAGGGGATTAAATTTTTATAGATAGATAGATAGATAGATAGATAGATAGATAGATAGATAGATACATCATATGCAGGTTATCCAAAGTTAACTCCCTTTAATGCAGCAATAGGTGAAACACTGTATAATACTATAATACACTGTATCCTAGTTTATTGTATATTATATACTGTATGTATAATGTGACAGAGGAATCCATGATTTCCTGGCTGTATACCATTACAGAGTTCTATAGAAATCAATAGGTTTAGGTCCCTAATGGGCACAGCACATTGTCTCAGTTGCAGTCCTTACTTCCACAGAGTGTGCACGTTTGCATCTCCCATCAATGTACATAAAAGGAAATTATCTGATATGGTCGGGAGACTTTTTTTTTTCTTGCTGGCCTCTAAGTGCTTACTACAGGGAGCTGAAATGTTCTGGGTGTTAGCTGCTGTAAAAGGAGATCTGATGGTGATACACAGTACCGAACAGAGCATGTGCACTGTATGGCCAAGATGTATGGCAGTGTACGCGTGCTGTACAAACATTTACATGTCTTCTGGTTCCATATAATAATGGAGTGGCAGGACCATTCTTCATGGAGACTGCAGCCTCTGGAGAGCTATTCTTCCATTACTATGTATCTCTGGATGTGAGGATCAGGAAATGAACTGCTAAAATACAATATAGCAATGGATGAGAAGTTAAAGGGATGCTTTAGAATAGTATAAAAGTTGGTGGAATCTCTGAACATTTGGACTGCAATGGAAATAAACATACAAATGTACAATCTGATCTCAGAGCTCATATTACTGGGACCCCCACCAGTCACTAGAAAAGGGGCCCCAAGATTGAGTGTATTGGTCATGGAGCATACACAGTACCAAGCCATTCACAGCCTTTAGGGCTGAAGCAAACATGAGAATACGCTACTAGATTGACTCCATTAGTTACATAGATAGTACCTTTTAAAGTCTATGGGATTGACAGCGACAGCCAGGTATAGCATTTGGCTGTTTCCATCAAGTGTTGGCTGTGTCTGTCAGTCTCATAGACTGTGAAAGGTAATGTCTATGTAACTGATGGAGTCAACCTAGTAGAGTACTCTGCTGTTTCCATCAGCCATGGAGACTTTGAATGGATTGACAGCATCCATGCTCTATGACCTATTGGGGTTGAGCATTTGTAGTTCCCCTCCATCCAGTTCTGCTCACTGTGATGATATACAGTAGGTGACATTGCAGTGATCAATGGACGTCCAGCAATGGGGTATTCAATGATCAGATTCCTGTGGACAAATAATAAATCCTATTTGTCGAAGACCATCTTAAAGTACACATTTAAGTAGAAAACCACTTTAAGTATGCTGGGCTGTGAGGTTCAGTGATAACATTATTAGACCCCTACTAAAATTTCAAGGGAATGTTGTTAAATGTAATGTAATACACTTAAGTCACTGCACCTATATGACTGTATATACATTAAAAGGATTGTCCTATTATAGACACTTATCCACTAACCCCAGGGGGTCCGATCACTTAGGGAGGACTGAAGAGTACCCCTGCATCCTCCCCATGAATAAAGTACCAGTGCACATGTGTGATTGGTGCTCTATTTACTTCTGGGGGGGTTGGCAGAGATGGCAGTACCAAGACAACCCCAGGACCCCTTAAATACCATAAAACCAGGGACAATAGAACAAGAGAAGGCCTTAGGTATTCTGGTAAACTAAGCAGCAGTACTCAATGTCAAGCAGCAGCTGCAAAAGCAAATGAGATTTTACAGTGTTTAAAAAGATAAATAAATAGCTATGATTCCAAAGTTATATATATATATATATATATATATATATATATATATATATATATATATAATTCTCATTTACTGAACATATATGAATCTATGTGTGGTCAGTACAAAGAACCCGAACAGAGGATCTTAGACAGGATCAGGGGACATACATGTGGAGGAAAGATAATCAAGACTATATAGGAACAGATTCCAATGAGACTATAAAAGATAAAGTAATAAAATGATAAAAGAGACAATCCTATAGTAACGCCAATGTCACAAATCTCATGTGTTTGCCTATATGACTAACCTGTACTATATATAGAATCCTCTCATTTTGTGGTTGGATCTTTTTTTTTTTTTTTTTTTTTTTTTTTTTAGAATTCTTCGCTTCCCCTAGAGGACGGTTGATGGGACTTTTTCAATCACTTTCATAGTTAGTAAGTTTTCATGTTTGCAGCACTGGCTCTGTATGCTGTTACTTGCTCAGCTTCCACTTACAGACTTTCTACCCATACAAGAATTAGTATGAGGTCATGTGTAGTGTATACTGTATGCGGAAGACTTATCTTTACTGGGGACATTTTTAGGAGAATTAACAGGTTTTTCAGGCTCAGGAGGTGTTCACACTACTGTCTGTGTCCGACAGGTAGTGTCCGCTCCTAGTGTCCGCTCAAAATCTTGCACGGACATTAGGAGCGGACACTAGCTGTGTCCGTGACACCTGTCATTTATTTCAATGGGCATCGGGTGCGTTCTTTTGCACTCCGTGCCCGTCCTTCCCTGTCCGCATGTAAAGATGTCCGACTTCTCAAGTGGACAGAAAAACCCGACATGCAGGGTTTTTCTGTCCGCTTGAGAAGTCGGACATCTTCACTTGCAGACAGGGAAGGACGGGCACAGAGTGCAAAAGAACGCACCCGATGCCCATTGAAATGAATGACAGGTGTCACGGACACAGCTAGTGTCCGCTCCTAGTGTCCGTGACAGATTTTGAGCGGACACTAGGAGCGGACACTACCTGTCGGACACAGACGGTAGTGTGAACGCTCCCTTAGTAATTCATGACCTTATCTTAACATAGGTCAATGATGGTGAAACTTTTATAGACCGAGTGCCCAAACTGCAACTCAAAACCTACTAAATTATCACATAGGGCCAACACAACAATGTAACCTTAATACTGTGCAGATCCACAATTGCGGATAGTTACGGACTCACAAAATACAGTCGTGTAAATGGGGTTTTACAGAGCTTTCAATAATACAACTTTGCACTGAGACGTAAAGGTCTCTGCATTTGGTACTTCTTGAACAATTAATGTTCACTATTTACTTCGCGCAGGATCTGTTTTATAGTGACCGTGCAATGTTATTACAGCCTGTACTAATATCACGTCTGCTATAAAACAGATACTGTGTGATGAAAATAGCAACGTGGCCCCCACACAGTACCAGCAGCGGCCCCCACACAGTATTATATGCTCCACTTTGGCCCCTCACACAGTATTATATGCCCAGGATCCACACCTGGAGCTGAAACCTATTCCAGACCCACACAGGACCACCCATAAGTCAGGGGCTGATATAGCGGGACTCCAGCACTTTGCCTTTCACTCTATATCAACTGCACTTTTCTCTCCACTGTTTTCAGTATAAAATTGGCGAGAACCGGGCATAAACCCAGCAGACCCCATTATAGTCTAGGGCAGGGGTGCTCACACTTTTTCAGCGTGTGAGCTACTTTATTAGCTGACCAAGGCAAAAGATCTGCTAGGGCGGGGCCTTGGCGGGCCTGTGGGAGGGTTGGGCGTGTCTGTGGGCGGGGCTTAATAATAATAATAATAATACATTTTATTTATATAGCGCCAACATACTCCGCAGCGCTGTACAATTTATAGGGTTCAAATGCAGACATACATAACAAAGAACGTCATTTCACACAATGGGACTGAGGGCCCTGCTCAAAAGAGCTTACAATCTATGAGGTAGAGAGGGTGACACAAGAGGTAGCAGGGGCGGCATTGCTTATACAGTGTTCAGACAATTTTGTGCATTAGGAATTGTGATAGGCTTGTCTGAAAAGATGCGTCTTTAGTTTGCGTTTGAAACTGTAGAAGTTGGGAGTTAATCTGATTGTCCGGGGTAGAGCATTCCAGAGAAGTGGTGCAGCTCGGGAGAAGTCTTGTATACGAGCATGGGAGGTTCTGATAATAGAGGATGTAAGTGTTAGGTCATTGAGTGAGCGGAGAGCACGGGTTGGGCGGTAGACAGAGATGAGGGAAGAAATGTAGGGAGGTGCGGCATTATGGAGAGCCTTGTGGATGAGAGTAATAACTTTATATTTTATTCTATAATGAATAGGCAGCCAATGTAGCGACTGGCACAGACCGGAGGCATCGCTGTAGCGTCTAGCCTGATAGATGAGCCTGGCCGCTGCATTCAGAATAGATTGTAGAGGAGAGAGTTTAGTGAGGGGAAGACCGATTAGTAAGGAATTACAGTAGTCAAGGCGAGAATGAATCAGAGAGACAATAAGTGTCTTTAGTGTATCTCTGGTAAGGAAAGGGCGTATTCTGGAGATGTTTTTGAGGTGGAGGTGACATGAACGTGCGAGTGATTCAATATGAGGGGTGAAGGAAAGGTCTGCGTCAAATATGACCCCAAGGCAGCGGGCATGCTGCCTAGGAGTTATAGTAAGGCCTGAGACTGCAATGGATATATCAGGGACAGATCTGTTAGATGGTGGAAACAGTAGTAGTTCAGTCTTAGAGAGATTTAGTTTCAGATAGAGCGAGGACATGATATTAGAGACAGCAGAGAGACAGTCACTGGTGTTCTGAATGAGTGCAGGGGTGATGTCACGGGAAGATGTGTATAATTGGGTGTCATCAGCATAAAGATGGTACCTGAAGCCAAATCTGGCGATGGTTTGTCCAATGGGGGCTGTGTAGAGAGAAAAGAGCAGGGGGCCAAGGACCGAGCCCTGAGGAACCCCAACAGCAAGGGAAAGAGGAGAGGAAACAGAGCCCGCAAATGATACACTGAAAGTGCGGCCTGAGAGATAAGAGGAGAACCAGGAGAGCGCAGTGTCATTGAGGCCAACTGAGCGGAGCATAGTGAGGAGAAGTTGATGGTCAACAGTGTCAAAAGCTGCAGAGAGGTCCAGAAGAATAAGAAGAGAGAAGTCACCATTGGATTTAGCCTTTAGTAGATCATTAGAGACTTTTGTGAGAGCTGTTTCAGTAGAGTGCAGAGCGCGGAAACCAGATTGTAAGGGGTCAAGCAGAGAGTTAGCAGAGAGATAACGGATTAACCGAGAATAAACCAGGCGTTCCAAAAGTTTAGAGATGAAGGGGAGGTTAGAGACGGGTCGATAGTTAGCAGCACAGGATGGGTCCAGGGAGGGTTTTTTCAGTAGCGGGATTATAACAGCATGCTTGAAGGAGGATGGGAAGATTCCAGAAGAGAGAGAGAGGTTAAATATTTTAGTAAGGTAAGTAGTGACAGCAGGGGACAGAGATTGGAGAAGGTGTGAGGGGAAGGGGTCACTACTGCAGGTTGTGGGGCGAGATGAAGAAAGTAGCTGGGAAACTTCCTCTTCTGTGACAGGTTCAAAAGATGAGAATGGACAGTCTAAAGTGTGGCTGGTGAGGGGATCAGTACTATCGTAGATGTGGGAGTCAATGCCACCTGGGGCTTGGGCAGTAATTTCCTGACGGATCTTATCAATTTTATCATGGAAATACATGGCCAGGTCATCAGCACTAAGGTCTGTGAATGGCGTCTGCACCTTGGGTGTGAGTAAGGAGTGAAAGGTTTCAAAAAGCCTTTTAGGGTTGCTGGAGAGAGAAGAGATGAGGGCGGTGAAATAGTCTTGTTTGGCAAGGTAAAGGGCAGAGCTATATGTTTTAAGCATGAACTTGAAGTGGAGGAAATCTGCAGGTGAGCGTGATTTTCTCCATAGACGTTCGGCACACCTAGAGCAGCGCTGAAGAAATCGTGTCTGTGGCGTGTGCCAGGGCTGATGCCTCCTATGTGGGACTTTACGAGTGGAGGGGGGAGCAACCTCATCCAATGCATTTTTGAGGGTATCATTATAGTGACTGGTGGCCAGATTGGGACAGGAGATTGAAGAGATAGGGGACAGGGAGGACTGTAGAGTATCTGAGAGGTGCTGGGTGTCAATAGCACGCAAGTTCCTATATGTGTGATGGGTAGGGGCGTCTTGTGAAGGGGAGAGAGCACTGATGGTGAGAGATAGAAGATTGTGGTCAGAAAGCGGCAGAGAAGAGTTAGAAAATTTAGAGACTGTGAGGAGTCGATGGAAGACTAGATCAATCGTGTTACCGTCTATATGTGTGGCGGAAGAAGAACATTGTGAGAGACCAAGAGAAGTGGTTAATGAGAGAAACTGTGAGGCAGCCGGGGAGTGAGGGGGGGCAATAGGGATGTTAAAGTCACCCATGATGAGGGTAGGAATGTCACTGGATAAAAAGTTGGGAAGCCAAGAAGCAAAGTGGTCCAAAAATTGGTAGGGTGAGCCAGGTGGGCGGTAGATCACAGCTACACGTAAGGAGAGTGGCCGGAAAAGTCTGATAGCATGGACTTCAAATGAGGAGAATGTGAGTGAGGGGACCGGGGGAATGGACTGAAAAATGCACTGCGGTGACAGCAGTAATCCTACCCCACCACCCTGCCTGTTGTCAGGCCTAGAGGTATGACATGTGAGCGGGGCCGGGCAGATCGTGAGAGCAGGAGACAGCGGCGTTCTGTGGCCGCCCAGAGATCCCCGGTGTCTGCTTGTTCACAGCGCAAGCTGAGAGTTATCTCTGGACACTGGCAGGCTGGGGCTGCGGCAACCCCGCCTGCCAGTGTCCGGAGATGACTCTCAGCCTGCACTGTGAACAAGCAGACACCGGGGATCCCTGCATCCCGCGATCGACCCATACGTCCTTTGCGATCTACCAGTAGATCGCGATCGACATATTGGGCACCCCTGGTCTAGGGTGTGCACGGGTTTCTGCAGGAAACCACTTTTTAAGAAGACAGTTTCCGTCTTTCGTGTCCCCATGCAGACCAGAATGATGGAAACACAAATGCTAGTGTGCACCTAATGTAAGGAAAGGAACCGGGACATCACAGGTGACAGATGCGATTGACGTCCTGTGTCCTTTCCTTGGGCCACTGACGTAATGTGAGAACTTCAGCTGGAACAAGCCCCGGGGCGCTGCTGTATCAGATGGCATCTTGGGACACTAGAGCGTCAGGGACAGGTTTTTTTTTGTTTTTTTTTATTATTTTTCACCTTCAGAAAAAAATCTGTAATTCCTGGACAACCCCTTTATTGGATGCTATTCGTGTGCTGTCCATTTTTCACAGAACTAGAAACATTTTAAAATATAAGAAATCCCAAAAAAATAATCAGAGAGGTGGTGTCAAAAGTGGAATAAGAGTTATTATAATAGTAATTCATGTTTTGGTTTTTTTTAATATACCATAGACCTCATTTATCAAAACTCTGTAACAGAAAAATTTGCCTTGTTGCCCATCGCAACCATAATTCCATCTTAATTTTTTAGCCAAGCGGACCCAAAGAACAGAAACCCCAACGTAGGTGTGAACCTAACATACACCGGTTGTTATGGAGAACTACAACAGTTTTTTCTATAACACTGTTTAATAAATCTGCCCAGTGGGGTTTTCAGTTTAAGGGCTCAGCCTTAGGCTCGATTCACACCAGCACTTAGCTTCTGTTCGGGGATTCCATCCCTGAATCCACATGAACAATGCGAAGAGAAAAGTCCTGCAAGCAGAACTTTTCTTGTCACATTTTTTGGGCAGACACCAGTCAGTAACCCGTCAGACCCCATTTTAGTCTGCAGGTAACCACTTTTTAAGGAGATTGGGTTTACGTTTTTCGGGTCCCCAAATGGACCCCAAGAATGAAAACCCAAGCGCAGGTGTGAACCTAGAGTCACTCTAGTGAGGATTCAGTATTATTTAATTTAGAAATCTGTGTATTTTCTTTTTATTATGTAAATATTTGACCAGTTTATGCATGAGTCAGTTGTATTTATGACACAGTGTTTATTATCCATATATTGTGGTACCACTGTGTGTATTATCTCTGTGCTGTCATATCACTGTGTGCATTATCTCTGTACTGTCATATCACTGTGTGCATTATCTCTGTACTGTGAGATCACTGTGTGTATTATCTCTGTACTGTCAGATCACTGTGTGTATTATCTCTGTACTGTCATACCACTGTGTGCATTATCTCTGTACTGTCAGATCACTGTGTGTATTATCTCTGTACTGTCATACCACTGTGTGCATTATTCTTGAACTATGACATCACTGTGTACTCATTATCCTGTAATGTGACATCACTGTGTACATTAACCCTGTACTGTGACATCGCCATATGTATTATCCCTGTACTGCATACCCCCCCAATTTTTAAAGAAGAGAAAGAGGGACAAAATACGCGCTGCAGCAATTTTAGCTCTGTCCACTTCTACGTTGACCCCCACCCATTCTCATGCATTTTTCCATGTGCCCTGGCACTGTATAATGCTCCTACAGTCACCCAAACATTATATGGTCCCATATTATAATGTTCCGCACAACTGCTCCACCGTATTAAGTCCCCCTTCTGGTGCCCCAGTTTAAAATGGGGGAAACTAAAGGGGGCCATAAAACTGATGAAACTAGAGGGGGACATGAAACTGGGGCAGCTAGAGGTTGACATTAAACTGCGGGTGTAGTTGAACGAGGACAACAGGGAGCAACTAGAGAGGGACATTAAACTGGAGAAGGGGATATTAAACTGTAGATGTAGCTGGAGGGTGACATTAAACTTGGGGCAACGAGAGGTGGACAGGTCCCCCTCCAGCTAGTCCCATGGTTCCTCTTAATCCCCCCCAGTTTAATTGCCCCCCCCCTTCATCTGTCCCACTTTAATGTCCCCTCTTAATTTGGCTCCAGTTTAATGTTCCCCTTCATCTGCCCCAGTTTAATACTCCCCCTCCATCTCTTGCCCCAGTTTCATGTCCCTCCTTCATCTTCCCCCAGTTTAATGTTCCCCCTCCATCTGCCCTTAGCTTCATGTGCCCCCTTCATCATGTTCCCCCTCAATTTGTCCTCAAAGTTTAACATAAAAAAACACTGATACGGTCTGCATTCTCAGTCATGGAGTGTTCTGAGAACTGCAGGCGCAATGTAAGTGATGTCATCACATTGCGCCTACAGCTCCCAGAGCCAGAGCACATGAGGAGCACAGTGGTGAAGCAAGAGCTGTCTGCCAACAGCTCCTGCTTCATTCACCATTATCTTCAACTCATCTGCGACCTCCGGGACATAGCTCCCGCTAGCCGGGACTTTGGGACAGGACCCACAATCCAGGACTATCCCACAGAATCCGGGACAGTTGAGAGGTATGCTGTATTGTAACATCATTTTGTGCATTATCCCTGTACTGTGACATCACTGTGTGCATTATCTCTGTACTGCAACATCACTGTGTGCATTATCTCTGTACTGCAACATCACTGTGTGCTGTGACATTGCTGAGTGTGCTATTCTTGTAGTATGTATTAATTGTGTACATTATCCCTATACTACGACATCACTGTGTATAATATCCATGCATTGTGATATTAATGTGTGCATTATCCTTGTACTGTGACATCACTATGTGGATTATCCTGTACTGTGACATCACTGTGTGTATTATCCCTGTACTGTGATATCAATGTGTGTATTATACCTGTGTGTAAGGGAGACCAAAATAATTGTACACTTTTCAAGCTCTGAACTTTCTGCTTGATGTGGTCATTGTAGAGTGGGGCCCCATGACAGGTTTTGCTATGGGGGCTCCCATGGTTTCTTATTATGTGCATGCTCATCCTTAGTGATTACATATTTACTGATTATACAGTATATACCCCAGGTGTTGCAGTGACTATATATAACAGGCATATCACATTTATAGAACATCACAGTCACTTAGATAACATAAAACTAATGTAATATACCTTATCCTTGTGATAATGAAGCAGGGTTGTTTATAGTAGGAGGATAGTGAGACACGATGAGTATGTGCTAGCCGTGATGTCATTTCGGTTATATTCTTACATAGAGCAGACCTTTATGTGACACAATTGTAGAGTTGCCACAATGTCAGATATCTCACTGATGATGATGAAATAACTCCATGGTGAATCCTATATATGGTTAAAGAGCTGTAGTCAGAATCCCACACCTTACTGACTATTCTAGGCTAAGGGTAAGACACATTTTCTGCACACAAGTCGCACAAGTCCCCAGTAGCTTGACAAATTGTACTTACAAAGGGGACTGTCAGCCTTTTAGGAAATATATAGCCATTGAATATGTGGTCGAAAAAGACATTTCAGGGAGTATTGTGGAAAACATGAAATAATGTGTGTAATCCCTTAAACTCATAACAGACAAAATACCAGTTATGTGTCTTGACTTTATAAGGGAAAGCAGCTTCTTCGTTGTAGTTCTTCCTCCTTGGCTATGATTGGACTGCACAGAGCAGGGCTGCAGCAAAGTATGTGTCTGCTTCATTTTGGTTCAGGAATTTCTTTCATAAAGCTGCGGAGGGTGCAGCGGCCTGTCTGGCCGGCTAACATCAAGCACTTTTTTATTACTCCCTAGTACTATTGTCTTACAAGGCTTAGAAAAATATGTACTTAGAATTTTTATTGATTTCTGATAGAATTTTCTAAATTCTAAATAGCTTTGGCTAAATGTTTTGTTAACAACCAATATGAGGCAGTATAGGACCTCTGTATGTCCATTTTTGTTATTGAAGTGGGTTCTTCCCACTTTTTATGGCTGTTTGATTGGTGAGGAACTCACCAAGGATGAGTTGTTTGGGGCTTCATTGGATCCTTCTACTATACAGTATAAAGAGCCAGAAGCAGAAAGCTCCATAACTGGATAGAGGGCAGATGTTGTTATCGACATCAGTGGGAGTTGAGCGGTGCCCGGCACCTATACAGTGTCTGCTGCAAGAGGCATAACTTGAAGTGTTTGGGCCTCATTGCAAAATATCTAATGGGGTCCCTAAATACTATATTCCCTTTAGAATAATGGTAAATTTTATGTGGCAGAGGGACCTTTGGGGCCCCTCTTAGGTTACAGGGCCCAGTAGTATACCTTAGAGCATTCAAAGAACAGAGAGGGATGTAAAATGTGTGGTGCAGCAAATTTAGCTCCACCCACCACTACACTGACTTTGCCCATTCTCTTCCATTTTTCTTTATGCCCCCACACAGTATAATGCTCCTGCAGTCACCCTAACATGACATACCCCAACATTATAATGTTCCCCTCCAATTGCCCCACAGTATGAAGTCCCACTCCTGGTGCCTTATTTTAAACTGGGGGCAAATTGTGTGTGTGTGGGGGGGAGGCATTAAACTGGGGTAGTTGAAGGGGGACAATAAATTAATGGGAACTTGAGTGGGACGTTAAACTGGGGACAACTAGAGGGGAACGTTAAACTTGGACAGTTGGAGCGGGTCATTAAACCACAGGGGTAGATGGAGGGTGACATTAAACTGGAGGTAAATAAAGGCGGACATGTTGCCCCCAGTTTATTGTCCCTTTCCAGTTGTTCCAGGGTTCCAGTGACCCCCATTGTTTATTGTGCCCCTCCAGCTGTCCGCAGTTTACTGTCCCTCCTCCATCTGCCACCAGTTTAATTTTCCCCTCCATCTGCCTCAGTTTAATGTTCCCTGTTCATCTGCCCCCAGTTTCACATCCCCCTTCATCTGCCTCCAGTTTAATGTTCCCCTCCATCTCTGCCACCAGTTTCATGCCCCCTACATCTGCCCCAATTTCATGCCTCCAGTTTAATGTCCCTCTTTCATCTGCCCCTAGTTTCATGTTCCCCCTCAATTTGCTAATAAAGTTTAACATAAAAAACATTGATACTCATCTCTCCTCATCTCCTCACTCTCTGCTGCTCTGTCTGCGGTCCCAGTCATGGAATATTCCGGGAGCTGCAGCCACAATGTGAGTGACGTCATCACATCACACCTACAGCTCCTGGGGCTAGAGCATAGGGAGAGTAACAATGATGAAGCAAGAGCTGTCTGCAGAATGGCTCCTGGTTCATTCACTATTGTATTCAACTTATCTGCATTTTCTAGACGCAGATGAGTTGAATCCGGGACATACCTTCTGCTGACTTGGACCGTGGGACAGGAACTACAATCCAGGACTGTTCCGCAGAATCTGGGACTGTTGGGAGGTATACAGTAGCGTCTGCTATCATCTTCTACTCATGGATCTGTTAGTGAATTGTGTTAACTGTAGTAGATACAAGATAGCAATCACTGAGTATTACCGCCCACTGGACTCTTAAGTATACAGAGTACTAAATCTTTTCTCATAAAATTATATCAATCTGCTAATGTGGGAGATTGGTCTGTATTTTTATGGTGGCAATTTCCCTTAGGCCGGGGCCCCACGGGACGTAAATGCTGCGATTCGCCTGCAGCGGAGACGCTGGTGGGAAAAATCGTGGCATTTTACAATGCAAGCAAAGTGGATGGGATTCATGTGAATCCCATGCCCACTTTGCGGAAGAAATTGCAGGGCGGACACGCTGCGATTTGCAAAGCCGTTGTGGCTTTGTAAATCGCAGCATGTCAATTATATTTACGGAAATGCCGGCAGCTTTCCCATAGATATAATGTAAAGAGAAAGTCTGCAGAGGAAAACGCCGCAAACTTTCTGTTGAAAGCGCTGCGGAAAGACCCGCAGTGCGTTCACGCCGCGGTTCTTTCCGCAGCGCTTTAGCACTGCGATTACGGCCCATGGGGCCATAGCCTAAAGCAGTTTTTGATGCAGGGAATTAAAACACACCTGTCATTTCATTTGACCCTTAAGAATAAGCTGCTATGTGTATACACGAGGAGTACCACTATGTCCACTACGTTCTGGTCATTATATGACTTGTATTCTGCAGGATTTAGCAGTATTCCCCTCTTCATGCTCTCCATGTAGTTTGTAGTCCTCTCTGATATGGCAGGTGTAGACTAGTTGCCATACACTGTACACAGTATGTAGAGGAGAATCTGCTATACCGCTGTTTGCTTCTCACTCAAATGTTCCTAGGACAAAGCAGGTTATATAGAGAAGTACCAATGATATTCTGGTTTTTACAAGAGAGATGTATGTGAACACTTGTGACAATATAGAGGAGGGAAGGTGATATATGGTTGATGTATAAGTATATAATATACCATAGTGTAATATAATGTCATACATGCATGGCGGTCAGCAATAAATGTATAAAATACAAGCATGATCCTGATAACAATAGGGGGACATAATGACAATAATAAGGACAAAATACATTGACATGAGTAAATGGGAGCCGTATAAAACAACATAGTCCTGTCATCAATAGTAAGTCATAGTCAGAAGTATATCCAATAGGTAGAAAGAGTATAAGCCCCACCATTTGTCTCCTCTGGTTTCAATAGAAAATCAACGGAAACCCAGCAGGGTTAGGTGGATAACCACTTTTTCTAGAGGACGGGTACTCCGTCTTTTGGGTCCCCATGTGAATGATGGAAAGGCGAACTCTAGTGTGAACCTAGCGCTAGTCTAAGATGCTGGGAAATGTAACTTGTAAGGACTACACATATATACAGTATGCTACTGACTCATGAAACAGATTCAATACAATACTGCAACATGCTAGCATAACCTCTCATAGGCTGCAATTTACGTTACAACCAATGTGAGATATCGTGCATCAAAGATAAGGAAGGACATATATGTAGCCCACCAAAGGATTTGAGTTGGGGGCATCATTGCTTAGAAAATGTAAATGGGCATTTTCTTAGACAACATCTATGATGATGAGCGAGGGTCCGTTTCCTGGGACTTAACTCATTTATTCTCTGAACCATAGGCAGGATATATGATAAAGTCGTCACAATACATGAGGATAAGACGCCCTGATTCTCTAGGAGTAGCCACTCCATTGATGGCTTACTCTTATTCTCCTAAGTCACGTAATTCACAGTAGTGACGTTTAATGTAAGTGAAATGTATAGAACAGACAGAATGTAGTGATATCACAGATTCGCACAAGCTATGGTTGGGTAGACAAGTACAAGGCTTTGCTAACACATTTCCTTCCTGTATTAGTTGGTTCATGGCAGAAATCCCCCACATTACTTCCTGTAATAAAATTAGAGATATCTCTGACCCTTTGTCCATCCTCACTGTGCTTTTCAGATATAGTATATGTCCACATTGTATACGCACTGATATATTATATCTAATAGGCTATTATAACATTGGATAGCAAATGGCAGCACTTATTGGAAACAGGAGGAAGGCTATCTCAGCGGTTAGTAGTGTTTCCCAGGCATCTTGTGAGCTTCATCTTCTTAGAGATTATATATTATTTAGGTACCATATATGAGGCTGTCATAGGGGCTGTTAGTAGGTTTTAGCCGAGATTGAGATTTCAAGATCGATTTTAAAATCCGATTTCCGATCATTTTCCAGCCGATCTCGATCATGAAATTTGCTCGATCACCAATCGGAATCCGATCTTTTACGATCCCGATCCTCAACCCTAGTCAATGCTTCTCTATGGGAAAAGCCACCTTTAGGGTTGAGCCGATCTTGAGATAACCTCTTATCTCAGTCCCGCTGGAAAAGATCGGGTCCAAATTCCGATCGCGATCGTGAAATTTACTTGATCGCTGATCGGAATCCGATCTTTTCCGATCCCGATTGCTCAACCCTAGCTGTTAGTCACATAGTGAACATATCTTTTTGTGTCAAAGTGCCATCTTGCCATAGATTAAATCAACTGTATATGCTGTTTGGACCTTCCAGAACTGCCAGAGGAGCTGTTTTTGCCTGTGGTTACCCTAAAATAAAGATTGGTCCAATGAAATGGGTGCACTGGGAAATATAGGCATGCCCCAGTGCACCAAACAGTTTGGACCTCAGAAACCAAATGGAGCATGCCAATGCTGATGTCTTGTCGCTTGTATTAAAGCGTCATGACATCAGCATTTCCCATGTGAACCCTGAGGTTCAATCACGGGAGACCAGAAGAGGACCCTGAGGAAGCAACAAATGCTATGAGGGTAACTGAGGTTTCCACACCTCCCTGGGCCTACACCTGCTACACTCTGGTGTCTGAAGAGACCCAAGAGTATAATAATTTCACTTCTGGAATTATTTGACCCAAAACAAATCTTTGGACCGAACCTAAAACTAAAAATTTGCTCATGTCTATGAAGAAGGAGGTGGAGGATCCTGGGTTGTAACCAGCCCAGAACCTCTAGGGCCAGCATCTAAAAACCCTCTGGACAAACCCTTTAAGAAGTGATATCATTGGTAAAGGACTCCATTTAAAGAGAGGTTTCTGGAAAATGATCAAGTATATACATAGTAAACCTTATATGTTCATATACTTTATCAGATATCACTTATTGAAAATGAAGACACATATATAGCTATGGTATGGAACTATACCGTAAACTGGCACCTGCACATTTAGGTTCACACTAGCGTCCAGCCTTTTCATTCCACTTGGAGACCCAAGAAATGGAAACCTAATCTGCTTAAAAAGTTGTAACCCGCATAGACTACATGGTCCAGAACTCCATTAACAGATGTGGAGAAGTTCAGACGCAGCAGAGCCTCATGTAACTGGTGTGTCCACTGATATCTCAGAGTTTAGATAATACAGTAGGTTTACCTTCGCTACCACTTAATGTAATTGACCTGGTTTACATCGGATGATGCAGACCATTGCAGGGTCTCTTAAATTTGTATTGCAAAAATTCTGTCTTTTGTTCACCTAGAATAATCATTTTACAGGGATTCTGAGGATTTTTTTGGATTGTGCAGCAGCACCCAGCACAGTGTTTCTATTCAGTTCCCCTAGAGCGATCCCCTCCTGCTGTAAACACTCTGATCCAATCATAGTCAGCGAATGCAGCAAGCACCATAAGTGGATTGAACAAGTGCTGCAGCGCGCTCCTCCTGAGACTGCTAGACATCAGACATATTCTTATAATGAGAGCGGGTTTTGTGACACTAGTATTTTATCACTTCAGATATTATTATATAGAACGAGATAAAACACATGCATTCTTCTAAAAACAATGATGTTGACATGAATATAGCTGGCTGTGCACACTATAACTATAGTGAGTTTCAAAACTGTGGATAAATCTTTTACTTGCTTGTCTGAACACAGACTGATTGACAACTGTCTCTATACACTGATACAGGGAGATCTGTCTATCAGTATCTGTAGGCGGGGTAAGCAGGACTCCGTCTCTCCTAGGAGTCCTCGCACGATTTACTCTGCTCAAAATCATATAACCCTATATATTACATGGCTCAGCTTCTATCATATTCTGGCAGGATCCTTTTCAATGTTTCGGCAGAGCAGAAGTGTATTGAAGGATAGGTAATACCACATTTGGGGCATATGCTTGAGACATTGAATGAAAGCCCCAAATGTATGCTTTGTCATGTTGTAAGTATTTTTGTATACAGTTCATATAAAGTATACTGACTTAGTAATGTAGCCAAATGTATACTATGCCAATATAAACATATTTAAGATATAAAATATGGTAAAAATATAACATTCCCTTAAAATGTGACCGACTAGCCTTAGCATTCACATGTCATTTGTATACAGGTCGCCAATGACCTCCCCTATTTAGTCTTGGCTCACATTCACACTGGTGCCTGTTATTGCCTCGTGCTTGCTGGCTTCTCTTGCTGCTAATTTACTTGTATTCTTAATCCTTGACCTCTGGCTTCCCCTACTGACTATTCTTTGGACTCTGATTTGGAACTGCATTGCTCGACTGTTACCAAACCCTGGCTAGCTGACCTCCCTTTGTTGTTGTCCGTCTTGTCTGCGTTTTGTGTATCACATATATAGGAATGGATCGTCTTCAAGTTACCGCCTATTACGTAGGATAGGGCCTGGCAATAGGAAGGGACAGTGGGGGGCTTCAGCTTAGGGCTCACTCTCCCTTGTGCCCCTTCCTCCAGGGTTCTCCAGCAGCTTCTGGGGAATTGTTATCTAGCAATTCCCTAACACCAATATTGGGCACAATAGTGACCTGAGCACTCACAGACTGTGATCAGGAGATTGGTGACAACAGAGGTCAGACTGCCGCCACTAGAACACAAGACTTATAAAAAGGGATGTAACTTTTTAACAAAATTTATATTATTTTCAACCATTTAGGAATTTTTTAAGGAGTCAGGGGACCCTTTAATTAAAATGTAATTCAATTTCATGACTTGAGTGACTGCCCATTGTTTTATTTATACTTTAGGAAGATGTGAGCAAGAATCAGGTCACATAAGCACTTCTGGCAACAAAAAACATTAAAAAGATGCCCATCCAGGACACCATGGACATACAGTGGGGTCCCCAACTTTAACCTTCATGTGTCACTCAACTAGTGCATGTATTATGCCTGAATTGCATAGCCTCTTCAATCTGGGCACATGGTCTGAGTACGAATGTCTGACTACCTACTGCCTCTGCTACCAGCCATAGGTGTGGATGATTTTTTCTTTGCCTCTTGCATATATGATACATTTAGTAAAATGTAACTCTAGGTACAGTATTACTGCTAACTTTACTGTACGAGTATGTGAAACTAATGGACAAAACACTTCTTTTTTGGGGTCCTCCCAGATGTTACTGTAGAATGAAAGAGCCATGCAGTATTGAAGGTGTTAACTGGAAAACTAAGGCTGACTACCATCTGGAATAAAGGGGATTTCTTTGTGCTTCTTTGCATTACAAAACCAATTTATAGAAGAATGAATAACAATTAGTAAAATCAATACTGAGTGTGTTATGGGGCTGTCCGACCTGATGTAATTCAGAACTTCAGTTTCAATGTGGTAACTGTATATAGTGACATTACACACAAGCTGAACATTGCAGTATTATAGGAGGCTATCCCCAAATCCTACCTCATTCCTATTCTTTTGTTTGACTCGTGTATATGACACAAGTACAGGTCATGATATGATGTAATTTGCAATTTAATTCCGTAATCCCTATTGAGAGAACTTATACAGGTCAATATCCCACAAGATCTCCATATTGAAGGGAATCAAATAAAAGGTATGGGCCTATGGACCTATATTTTATCTGCATGTTACTCATGAATTCCTACAGAAATCTTACGGAGTGCCTATATGACATATGGTGAGCCCTTATGGAGTGGAGATAGAATCATAGACTGTATTACTTTAATTTGTACATAATTTTTCGTATGAAATTTGTCTATTAATGTGTAACTGTGGTTTTTGAACTGTTTCCATAATTGTACAAACTTTAACATTTTTTTTTTCTTTTTTTTTTTGTTGGGTGAAGACACAGGTCCATCAATTCAACCTATAATTTATAGGCAAGCAATCCCTTGAGGATGGTACAAACTGACCCATGTCAGAGGAAATTCCTGCCCAACTAGACATAGAGGATGTTACCTTGTCACTGTCACCGACAGTGACAAGTCCTGCAAGCAGGACTTTGCTCTCAGCATTTTTCGGACAGAAACCTGGCGGACCCCAATAGAGCAGGTAACTGCTTTTTAAGCAAATTGGGTTTCCGTTTTTCAGGTCCCCAAGTGGACTCGAAGGTGTGGACTTGTTATTCCTTATCATCTGCTGCTCATTGAATGAGAAACGCAGTACCATATGGCTACTACACAGTGTACAGAGCCTTATGTTATTAGCTATGTCCACTGTGCCGATTTGGCAGCTTCAGTAGTTTACCAGGGTGGGGTGCTGGATATAGGACCCTCATAATCTTATATTAATGAACTATCCTAAGGATAACCCATCAATATCTGATTCTGGGCAAGCCCTTCAAGCTGAGATAGTTGCCAGACAATAGCTATGCCTCCCGACTTTCACGATTGGCTTGGGCAAGCATACATGCTGTTTTTCCGTCAGAGAAGGGAAGGAGTCACTGCCAGAAATCTCTGCCATCTGCAAACTTATTTCTCAATAGGACAAGTAAATTATTTTATTTAAGCAGATTTGCAAATGTGATAATATTGCCCCAAAAAGCTATTTTAACATAATTTGAGATGTTTTTCCCAACAACAGTGAGATTAATAGCAGACTGGCAGCAGAGCCGTCTCCCTCGCACTGCTCTTACAAACCCCCGCTGCTCCTGTATTAATGCTAATAGTAGCTATAATTCCATTTCCATTTTGGGAATATGTAAAAATCATGACTCAACAGTTCAAGCACTGTGTATACTGGGAGAAGCCCGCTGGTTGTTGTTATATTGTATACCTACTGAACTCCTGCCAGACCCTGGAGATCTGAGCGGTGACCGTATTCTGATCATTTCATATAGGTCATATAATAAAAGAACAGGACCCTTGACCATCCTCAGCTCACCACAAACCCAACTTTATTTCCTATATTTGAAGGTAGGCGTAGGAATATTAGGACTCCAAGCTATAAAGTTACAGTCTATGACTTATCATCGGTGCTTCTTGCTTCAAATATCTAAAATTTAGGGTTTTTGGAATTCTGATATTGATGACCTATCCATACCCTAGGTCATGAATATCAGATCGGTTGGGGTCTTTCATCCAGCACCCCTGCTGATTAGCTGCCTTTTCCTTTTCTCAGGTCAGTGATGTCATGTTCGTTGGTCACATGGCCTTGCTGTACATCAGTCCCATTCTATTGAATGAGATTGAACTGCAATACCAAGAGTAGGAGCTTAACAATGTACAGTATTCTCCAATAGACGATTGCCAGCAATCTGATACAATAGGTCATCAATATTATAGTTCTAAAAAAAAACCTTTATGATCTCATGCACATGGGCATAGTTTGTTTTGTACCCATCATACGCTACTAGATATAGTAGAGGGGTTCTTCACTAGAAACACTACTTAGGTCCTCAAAGCAGATGCATATGGCAGCACTTGTAGAGTGCCTATGGATCCATAATGCAGAGCCATAGGGACCCTATAGGCTGAGTCTTTGCTGCAGGCATTAAATCTTGCAATTCATTTTCTGCTAGAATAAGTAGTAAGACTCTGTCCATGCAAGATGCTTCCTTTGCAGAGGCGTAACGTGAGGGGCTGCAGTTGCATCGGAGCTCATAAGCACTGGCATCAGTATATAGACTGCAGCTTCCATCTGGCCCATAAGCCATTGAGACTCACAGATTACCATAACCACACTGAGGGTGATTAAACTCCTTAGCTCCCACAACCATCACTATCAAGAATTCACTGTAGGGATGAGGTAGGGGGCCCTGAACAAAAGACTGCATGGGGCCCACAAGACTTTAGTTACGCCACTGTCCCTTTGCATCACTCTGACATTTGCAGGAGAATAAGCAGAATGTAAAGCAATAATTGGTATGTCCCAGGTTCTCTGAGCTGCATTATGGATTTTCATTTCAGATTTTGCAATAATATAAGGTACAATCCCCTAAGATCTGCAAGTAAAAAAAGGGTAAGGCTACACGGCAACTTTGAGAACAACTCCCATTGCATGCCTAATGGCCATTATATGTTGCCTCTTGACTTGTTCACTAATGTAAGTAAAAGGAGTCGTAAAGCGACCACAAGGGTCCTGTAAGAAGGACTTCTAGTTGCCTAAAGAGTGAGCACTAATAGATTTTATTTTGTACAACTCCAAGTTTCAGTCACAAAACCTCGTGGTCACAATGCATCTCCATTCATTTACATTTGTGAAGGAGTTGCAGAGTGACCTGGTACTCGTGGGCAAAGCCACCATGTAGCCCTAGTCCTGGTTGGACATACCTTAAGGAACAACCCAGGCAGACATCTGCTTGTCTGTAGAGGAAATGACTGCCAGTTCAAGACTGAGCAATGTATAGTCTCCATGGTCATTGAGTTTCACATTGTTTATGCCCTTGTATTTAGGACATTTCTCTAATTACCTCTAATTGACTAATTTGGGTAATGTTTTTATTGCAGAGATAGATTTGTCATCGTACACAGACGGATCATAAGGAAGCCAAATGACACACACGCACATTTACTTCCATAATAGTTTCCATTGGTGCCCCTGTGGCCACCAAATCCAATGCTAACACTATATATTTAGTGTTTTTTAGAATATAATATAGGATATACGGTATAATTTACAGGAAACTGGAAAAATAGAATACTCTCATTTCTCCTTTTTTGCTGATATGACATGTTTGCCATAAATTAGATTCTCATAGAAGATCTAAGTGTTGTAACCCCCATCATCTCCATACATGCTCCACTTTGATATACTCTCAGTATATAGACCACAGAGACCACTCCTTACTAGTGGCAGAGAGGGGCTCTGTCTCCGGCACATCTCCTCGGATCACTAACTAAAATAATGAGCCCTGTAGCACATACAGCCTGAGATCTACATTTATGGTAACATTGCAGCGATTGGCTGGGAGGATACATGGCGTCTGGCCAGACTTCTTGTCCAATTCAGAGAAATGCTCTCTTACAAGAAAAAAAGTATTTTTAACCAAACCCTGCAGAAAATCTACAGCACCGTGTAACTTCAGCATGTGTGGAATGTAATAGGGAGCTCAGAGCACAGATAACAGGGTCTTACCTACAATATATCATCACAATATAAGTAGTATATAAAGCTCACCTATACAAAGCCTTACAATGATTATACATACACATGGGTACAATACAGGACCCCTCCCAAACTGTGCTTAAAGTAGTGTATGACATGTAATAAGGACACATCTATATCTTCATAGATTACCCAATATTTTCTACATGATGTTAAAATAAAGAGCTCTGTCCTCCATATAATAAGTCTAAGAAATGCAGCAGGGGGCGATATTGAGGAGGCAGATTGTTCCACTATATACAACCAGGGGGTGATAATGGAGAGGAGGCAGATCATTCCATTATATACAACCAGGGGGCGATATTGAGGAGGCAGATCAATCCATTATATACAACCAGAGGGCGATATTGAGAGGAGGCAGATCATTCCATTATATATAACCAGGGGGCGATATTGAGAGGAGGCAAATCATTCCATTATATACAACCAGGGGGCGATATTGAGGAGGCAGATCATTCCATTATATACAACCAGAGGGCGATATTGAGGAGGCAGATCATTCCACTATATACAACCAGGGGGTGATAATGGAGAGGAGGTAGATCATTCCATTATATACTACCAGAGGGCGATATTGAGAGAAGGCAGATCATTTCATTACATACAACCAGAGGGCGATATTGAGAGGAGGCAGATCATTCCATTATATACAGTTTGATATGAATGATATTTAAGGTAAATGAATGCAGCTAGACAAGTGTTTAATGTATAAAGGACATCTGCCATGTGTCCAATTACTAGATGTCCCAATGCTGGGATTAGTAGGACAGGAGTCCCAATTCCCATATTTATTAAAGGGAATCCATCTGAAATTTCGACCAAACCGATAGGGGCTTTTAATAGGAACAGAAATTTAGCTTTGTGACCACAAACCATGAAGCAATGCAGAGATCATTGTCTTTTTATGGATATGTAAATCAGCCTGGAAGTGCGCAGGGGGTGGACCAGACTCGCAAGGCAGCTATAATGCAGACAGGAGGCTGTGAATATCTATCATGGCTAAAGGGACAGTATTGGGCAAAGATTCCAGATCGGGGCTGGAGCATTAGTGATTGTAGGCAAACTTGAAAAATCAGTCCATCCTATCTATATTCTACAAATAGGAGGGCCTGATGTTCCAGATCTTCTACAGATAGGAGATTAATATTTAAAGGGAGTCTGTCAACAAGAAAAATGACATAAGCCAGCCCCAGAACGTTCCAGTGGGCATTTTGCCAAGCACAGACATACCCAGTGGTGTAACTAGAAATGGCCGGGCCCCAAGGCAAACATTTGACATGGGCACCCCCCCTCCCCCAATCCCCAAATCCCCAAAATGTGAAAGTCAGATCTTGATCTTGTTCCCCAACCTTGTATCCCCTTTGAAAAGTGCACCCAGTGCCATCACCATATTACTTGAGTCTCCTGCTCCGCTGGCAGTCTCTGGCTGGCACATGTGCAGTCCCAGATGACATAGACAGTTTAGGTTTTATACTCCCATGTACGTGAGGCATTGCTATCAGATTCGTGTGACACTATTAGTGTTATATGAGAATTATGGCACGCCTAGGGCCTTTTGATGGGCAGTTTTACGTTCCTCGGAGAATACTGGAAAGTATAGTTGGAGATAAATCATACTTGGCAGTAAACCAGTCACATTGTAGTTAAAGCTCCTGGTCCACAGTGCAAAAATGTATAACAGGACCCCCCTCTTATCATGTGTCCTCTATAATACCAGTGTCACCCCAGGTAGCAGAGGAGCCTTTGTCACCCCAGGCACCAGGGCTCAAGATCATGAATGCTACCTATGATAGTCTATACGGGCTATGGCACTAAACTTATAGAAAAGCAGGAAAAAGAGGAAACGCAAACTAAGCAGCACCCATACTGCTATAAACAGGTCTGTTGTTGCAGCTGGTTGTACTTGGTTCTCCACAGACTATGTACCATCGATCTTTTAATATATGGACAATAAATCTATTAACTATTAAAGTACCGTGACATGAAATACCAGCTACAGGCAATAAACAATTGCAGATTTGCAATAAACTGAAATAGTCAAATAATAAAATGCTTTGCAATATTTAACATAAGAAGATCATACAAAGGATGAAGTTGTGCGATAAATATTGTGGATTCTGCTTATTTTCTATATATCTCTTAGGTAGTGGTGCATACTTTTGTATCATTCTTATTCTCAGGATCCTGCACATTTCTATTACTTATAACCATCATTGGTAGATTTTGCTTTAGGACATAAATTTATAAGACTCGATCCTTCATGTCTGGCCATGTACCGCAGCCTGGCTATTCCTACAACTGACCAAATGAGACTAGTGCATTGAGCCTGACACCTAGTGGTAATACTGGAGAATATAGCCAGAGGCTGGGAATGTAATAATATACCGTACTAGCTGGTACCCGCGACCTCGTCTGCGGTGATTGTAGAAGTGGGTAAATACAGGCGCGGGTAAGGTTTTCATTCTGTGTATAAGGTATGGGATATGAAATGTAACTGTGTATCTTGTTTTTGCTGTAATTCTGAGAATACGTGAGAGTTTTGTGTTGAATGTAGTTTGTATTTCAGCCGCTATACGGTGTTCTGAGAAACTGTACATAGTGTCTTTAGGACAGAGATATTTCAAGTGAATATACTTCGATATACGACATTGTATGATTTGTTATTTTCCGGCAGTACATGTAAGTTTTGGGCACAGGATACTCTTGAGCAGCCACATAAAGTTGTCCATGTGAGAAGCCTGGTGTGGTAAATGTATTCCTGCTACTTTCAGCGTTTGTCCTTGGGATTTATTAATGGTCATTGTAAAAGCCAACTTAAGGGGAAATTGTAGTCGTGTGAATTGTAATGGGAAATTATTTGGTATAATTGGAATGCGTGGGGTTAACACACTGTCACCTGTAGCTGCTCCTGTAAGAATAGTGGCTGCAATGATATTTGTTCCTAGTTGTGTGACACGTAGCCTTGAGCCATTACACAATCGGGGTGCATCGAGATTACGCATGAGTAGAACAGGGACGCCAATCTTGAGTTCTAGTTTATGTGAAGGGATGCCGGGTAATTCTATGCTGGGCAGTAAGGCAGATTGGTGACATTATTATCGACCGTTCGTGGTGTGTTGAAACAGTACATCGGTGACTTTGGCTCATAAAACCGCAGCAAAATTTGCAACCAAAACGCTGTGTTAACGCAACGTGGTGCTTCAGCCTTAGGCCTCCTGCACACAAATGGCACGGATATGGTTTTCACTGACCTATAGATTAAAAATAAATTGACAGGGCTGCAAATACAGACAGGTGCAGGAAAGGTATAGGACAAATATAGGACCTGCTCTATATTTTACAGCTCAATTTGTCCCGGACACACAGCCGCAAAAACAGAATCTATATGTATGGGCAAGCCCTGCAGGAAAAACCTCTGTGGAAACACATTGCTGTCTTCCCACAAGGCCTTTCACATAAAATGCGCAGTTTTCCTTTGCGGACTTTCTACTTTAGTTATACCTATAGGGAGTCTGCCAGCGTTTCCATGTGCTGCAATGTACAAAAACTCCCCAGGTATTTTTCTGATATTTGTGGATGGGATTCGCTAGACTCTTATCCACTTTGCAGGGCCTGTAAAATGCTGCGGTTTTTGCTGTGGTGTTTCTGCCACGTTGGGCTTCAGCCTTAAAAGACACATGGGGAGCTGTGGGAAACTTGTTTCGGGGGCTCTGAGCTGTGGAGTGTTTAACACTATGGGGGTGCACTAGAGAGATGTAGAATGCTTGTGAGGGGGTGCACAGGAAATATATGGATATTGGTGAAATGCTAGCATTGCGGGAGTAGGCTTATAGGAGCTATCTGGTGACCACAAGGTAACCCCTTCCCGTGGGCATCATGCACAGGGGTGATAAGAGTTTGGGTGTTTTGCACACCAGTCTGAATGGAATGGCTGCTCTCCATCCATTTCAGTGATTTCAGACCACTGGAGAAAGCCAAAGTATAAAACAATGCTTGTTGGGACTAGGCAAGCCCTTTAAGGTTCATGGGGGATAGTAACAGTGTGGGGGGTAAACTGGAGGGACATGGAGGACAGTGCATATGCGCCCCACCCTATATATGCGCCCCACCCTATATATGCGCCCCACCCTATATATGCGCCGCACCCTATATATGCGCCGCACCCTATATATGCGCCGCACCCTATATATGCGCCGCACCCTATATATGCGCCGCACATATATATGCGCGCACATATATATGCTCGCACATATATATGCTCGCACACATATATGCGCCCCACCCTGTATATGCGTGCACATATATATGCGCGCACATATATATGCGCGCACATATATATGCGCACACATATATATGCGCCCCACCCTGAATATGCACGCACATATATATGCGCGCACATATATATGCGCCCCACCCTATATATGCGCCGCACATATATATGCGCGCACATATATATGCGCGCACATATATATGTGCCCCACCCTGAATATGCCCGCACATATATACAGTATATGCATGCACATATATATGCGCCCCACCCTGTATATGCGCGCACATATATATGCGCCCCACCCTGAATATGCACGCACATATATATGCGCCCCACCCTATATATGCGCCGCACATATATATGCGCGCACATATATATGCTCACACATATATATGCTCGCACACATATATGCGCCCCACCCTGTATATGCGCGCACATATATATGCGCGCACATATATATGCGCCCCACCCTGAATATGCGCGCACATATATACAGTATATGCACGCACATATATATGCGCCCCACCCTGTATATGCGCGCACATATATATGCGCGCACATATATATGCGCCCCACCCTGAATATGCACGCACATATATATGCGCGCACATATATATGCGCCCCACCCTGTATATGCGCGCACATATATAGGCGCGTACATATATAGACGCGTACATATATAGGCGCACACATATATAGGCGCGCACATATATAGGCACGCACATATATAGGCACGCACATATATAGGCACGCACATATATATGCGCCCCACCCTATATATGCGCGCACATATATATGCACCCCACCCTGTATATGCGCGCATATATATAGACTCCTATCCACTTTGCAGGGCCTGTAAAATGCTGCGGTTTTTGCTGTGGTGTTTCTGCCACATTGGGCTTCAGCCTTAAAAGACACATGGGGAGCTGTGGGAAACTTGTTTCGGGGGCTCTGAGCTGTGGAGTGCTTAACACTATGGGGGTGCACTAGAGAGATGTAGAATGCTTGTGAGGGGGTGCACAGGAAATATATGGATATTGGTGAAATGCTAGCATTGCGGGAGTAGGCTTATAGGAGCTATCTGGTGACCACAAGGTAACCCCTTCCCGTGGGCATCATGCACAGGGGTGATAAGAGTTTGGGTGTTTTGCACACCAGTCTGGCTGCTCTCCATCCATTTCAGTGATTTCAGACCACTGGAGAAAGCCAAAGTATAAAACAATGCTTGTTGGGACTAGGCAAGCCCTTTAAGGTTCATGGGGGATAGTAACAGTGTATATGCGCCTCACCCTATATATGCGCCGCACATATATATGCGCCCCACCCTTAATAAGCGTGCACAAATTTATGCACGCACATATATATGCGCCCCACCCTGTATATGCGCGCACATGTATATGCGCACACATATATGCGCGCACATATATATGCGCGCACATATATATGCACCCCACCCTATATATGTGCGCACATATATGCAAGCACTGTGCTGTAAAAGCAAATGGACCCCATAGACTATAATGAATCCTGCAAATGACCTCTTTGGAACAATAAGGACGACCACTCCCTCTTTGCTCACTAACCTATCTTTTTGAGGGGCTGGGTGATGTGCTAGGCTTCGGTGACCCTTTAAAAGGTTGACTCCTTTTATCTATTCAGAGCATGTGATCTGACTCAGAGACCTCACCAATAACAAGAACTAGGGGCCTGCGCATGCGCACCACTGCTCCATTTAAGGTCTATGGGACTGACATAGTTCATGATTAGCCATCTTCCTTCAGAAACATAATATACACTGTTACTTGTATTAATGTGGAATATTGATTTAGAGATATGTGTAATGTACGAGGTCAGGGAAGTACTTCACTCTGTGGTATATTGGTCGGAGGCAGGTGTTTTCTTCCTTCCCGTAAATCGTCTGAGGATTTGTAAGTCTGAAGTCTGTGTTTCTTACCACACTAACCATGTAAACTTTATTTCTTGGTGACACCCAGTACTTAAGGTTTCATAATAATGTCCCAAGAAGAACATAAGTTACAGGAAGAGAAAGTCCAAAGTTAGTCAAAAGTTCAATCATAACTGCACAATCATATTGCCAGGCCATAATAGAGCCAATGCATCACTTGAACTCAAGACTAAGTAGTAATACTAAGATGAAAAAAATATTTTTAAAAGCAGTCTACTACCTTCCCTGAGCATATTCAATGATCACTGTGTGAGGGTGCATTCAGACTACGTAACGCCAGGCGTGTATGAGAGCCGTACACGCCGGCATTACGGCAGACTGCCGAACACTTCCCATTCACTTCAATGGGAGCGCTCGTAAACGCCGCTGTTACGAGCGCTCCCATTGAAGTGAATGGGAAGTGTTCGGCAGTCTGCCGTAATGCCGGCGTGTACGGCTCTCATACACGCCCGGCGTTACGTAGTCTGAATGCACCCTAAGGGTGCGTTCACACGATGTAACATTGCGCGTGATCTGGCACGTATACACGCGGCCGCAAAATCACAGGTGCAAAATAACACGTATACGCTCCTAACTCCCATTGAAATGAATGGGAGCATTTTGAGCACATAATCTGCCGGCACGTGTATCCGTGCTAGATTACGCGCAACATTACATTGTGTGAACGCACCCTTACAGAGCATATTATAGTAATCCACATCATACCTTTGTTATGTATGTTACTAGATTTGTACAAAAACACCTTTGACATTTTATGCAAATGAAGCAGTTACACAAAATGATACAACTAAAAAGTACATCTGACCCCATAAAAAATTTTCACCCCACCCCATGTGGCCCCTCCACCTGACCCATCTATCAAAGTTAACGGAACCACAATTACCCCTGTCTCACAGGCCCGATGTCTTGGGGTAACCCTGGACTCTGACCTATCCTTCAAGTCACACGTTCAAACCCTCAACACCTCCTGCCGCCTCCAGCTCAAGAACATCCATCGAATCTGCTCCTTCCTCACCCCTGAAACTACCAAGATGCTCGTCCAGGCCCTCATAATCTCCCGCAACACCCTTCTGCATGGACTCCCAGCAAACACCCTCGCCCCCCTCCAGTCCACCTTAAACTGTACTGCTCGTTTAATTCACCTCACCCCCCGATCCTCATCGGCTGCTCTCCTCTGCCAGTCCCTCCACTGGCTACCCATAGCCCAGCGAATTGAATTCAAGCTACTAACGTTAACATACAAAGCCATCCACAACCTGTCCCCTCCATATATCTCTGACCTCATCTCCCGCTACCTGCCCACATGTAACCTCAGATCCTCCAATGACTTCCTACTCCGCTTTTCTCTCATCCGCTCCTCACACAACCGCCTCCAAGATTTCTCTCGTGCATCCCCCATACTCTGGAACTCCTTACCAAAACACATAAGACTGACCCCCACAATGACAGGATTCAAGAAGGCCCTGAAGACTCACCTATTCAGGAAGGCCTACAACCTCCAATAACACTATCACCGCACTGCCATCTGTACAGTCTCCCCCTCTCCTTCTGTCTCTACCCCCTTCCCCCATAGATTGTAAGCCCTCGCGGGCAGGGCCCTCTACCCCACTGTGCCAGCCGATCACTGTCAGTATTATATCTACCTGTATATTCTGTGTATTGTATGTAACCCCCAAATGTAAAGCACCATGGAATTAATGGTGCCATATAAGTAAACAACAATAATAATGACACCTTATGCATTCCCGTACAGGGAAATAAAGTTACAACTTTAAGAAAAAAATTTTTTTGCAAAGTTTTGGATTTTTGTCAAGGGGTTAAAAAGTAAATAAAACTATATAAATGTGGTATTCTTGGAATCGTACCAAAGCATAGAATACAGTGTATCCTGTAAAAAGGAAGCCCGTAACAAAGTCGCACAAAAGCACTTTTTCCCCAATTTCAGAATTTTTTGGTACACTGTACAGAGTAATAAATGGTACCATAATGACGAAAAATTTGACCCGCAAACATTAAACCCCCATATGGCTCTGTGAACGGTAAATAAAAAGTCATGGGGTTTGGAAGGCAGGGAGTCAAAAACGAAAATCATGCGGGAAGGGGTTAACTAAGAACAACTCGGCAATGTATTAATTCTTAGTCATTATAAGGAAGAAGCAGAAGTTTTCTGTATAGCAGTCATTGTAATATTTCACCTTACTGTTGTTATATTTACAGGAAACCGACCTGTCAATCTGCTTACAAGAAGTCAGAAACAAGTGGCTCCACCTTAAAGACGTGAGTCACAGCTTTACTTTCAGTTTCTGAAGCTGTGGACTGGCGGAGCAAACAGCCATGAAGCTTCGCTGTGTCGTTGTCCCGCTGGTAAGTTTACTATTATATCTTGCAGAAAGTATCTACTTACTAAACTAAGGACAGACCTTCGATCTAAACATGAGAGCAGAGGGCGGAAAATATCAGATTTCCTGAGGAAGAAGGGACAAACAAACCTTAGTACAGTTCTGTGCCCAGCTGGGGGTCCCTTTAACCCTTCGTGGAGTCTTTTTACTTTTCTGTACTGAGCAGCTAGCGATATAAAAGCTCTTTTTGCTAAATTTGAGAGCTGACAAGTTGTCTGGGTTCGTATTCAGACACCATAAAATTGCACTGTCATTCCTCCTTCCTCTTTGCATACTTTGACTGTAAAAGACATAGTTTTTATCTTGTTTCTATCTCCGGTTGTTGTAGCATTACACCGCCCTGACTGCTATAACCTGTGACGGCATGCTGCAGCTTTAACAACAGGTTTCCGACCACTGCCTTGTATGATATTACACTAAACATATATAATACAAATTGTTACATTGTATCTATCTATCTATCTATCTATCTCCTATCTATCTATCTATCTATCTATCTATCTATCTCCTATCTATCTATCTATCTATCTATCTATCTCCTATCTATCTATCTATCTATCTATCTATCTACCTACTGTATCCAGTTCTATCCATCTGACTCCTCTATTGCGGCATTTCGTTTACCGTATATTATGATATTATATGTACAATACCTAAATTACCATGTAAGTAAGATGGAGTCTTGGTGCCTGTACATTAACCCTTGTGTATACTAGTCACTAAGACGGTGACATTATGACATTGTGTGGGAGTTTTCCATGTTCTTTTACACATCTACACCCTCTTCAGAAGATCACCGGATGCCAGATAGTTCAAAACAGTTACAGCAACAAAAACAAGTTGCATATATAGTTGGGTTTTTAATAATGTAAACATTCTTGGCTCCACATCATATTCTATATTGTATTTTTAACTATTATTAGGACACATGGATATTTACTGGTGTCTATGGTTGTTTATGGATACATTTCTATACATAAACCTCAGTAGCTTAAGGCCAGTGTTTAGAGACGTTACCCCCTGACCTTTAGCTGCTTGATATACAAATGACCTCTTTTGTCGAAGTTTAGAAGATGGCCTGTTATTTACGTTTCACTGTTTGCGGAACATATTGTGTGTAAATGATTGACATCTTTACCTGTTCTATCTGTGGTGAATGCAGAACTCCATGTAATGGTGCTATAGCCTTCACTACTAAATGACTTGGCCCTACCTTAAAACATAATCCTTTCAGAGTTGTCTGGGATTTTCCTAAATTATATATAGAGAAAATTGCATTAGTCATATGTTAAATTCCCTATCTTCAATCCCCCGCCTTCCCTATGCTGCAGCCCTGGCGATCCCCAGCAGCAATAATGTTACATACATAATTCCTCATAACTGCTGCAGTCAATCACTGACCTCAGCGGTGACAACTTTATATATGCCATGCGACTATGGAGGTCAGTGACTGACTCCAGCGGTCACCTGAATGATGTACAGAACGTAGCGGTGCATGCTGATTGTTTGTAAGGCAACAGATGGAAGTTCTTTGAGGAGGTTTAAAAGTTGTATGGTTCACTTGTCAAGGTGTACTGTATATTGTTTATTGTATTTAAAGGGGTTGTCCCATCAGAAGGATCCTATCTATACTGCTAGTTTATGTGGATTTAAGACTTTTCCTAAATATATTGCTTCATCAAAACTGCTTTGTTTATTCACTTCATTGTTTACACTCCGTTTCTATGGCCCTTGGGATTATCTGCTCATTTGTCAAGTGATGTAGCTGCCTGCTCTCAGGGGGAGAGGGAGGGGCTGGGAGCAGCTCTGAGCTGTATGAGAAGCTCCGCTATTTAAATGACACAGCTAGGGGAGGTGAGAGCTCTGGGATTTCTGAGCTCTTATCAGTTGGTTTAATTGAATTTGGCTGATAAGGGCTGAGATAGGGAGTCCCTTACCTCTGTATGTAATGCAAACTGACTCAAATCCAGCTCTGCTACATCAGCTTCACACTGTGGCAATTCATTTACAACCAATCCCATCCAAGTGAAACCACGCCCATCTATGTGCCCATAAAAGCAGGAAGTGAAGAGAGCACAACAGCCTGCAGGTTAGTGAACAAGCATCATGGGAATACCCCTTTAAGCTAGACAGTTACCTTGCTCTATGTTAAGATTGCTGCTTGCCCTGAATTGTCCTCATGTTGTATGAACTCTATCTGCCCTGACCTGTCCTCATGTTGTATGAACTCTACCTGCCCTGGCCTCGGATTTTAATGGCCTTGCTTCTATTTATCAGTATGGCTGAGATAAGCCATCTGCAAGTCAGTAGCCACTATTAGCACAAGGAATCCTCAGGTTGAAGTCCTAGTCTCTAAGTCCATACCTTCAAGAGGATCATTGAAATTAGCAAAAATGAATTAGATTCTCTTATCTGGCTTACAACTAGTCAAATTTAATTGTGGCCCAATGGGTCTATGCTCATTGACTGAAGAGCTCATACAAGAAATCTAGCACCTTGATAATAAAAACATATAACAAAGAAAAGTGTAGAAATAAAAAGTAAGTTATGTGATGTTTGTACTGAGACGAAGGTCTGTATAGCATTTTCCCCATAAACTATAATGGGGTTCTCAAGCCAGGAAATTGCTGGTAGTGGGCTCAGACTGGGTTGCAAAATACAAAGGAACTAGAGATAAGTGAACAAGTTCGGATAAAACCAGATTCCATCCAAGGGTTGGGCTTGACTGCAACCTTAAACTTTGGGTATTTGTCGCCCACAGTTCTTTATTATACTCTGGGGTTTGAGGAGGGAAGGTGCAGAACCAAAATAAACACTTTTCCTCAACTTCCTACTTGATGTGTACTGAGTGTTCTCAGGGATTCTCTTCTGCACTCCTGGTGATATCACATTACTTAAGGGACCATTAAGACCTGCAAGTGGCCCTTAGCTGTCTCCTGGAGAACACCAAAGTCTTGATGGTTATGACCCACTAAAACCCAACTTCAGTTCTCGGTCCCTCAGAACTTGAAGCATGAACCAGAGGACCAGAACAGGACCGTGAGGGAGCATTGGATGCCCAATAGGGGTGAAGATGAGTATAACTGTTTATTATATTTCCATGCCTCTGAACAGACCCCGAAGTATAATAAAAGCACTTCCGACCCACTCCTGACTAGACACAGCAGGAAATTGCTAGGAATGCCATCTCCATCAGCCATTGGCTATAGTTGGTAATCATTGAACCAGTCATTGGCTGATCAGGTGTTCCCAGCCGTTCCTGACATGTCGAGACTTCAAAACATGGTGGTGGTGGTGGTGTTGGGACTGGGAAAGTAGGGGAGAGGGAGTAAAAATCATGTAAGGCACAATATGCATCCCAGGATGACCACACAGCATGAAATGCATCCATTGTATGGTTAAGGGAGGTCATCAAGTACTCCATACTGTGGACATTTTTTACATGAGCAATAAGATCTGGACCGGAGGGAGGAAAGGTCCTCCTCCAACGGAGAACAATGAGTGCTTTGGGAGCGGGACTTGAATATAGGACCAATTTAGAAGTATGAAGTTACTCAGATGTTTGGGGGAAGGTTAAAGTAATGTACTTTTACCTACCAATACTGCATATACCTTACTGCTATCTACACTGCAGTCTTGCAAAGTAGTGCAATAACACAGTGCTAACTATACTGTCTTGCTAAATATAAGTACCAAACATACTATGCGAATACCTACCGTAGCTGTACAATATGTATTGTACAGCTATCTACCTGTGCTCAATCTACCATATACTGCTAGCTGCCTGTGTTATCTGTACTGTACTGCTCTCTGTATATACTAAATATACTGTATTGTGATCTTCTTGTTTAACCTGTTTTGTACCGCTTCTTACCTTTTCTATAAAAATGTACTTTACTTATTTCTTACATAGTTATATAGTATACAGTACTATACTGTCCATCCCTTTTTCTGTGCTCTATACAGTGCATTCATTTCCAGCTGTTCTACCAGTAATGTACACCTCTATTGTATTATATATTGTTCTCTACCTGTACTATACACCTCTCTACCAGAGAAGCTTGTACTGTACTACCATCTACCTGCGCATGTACTACATTGACATCTACCCGTGCACCATTTACTGTACTGCCATCTACCTGTGCTACATGTCCTGCAATATTATCTACCTGTATTATATGTATTATCGTGGCCTTTTATCCCTGCCAGGATCAGTTTTCCTCTGCACACAAGATGAAGCGAGTACATAATTCCAGTAGCCTTGTCTTTCTAGTATATGTAAGGACTTGCTTTGTATCTGGTAGTTATCTGATTCTTTTGCTTACACTTCAAGCTTCCTTATTTTGGGTTGACCCTTTTAGTGGCTTTGTCTTTTACTTTTTAACCACTGTCTTGAGGTTTAAAACATGTTTTTTATTATAAAATGTCTACACTGTATAGTAATTGTATGAATACATCATAAATATCTATGTATGCTAAAATGTATGGCATACGTCCAATGTCTTTTGGCCCCCAGCAGGGGAATATTCTACAATATCTGTTACTTAGCACTTCGTGGTTGCTTAGTACTTCTGTTTTTTCTCCATTGGCATCATGTGTGTTTTTCTATCATTGGCTTTAAACTTGGGGCATTTACTGTAACTCACAGTCTAGAAGAGAATCTCCCAGACATGATCAGACTTGTATATACTGTAAAGTGAAGCAAATATATATAGGGTGCGATAACCTTCAGCTTTCACGGATACTTGTCCTCGTCTTATAAGACTGCATTATCATTAGAGGGCAGAATTACAGTAAATTGTAACCCTTCTGCTATGGAGATAGCCTAGGCATGCACAGTGACCTCTGCACATGGACAGAGCATGCCCACAACACTCTCCCAAAAACAGGTTAAAAAAGTATTACAGTATAAAGTTTTAATTATAAAAATACTCAGCAAAATAAAACCATCATAGATTAAAAATGTGACTATTGTGGTTATTCTATGGTTTCCCATTATCAAAGGTCAAATCTAATATGAACCTACTGACTGTATCTCAACGGCCTCTTAAATTTTAACAATTGGTTACCAAATTTGTGTTAGTAAAATGTACTTATATACATATACCTCCAAGTCAGGTATGCCCGCTTGAGGGCAAGGCTTGATAAACCCAACCCCTTTTTGGGCATGAACAATCTAAATTTGCCTGGATTGTTACAAAAAATTTGGGTAATTTGTATTACTGGTAATTATTGCTTCGTTATAGTTAAAGGGTATCTATTCTTTCCAATTTTTTTGCTAAATTTTAACGCTACTGTCTGCTAAACTGCTTAATTTACTGGGAGGCCTCTCTACACTGAAGACTCAAAGATAGGTCAGGTTACATAGATGTCTATGGAGGGGGTAGAAGTAGGTGGAGCCCAGTGATGAAGAATCAGGAGCACTTTTCTCTCTGCATTTTCCACATTTTTCAAGCAGACCCCATTATATTCTATGGATTCCGCAGGTTTCTGTGGGTATCCACTTTTTAATTAGATTAGGTTTTTGTTCTTCGGGTCCCCAAGATGACGTGAAGAATAGAAAGCTGAACACTAGTGTGATCCTATAGTAAAGGGTTCATGTTGCTCCTTGAAATATTTTGTATATTGAGCAGCAAAACATCCTAAGCCATTGTACTAACACATGATAATAACAATACACAGCAAAGTTACAAAGGAAATGGTCTTGTGTCCAAGTTCCTGATCCACAGTGATGTCACAATAGCAGCTCTACTGGGGTAAACCTTAAATGACTCTTAGCTCTTATTATATTTTAGACATATAGGGTCTCTATCACAGTCCATATCCATGGAGGTTTGAGGTCTGTAATGTTCACAGATAACATCCCACCCTGCCTATTTGCGAATGGTGTGCTGACCGTGGCTAATACGCTTTTTACTTTTTTTACATTATGTAAGTGTCTGAGTCCGAGAAACAGATGATACATGTACTTATATGTTATCCTTTTTTTTTTTTAACAGACCTTTAATTGGTGTGATCACCGAATCATTATACGTTTACTATGTATAATGCATAAATCTGTAAACCCTGCATAGCTATAGCGGTGCCAAGTTTACAGGTCCTGGCTAAAGGCCCCTCTGCCACAAAGGAAGGCACCATTATAAAATAGTATTATTATAAATACTGCTGACAGTGCCCTTGTCATCTCATGCCCTGAGACTTACGACCACTGAGACCAATCAATGGCCTCCATAGTCGCTGGTAAGGTACCGTGACATACGTGAGTGACATCAGCAATCACAGAACACCGGGGACAGGTGACTGTGCTTTAATTTTTATTTTATACCTCCCCTGGCCACCCCTTACAGATGACTGGATGCTAGGTCAATGTGCTATCTGGGTTTTTCCTGAGTAGCACACTGGCCCATTCATTTCTGTGGGTCCATGTACATGACAGTGTACTACATGGATCAGTGTGCAGGCCGACATTCCAGATCGCAAAAGTCAGGACAGGTCCTATTCCTATCCAGTTTTACGGAAGAGCTTCCGCTGCCCCCATTCATGAATGACTGGGGCCACAGAAGCATGGGCAGCACTTGGATGACATCTGTGCAACATCCGTGCATCGGCCATACTGTTCAATCATGGCCAGTGGCAAACACACAGTAGTGTGCAAGTAGCCTAGCAAAATGTATCAATTGTTTCATGATGACATGACAATAATCTACAGGAAGTGGTGAACACAAATATAATATGGGTTTTTGGTTTGCTTCAGCCAACTAAACACAATGAGTTCCCTGTATGAGTATAAAGTGTTCTAGGCTTTCAATTGCAATCTATAGCAGGCCTTTAAAGACGACATACAAAGAGCGAAACAGCAAAACTAAAAAAGTTATAAAAGACAAAAAGAAGAAAAAACGACAATGACACGTTCATATAGGGCAGTTTAATGCAGTTTAAATACCAGCTGGAACCCAATTGGTTTCCACAATGAATCGATACTATAATATTTCAGCAAGCTATGATTTTTGCTTTGGAATAGTAATATTCTTATATACATAGTTTAAGCCTTTACAGTATATGTTTATATATCGATCAATACTGACGGCTGTTTTCTATGATTTTATCTCTATAGGTTCTATTACAAGATTTACTAGTATTGGCTCGTGTTATCGACCATAATACCACAGAGCAACAGGTAAACCAGAACATATCCAATATAATATCCCACAAGCTGATGAAAAGAGACAGTCCATGTCTGGAGCAGGAATATCACACAGGAAAACACTGTTGTAAATTCTGCAGAGCAGGTAAGTCTTCTGATGTGTCCCATGAAACCGCCATTCTCACATGAGGTTCACTCTGCCAGCGCCGCACCTCCCATGAGGCGACCTGAAGCGACTGCTTCAGGCGGCGCTATGCCAGGGCCTCGGGGAGGGAGGCATTTTTGCTTACCTAAGCCAGTCCAGGACAAGCTGTCCTGGACTCGCTTAGCGTCACCGTCACCGAGCGGTGGATTGGGGAGGCCACTGGAGCAGCGCTGCTCCAGCAGCCTCCCCTCATGCTCAGGCAGAGAGCAGGTCCTCTCCGTGCCTGCTATCTGCCTGCTAACGCCGCTCCGCCACGCCCCCTTCGCTCCGCTTCGCTTTCTGTCGTCCGCCTCGGGTGTCAGAAAAGGTCGGTTCACCCCTGCACTCTGCTTATAGGATTTGCAAAATGGAGGAGGGATCAGGAGTGAACCAACCTTTTCTGCCACCCGAGGCGGATGACAGAAAGTGAAGCGGAGTGAAGGGGGTGGGGCGGAGCGAAGGGGGCGTGGCGGAGCGGCGTTAGCAGGCAGATAGCAGGCACGGAGAGGACCTGCTCTCTGCCTGAGCATGAGGGGAGGCCGCTGGAGCAGCGCTGCTCCAGTGGCCTCCCCAATCCACCGCTCGGTGACGCTAAGCGAGTCCAGGACAGCTTGTCCTGGACTGGCTTAGGTAAGCAAAAATGCCGCCCTCCTCGGGGCCCTGGCATAGCGCCGCCTGAAACAGTCGCTTCAGGTCGCTGGGAGGGATCCCCGAACCATCAAACAGTGCAAGTGTGACCGTAGCCTGAAGCAACATATCTTAGAAGTTTGCTTTGTGTCTTTCCTCCTGGATGATCTCTATATAGTCTGACATTGTGCACCAACTATGCACTAATCTCCAAGGAAATACACAGCCAAAGCAATCTCCAAATATATAAATTCTTCCTTATTAAAAACTTTTTACTGATCGGCATGACAGTCACACTAACCTGTGCTCATATACGCAACCAGGATGGTCAGAAATTAGCATAAAAATTTATCAAACCTGCTACGCCAGTTTTATGGGATGGTATTGTGGTGGGGAGTGGGGTGATGCCTTAGCCTGACAAATTCATTATAACTTGCACCAATTTTCTGGTGTGAGTTTCAATGGAAATCTACACCAGTTAGGAACCTCATTCTGGTGCAGGAGCCTCTTCATAAGTCAACCATGTCCTGTCCTGCACTATTGAGACTGGGGTCAGTCTTAATAAATCTGCCCCAATGTGTATATACACTCATAACACATCAGGAGTTAGGCTACAATTATATAGAATACAGTACAAAAGCATAAAAACAGTACAAAACAACCTTAGCAGTAGGGTATACACACCCCAACAGGCACGGGAACATGAAATTTTGGCAAGGAGAAGGGTAAGGTAACATTCACAAAAACGTGGAAAAAATGGTGAACGGTTCATTTTTTTCATGACCGTTTTGCATCAATGGAGCATTCATTATCACAAATACCCCATGTATTCAAAAAGAAAATGGACATATGAGTAGACACATGAATTCAATGGGGCAGATGTATTAAGACTGACCCCAACTGGCACAAGGCACACTTGTATTATCAGGAGGTTCGGCCGTCTTAATGAATCAGGTGCACATCCATTGGTCAGAATGGAAGTCTACACTATTCAGAAACCGGCAATAAAAGTATTTGAGGAACAGCACAATGCACAATATACTTGAGAAAAGGTGCCCCAGAATTCCCCATTCCTTCCTCTACGATGATCTCTTTTAACTAGAAACCTCTTACCTTAATGTGACCCTCCTTTGACTAATAATACAAATCCTAAACCAAGTTTCAGTTCTTGTTACAGTACTCATTAAACAGAATGTCTAGGATAAAAAAATAAGAGTCAGATTTGTTTTTCAAAAACTCTGCCACTTTTTTTTTTTTTTTTTTATAAGATAGGCTATTTCTAGTATTGCTAGTACAGCTTGGACTCACTGAACTGAAAAGAGCTGCAGTACCAGACATATCCCATGGACTGGAGTGGTGCTGTATCTAGTAAGAAGGGACATGCTTATTTTGTGTTTATTATAGTTAATCTGCAGACCATTGTATTGACACTAAAAAGTCATTTTTGGGGGATCAGTCTTAAAAAGCCAAATGTCATCTTATGTGATAACAGTGTTAGATTGCATTGAAACAACATGTACTTTTTTCCCTCTAAAGGAACACATGTACAGACTGACTGCACTGAGGAACATGGGAATCCAACATGCAAGGATTGTATTGACAATATAAGTTATACGGATAAGAACAATGGCTTACCGACATGCCATAAATGTCTGCACTGTGACGCTGAACTAGGTTGGTTATGCAATGTAATACTAAATATATATATACAGTATGTCATATGAACAAAAGTATTGGGTCTATCTATCTATCTATCTATCTATCTATCCTTCTATCTATCCTTCTATCTATCTATCCTTCTATCATTACATAAACAAGCACTGAACAGCTCCTCCGTGAATTCCTGTAACCTATAAATGTTCCCATCACCACCACAAACCATGTTCTATACGTGACCTCTTTCTTTTCTATTCTTCACTCCTCTTCATTCTGCCATATATCCTTCTGTCTTACCCACTTCAGCAGACATGCATTTAAAGGGATCATCCACCTTTCAGATTAGTTGGCCTATCATTAGGTAGGTCATCAGTTTTAGGTGGAGTCGGGATACCTGTAAAGCAGCTGTTTCCCTGGGCACATAGCATTGTTTACATGGCAGGTACTGCTCACTCACCTTATGGCCATTCACCACTGGGGTAACAACAGGGGTGTAGTTATAGGCGGTGCAGTTTCTACTGTGCCCTGGACCCTCAGGAAGCCCAAAGGACCATCTACCACATAATATAGACCAATAAAAAGGAGCAAAATAGGTAGGGGCCCTATCACCGTTTTTGCATTGGGGCCCATGAGCTTCATGTTACCGTTCTGGGTACCAATACATACCTTTCAATCATCCCAGATTCAGCAGGGCTTTTTAACATTCACATCATGGGCAAGTAACATTTCCTAGCCATCCTCCAAAGTGCAGACCCAAGAAACAACCTGGTCTTGTTGCCCCGTTCACTGCTTTAGGTCACCATGGAATTTACAGTTAACCATAATACTGCCCTGGGGGATTTTAGAAAACTAAAAGTTGGCAAGATGGGCACTGTGCTTTGCTTTTTACCCAGGGCTCAGTTTTACGTGAAACCAGTGTTACCCCAAGTGTCTGCACTTGAGCGATTATTAGGCTGTACCTTGACAAATTAGACCATGAGTAAACCTTCCATAATTGTGCATAAGTAGATTAAATGGGTTTTCTAGGACTTAGGATAAGTCATCCATTGAAGATTGAGGGGGTCTGACACCCAGGGACCCTGCTGATCAGTTATTTGAAGGGTCAGCAGGTCACCTTTTTTGATGTATGTAAATATCTATACTGTTTGCAGATTATGTTACTTAGTATTGCCTTCAAAGGATACTTTTAAGAAGACAACCCTTCTATTCCAGTACATATGGAAGTCATAGAGGACCCTGAGCCTTTGTTGGTCCCAGTGCAAAATCTGTAATGGGACCACTACCCCTACCTTGTTTAAAATAATAGTATATTTATATGGCAGAGAGACCTGTGGGACCCCCTCATGGTTCAGGGCCCAGTAACTGCTACCATTGTATCCCTTATAGCTATGGCTCTGGTTGGCCCAGGTGGAGAGCCACTAATAAAGAGCAACTCTTGCCCTGGAGACTTGTCCAGTCTATTAAACAGTACACCATTGTCAGGTGTTGGACCTTATTCATATTGTATTGAAACATCACCATGTGATTAATGTTTCTGATACATGGATCATGAGTTGTATCTATATATTTCTACTTGTCTTTATGATTTCTAGGTCAGGAAGAAGAACATGCCTGTACTGTGCTCCACAATACTGTATGCAAGTGCAGCAAAGACTTCGTCTGCAAAGAAAATGGAACAGTTGAATCTGACGGCTGCAAAAAATGTGATCATTGTACCAAGTGAGTGTGAGGGTATTTGTGGAATTCCAGCAGGAAATGGGAATCTTCTCTAAAATGTATGCCGCGTGGTCTTCTCCTAAATGCCTGCACCATTGTAAATGAATATTTGTAAACTCATCTAGAATAATTTGGGGAGTCCTGATGCCCGAGCCAGAGTCAGGATGTCATCTGTGTGATGATGGTCTGTTCTGGGGTCTAGAGTCTGTATTACTCCAGGGGGTGTTGTTTACGGTCACATTTGTTGTGGGATGTGACAGTATCCATTTAGTAGAACTGATGTGTATTTGTTTAGGGAATCTGGGGTCTGTAAAAATGTGCATGTGGTTTCAAATGTCACTTTTCATGTCTCTTCTTAAAAAATGACAAGTACCGTATATACTTGAGTATAAGCCGAATTTATAAGCACAGTTTTTGTGCTGAAATAGCCCCCCTCGGCTTATACTCGAGTCAAGCAAAAAAATTAAATAAATTTTTTGTGTGTGTGTGTGGGGGGGGGGGGGGGCGTCTATGACCAGCTGCAATAGTAATGTATAGAATCTCCCATACAATAGTGAAAAAAAAAAAGCTTTAAAAACTATAATAAAAAATTTAAATAAATAAAAATTCTAAATCCCTCCTTTCCCTGGAATACATTTAAAAGTAGAAAATGACTGTGAAACACAAACACATTAGGTATCCCTGTGTCTGAAAGTGCCCGGTCTACTGAATATAGGGGATCTGCAGTGCTCCTCTTCCGTCAGGAAGGGGTTAATAGGAGCACTGCAGATACCCTATATTCAGCTAGGCTGAATTCCACGTGGGGGAAAACAAAAACCCAGTCCTCAAGCTCAGGGAAGGGGCAGACAAACAACCAAAACACCCCCTCCCCTTTCCCAGCAACTACTGCACCCAAAAACCATTTTAATTTTTGAAATTTTCCAGTAGCTGCTGCATTTCCCTCCTAGGCTTATACTCAAGTCAATAAGTTTTTCCAGTTTTTTGTGGTAAAATTAGGGGGGGTCAGCTTATACTCAAGTGTATACATTATATATAAATGTATGGTTTGGGTTTAAAGCCACTGCTCCTACAGTCAGAGACCAGCATCAGCTTTGCTTGTGACTAATATCACAGAAGGATATTTTCCCCTGTAACAATAGACGTTGCAGAGACCACAAATTTCCCTGGAGCTCAAGTATAACCTTTACATCGTGTCCTGTTATATACTGATGAACCACAGTCATCTACCTAAAAGGGGGTATAGGGGAGCCATGTGGAAGAGAGACTGCCATAGGGCCGCTATAACAGAGTGATGACAGAACTCTCATAACTGAGCCAGACAGATAATTGTGTTACCTTTCTAAATAGTTGTGGTAACAGGACAATTCTACATTCTTTACATGCTAACATTTTTCTTTGTATTTTAGGTGTCAATACTATGCTAGAGAATGCACACCCACTAAAGACGCAGTGTGCCGTAAGTTTAACTTTGTTTTTCCAGTTTAGGTATATAAACTACTGTGCAAATTTTTGGGCAGGTGGAAAATGCTTCAATGTAAGGATGGAGTCAAAAATAGAAGAGTTAGTTTATTTTGGTCAATTAGAAGAATGTAAAGTGAATGGACTAAAGGGAAATCTAAATCAACTTGGCAGGGGGGTTGTTTCAACATCTTCTGTGGATGTAGGCTTGCTTCAATCTGTCTCTTCAAGTAATCCCAGACAGACTGGATGATGTTGCGATCAGGGCTCTGCGGGGGCTGGATCATCACTTCCAGGACTCCTCCTCCAAAGGGAGGTCACATCAAATATTCATGGTTTTTACTTTTTTTTTTTATTCACTTCATTGTGGTCACTTCTAATGGCCACATCTCGTGCTTTATACCACCTAGAAAAGTGGTTCTGGAGCATCAGAGATATCACTAGTTAAAACACAGTTTTCATGCTGCAAATGTCATGTTAAAAGTCAATATAAAATTCATGTTTTGACTGTGTTTTTAACTAGTGATATCTCTGGGGGGGGGGGGGGTTATAGCCAGAGTTATACCATTTTTCTAGGTGGTATAAAACCAGAGATTTAGCCATTTGAAATTCTCCATTTGGCAAAGGCTACAGCTCTACATACTGCATTGCGTAAATGTATACAAAATAAACTCTCTCTTATTTACCGTTGAGAACTTTACAGCCTGTTTTCTATTAAAAGGAGTTAGATAGGTTAATTAATTATTTTACAAAAATGTTCCAATTTATTAGTGTTTTGATTCATAGGCCTGTTCGGAGAAGAGCTTATTGGCCTGAGTCCTCTTATGACAAATTACATAGCACACTTGAAAGATGGGGATGTAGAAAAGTAAAAGGAAAAAAAAAAAAAGCAGCATCCTTAAGGGGTTAATAATATAATGAATCAATTTTTACTATTCATGCAATGTTTTATGTTTTTTTCCCCAGGCTCCCCAAGACACCGCTACCTAATAGCAGCTTCAGTTGGGGTCTCTATACTATTCTTATGTAAGTATAACATGGAGAAAGCCTAGTACAGCATATAGCTGGTGAATACTGAGGAATGACTGTATAGTGTGGGAAATATATAGCAGTATATTTGCTAAGATGCCATTATAGCTACAGTATAGATACTATATGGATGTATTATTTAGGAACTTTATGGTGTTATTACAGTATTTGGGCACAAAAAAGCTCTATTGTGCGCATGGTGAAGTTTGGCAAGGAATGACAGTATATTGCCATTTAAACATGTATATGTATCTCTGTATACCCAGTATAAGGCTGAGTAACAGGGGCGTAACAAGGAAAGACTGGGCCCTATAGCAAATTTTTGACATGTGCCGCCCCAGGGTCCCTTTATTGGTACCACACATGGTACAACACTCCATTTACACACATTATAATGTCCCATAGTGGTCCGTTCACAAAGAATATTGTCCCAGAGTGGCCCCTCCACAAAAGGTCCATAGTGGCCCCTACAGTTCTCGTTACGAATTTTGCAAAAATTCACAAACCACAAATGATTATTATAGTCTGGGGTCTCTACACATCTCAGAGTATAATGAGTGGAGGCTCAGGGAGGTGATCAAACATGACTAAGGGAGCATTCAAACTTGCGCCCGTTTTGCTGAAGAGTCCCCAGAGTATAATAGCAGTTTGTTTCAGGAGTGTAAATTAGGATATTCATTGGTTTGCCTGGAGCTTTTGTTCTAAGTGCCGCGGACTAACTTACCAATCCCTGCTGTTGCCTGCGGCTGCAAGTTCTTCTCCTTCAGCGTTGGGGACCCGTGTGCCATTCTGAATAAAGTCAGCGACTTCCTGACACATGTGATGTGCGACTCATGGGGGCCCTTGGAGGGCTGAAGGGGGAGCAGAGGTGGCCATGGACTGGAGTGGGGATCGATAAGTAAATAGCGTCCGTTACCTGCTGGTGTAATCCTAAGGTCGCGGGCCCTGTATCAGCCAATATGGCGATTTATAGCAGTAGTTCAGAAATATTTAATTTCGTGTTATCTAAGTATATGTCATTTATATTTTAGGTTCTTTGTGCTGCATCAAGGTGAGTACATGTGTAGTATATTGTTTTGTTAAATGGATTTGAGAATATCAAACAGACATTTGAAGAGAAGAATAACTTGCAATATAACTAAGTTAAGAGGTTTTCAACATAAAGAGGTTTCCTGGTCCCAAATTGATTTTTCATATCAATGATGTATCCACAGGATAGGTCATCATCAGTATAAGATCTGTGGGACAGGACCCCACATAGATTAGCTGTTGCAGTTGCTGTTATTGAACTGCAATAACCTGGTATGGCAACTACATATTGAATGGAGCATTACTGGTTCTATGCACTGTCTAGTTCCAACTTCGGACACTGTATATATTAGTTCATTGGTGGGATTGCTGTATATTAGATTCGCGAACAATCTGATATTCTCAAGGCTGGAGAGCTCTTATGACCATAGTCTATTCCCATTTGCTCATACCCTGTTTCTCCAAAAAGAAGCCCTCCCCCAAAAATAAGCCTAGCTTGATTTTGCAGGGTTTTTGGAGTACGCTTGAAATATAAGCCTTACTCCTAAAATAATCCCTAGTTACTCCCCGCCACAGCAGGGCAAAACCAACTCACCCCGTCCCGCTCCCCCTCCAGAATCCAGTCTCATACCACCTGAGTTCATCTTCCAAATGCCGCCTCCTGGGTCCCACCTCCCAGATGCTACTATGCTATGGGGATGGCTACCTACATGGCCAGACGGTCTGGTGTCACCCTTGTTCACTCCCACAAATACAGCACTTCCCCCTTAATGTAAAGGAGAGGAGACAGAGAGGACAGGGGGAAGAGAGAGAGAGAGAGCGCCAGTAAGTTTGTTTAAGATCCACTGAACCTGTACCATCAATTGTATATGTAATTTCAGGTTACTAACCATTTTACAAGATGTCTGAAAAATAAGACCTTTCCCGAAAATCAGCCCTAGCCCTTCTTTTGAAGAAAAAAAATTATATAAGACTGTCTTATTTTCGGAGAAACAAGGCTAGTTTACTGACATGCACTTGTTTTCATACTTTGTCATTGTATATGTTTAGATTGTTTCCCTGGCTTATAAAGATCACAATATTTTATATTATTACTATTAGAGATGAGCGAGAAGTATTCGATTGAGTAGGTATTCGATCGAATGCTAAGGTATTTGAAATACTCGTACTCGATCGAATACTACTCGCTATTCCAATGGAAAAATTTGATGCAGAACCAGCATTGATTAGTCGAATGCTATACAGGTTCTTCTCCTACCTTTAGAAGTCTTCTCCACGCAGAGTCCCCGCGGCATCTTCCGGCTCTGAATTCACTCTGCCAGGCATCAGGCCTGGGCAGAGCCGACTGCGCATGCCCGCGCTACAAAAAAATGGCCACTTTGACTGTAAGCGGCCATTTTCTTGTAGTGCGGACATGCGCAGTCGGCTCTGCCCAGGCCCGATGCCTGGCAGAGTGAATTCAGAGCCGGAAGACGCTGCAGGGACGCTGCACGGAGAAGACTTCTCGGAGAATCCAGCCCGACCCTCACTCGTGAAATTGGTAAGTTCTATTTCATCGAATGTTGCCTACCCCTGAAACGAGCATTTTCCCCCCATAGACTATAATAGGGTTCGATATTCGATTCGAGTAGTCGAATATTGCGAGGCTACTCGAAACGAATATCGAATATCGAACATTTTACTGTTTGCTCATCTCTAATTACTATTATTATTATTATTATTATTATTATTATTATTATTTGTGTTATCATTAGTATTAAATGAAATAAAAAGGCAACACATTTTTTGGGTTATTTCAGTGGATTTAATGGTTTATGTCCATATCTACAAGCTTAATGCACCAACATCTTGATTGGGTTTTCTTTGCAGAGAAAAGATGACTTCATCCGTGTCATTAACGACAGCGTCAACCCCATACCCGGTGATGATGGAGGCTCTCCAACAGATGAACTGGTACAACACATCTCAGTGAAATTTGCTTGTTTGAAATAATCTATCTATCTGCCCTATCTATCTATCTATCTATCTATCTGTCTGTCTGTCTGTCTGTCTGTCTGTCTGTCTGTCTATCCATCTGAACTAGTGGAGAACAAGTACAGTATATACCTCACTGGGTGCTATCCTCAGAGTCAAGACCTCCTATCTATCTATCTATCTATCTATCTATCTATCTATCTATCTATCTATCTATGTAATATTTATCTATCTGTACTGCAGTGTTAGCATCATAGGCACGTAAGCAGGCGATTCCTACTACTACTATCTGTCAACCCTCTATTTATAAAAAGCAGAGCTAAATTATTACAGTATATACTTTCTTCCTGCATCGGGAATGTATAAATCCCTTATTTTGTACTTTAAGAGGCTTTCCACATATATCAAGATATCAATGACCTGCCCCCAGTCCTTTACAACAATCTCTGGTGCAGGAACATTCACAGAGAACAGAGCCAGAAGCAGACAGCAACATTTTCTATGTAGAGGCCACACCAGGCTACTACAAACAGAAAGTATCAGTCTGCTTCTGGCATGTTATATTCCTCTGTTATATTCATTTAATTCATCATTTTTAGGGTTCCTGAGACTTTTGGGGCTCATCATTCATGAATCATATTATACTCTGGTGTCTCTTCGGACCCTACGGTCATTTGGGCATTCCAAAAATTAATAGTTGTACTCACCTTCCTTGAACTCTCTAGTGCTCCTTCCAAGCATCTGGTGCTCCATTCTGTGCATCTTTAGTCCTCTGGGTGACATCAGTGGTCTCAGTGGAATAAAAATAGCACCTCTGTTTCAGACTGAATGCATTTGGTCCAAAAAGTGCTTTAACCCCTATAAATAATATTGGACTTATTGATCCTGTTATTACATGATAGCAGAGGATGTGGAGCTCTGCATTAGAAACTATATAGAATATTGGACAAAGTCACCCTTAAAGAAATCATGTGTTTGCCCCAAGAATTAATGGAATGAATATCCCAATTTCTGTAGTTACATTGTGTCTCCTAATAGGTTTGATGAATAAAAAAAAATATGAAGTTATTGATCTGATCTTTTTTATTCCCCTTCAGAAATGTCCTGAAGAACTTAAAGGTAAGTCAGCACTGACAAGAATGTATATATATTGTTACCATTGCAAGGGATGCCTTATATGCTTATCCACAATACAGTTGTGATACGCCAATATCATCATATAAATCTTTATTTTATACAGTTGAAGTAAAGTTTTTAGGGCCTTGTACCCTAACCAACTTTAGACGTTTTCTCATAATTCTAACAGTTGCATACCGTTTCCCCAAAAATAGCAGTGGTTTTGTTGAATTGCCTAATATAAGGCACCCCCTGAAAGTAAGACATCCCCCCAATAATAATAATCTTTCTGCGCAAAGATTGTATGAATGAAAACATTGCAGCTGGCTGAACACTGTGCGCGATGTTCCGTGTGCACAGGTACGCCGGCCGCTGATGCCGCTACGATACGTTGTATCCACTGTATCTACTGCTGTAGGATGGGAGATGCCCGCTGTGCATACACTAAGCATCGTATCGGCGGGGGGGGTCCACTCTCCCAGCTCATCCCATAGCAGTAGGAACAGTGGATACAACGTACGGTATCACAGCAGCATACAGTCTTTGCGCAGCAAGCACATCTCAGCGTAGCACAGTGGTGGCAGCAGCACACAAAAATAAAATAAGACATCCCCTGAAAATAAGACATAGCATATCTTTAGGGCCAAAATTTAATATAACACACTGTCTTATTTTCGGGGAAACACGGTATATATAAACAATGGGAGGAATTTATTAACACTCGAATTTCTTAAATTGGTTTTAATTCAATCCCCCAACAGGCGCTAGACACACCATATGCACCAGAATTACTAAGGAGCTTTGGTCTCTTAATAATTCTTGCATGTAGGAATGTGCATGAACTCAAATCTATTCCAATCTGGGGCTGGTGTAATTTTTTGGTATGATTCCGTTCACGTTTTTTGTCATGAGTTATAGTAGATCTGACAGACTGGGTTATTCCTGCCCTGCTCGGCCCACTGTGTAAAAAGTGACAATAAGGTTCAGAACCTGACATATGTCATTGCTTATCAAAAGTATACCAAGTTGAGATGCTTTTTTAGCCACTTTCTAGGTGCAGCCCTGTTAAAATATTTCTATTAAGATATTTTCACACTGCCGTCATTGAAGTCCATTGTTCTGATCTGTCATAGTCTGATCAGAGCAACGGACTGAAGTTCTCTACATCTGTATCTATCTCCATTCACTCCATTCCTTCTGGTTTGTTGTATTTTCTAATAGAAGAGTCAGGCAGGTACATCATTCTCTCCCATTAGTAAGGAAACAAGAAGGAGGAAAGATTCTGTCGTGGTTTTTACCATTACAGTGAATGGAGATGGATGAAGATGGAAGGTACTCTGCCTGCACCAGACATTCTGTCGGCCTTTTAGTCCACTATTCTGATCTTATAAAGGATCAGAGCAATGGACTGCAATGACAATAGTGTGAATATATATCCCTACATAATTGTTAGGCAGAGGTTACACTGTGATTTTGGCTGTGACTTCTGTGCTGCTATACTCCAAGCATCACCATAACATCTACTGAGTAGAGATGAGCAAGTAGTACTTGATCGAGTAGGTATTCGATCGAATACTACGGTATTCGAAATACTCGTACTCGATCGAGTACCACTCGCTGTTCGAAGTTAAGATTCGATGCAGAACCAGCGTTGATTGGCAGAATGCTATACATTGCCAATCAACGCTGGTTCTTCTCTTACCTTTAGAAGTCTTCTCCCTGCGCAGCATCCCCGCGTTCTCTTCCGGCTCTGAATTCACTCTGCCTAGGCATCCGGCCTGGGCAGAGTCGACTGCGCATGTCCACTTGTAGTGCGGGCATGCACAGTCGGCTCTGCCCAGGCCTGATGCCTAGCAGAGTGAATTCAAGGCCGGAAGAGGACGCGGGGACGCTGCGCAGGGAGAAGAATCCAGCCCGACCCTCACTCATGGACTTAGTAAGTAGAATTTGATCGAATGTTGCGTACCCTTGAAACGAGCATTTCCCCCCATAGACTATAATGGGGTTCGAAACCCATTCGAACAGTCGAACAGTGTGCGGCTGTTTGAATTGGATTTCGAACCCCGAACATTTTAGTGTTCGCTCATCTCTACTACTGAGCATGTGTGACTATTGGTATTAGACACATTAGCTAGACATATTTAGGGAAATTAAAGAACACCAGGGGGCACTATAACAAGTATGTAAATGCAATATTTAGATTTCACGTTGTAAGTTATTTTTGGTACATGCCAACCCAAATAATGTGTGTATGTTTTCAATTTTAGATATTGTCCTGACTGAGGATCTGTTACAGAGATTCTCTACGAAGATGGATTTACAAACTGCCACTACAGTGGTGCGCAGTATGGGATTATCAGATGTAAGGATTGAGAACATTAAAGACAATCATGTAAATCACAGCGAGGAGAAAACATATTATATGCTGAAAGAATGGCATCAAAGTTATGGAGGTAATAAACCATTTCCAAAACTTCTGGAAACTCTCCAAGAACTGAATAAAAATCAGATCATAAAAGATCTAATACAAATTGCTAGAAACCATGGACAGCCAAGCCAAAGTTAATGGTTCATCTCATTGTGCTGTTCTCAGGGAACAAGTTATAAAATGGTAGATGTAGAGTTGGTCCTTACCCAAGAGACTCCATAGTACCCTTGAGCTTTTTAATAAAATTCTATAAATCCTAATGTATAAGGGCCTATCCTAGCTTAGGGACTGGGGACAAGTTTTATAGGTGGATGTTTTTGTGCTCCCAGATTCTCCATCTTATCCTAAATGCTTGTGTTGTCCGTATTTTATTGGATCTGGACGTAAGAGGCCACCAAAAACATGTCATGAGAATAAAGCAATTTAGAAATTAAAAAAATAGTAAATTTGGTATTCTATAGCGAGTCACCAAAGATCTGCTGAATGCCATTGGTCTGGTCCTTAGAGGCAGATGCAGGAAGAAAATCCAGCTGGCCATATGGGATAAGAAGCCATGAAATGCATGAATGGGCTAAGCTCAGCAAACTGGGAACTGATCTTACTTGGAGGCTTCGTTGAAATAAGTTCTCCATGCACTGACTTATGCCAAGTTCACATCTGTGTTTCGGTTTCTGCTCAGGGAACCCACTTGGGGACCTCCCGGACGGAAACCAATAGTCATAAAAAAGCAGTTACCTAAGGAAACCCGCGGACCCCATAGACTATAATGGAGTCCGTGTGGTTTCTGCAAAAAATATGTGGAGAGAAAAGTGCTGCATACATTGCTTTTCTGTTCGCATGTTTCGTGCAGAAGCGACACGGACCCCATTACAGTCTATGGGGTCTGCGGATGTCACAGGTAATCACTTATTATGCATATAGGTTTCCGTTGGGGGGGGGCCAAGTGGACTCCCCGACCAGAAACCCGAACCTGGCCTTAGTGGTGGGCATGTGCTGATATACAGCAGCTAAGCTGAGAAAACAGAGCTACAGTGTAAATCATGGGGGAGACACAAAGCAGTAACCTGAGCCACCGATGAGACACAGGGTTGATTTCAGACTACCGCAGTCTTCTATGAAACAGTGCACCTAATGTAAGTTGCTGTGACCGATCACATAGTAGCTATGGACTTATGGAGCGGAGGGTAATACCGCAATAATATAGAAACTGTAATATTACCGCAATAACTTAGAAACTATACAGTATAGCAGGTAGGCCTTATCATGTGTAACCCCCTCACAGGAGTTACTTATGGTTATTTGGCCATATAAGTGCCTTACATGTTATGATAGTTTGTATATGTTGTCATGTTTATTCTGTATTCATTTGTGTAATGTTGTTAAGCTATTGTTCTCTGGTTTCACTTGCTAGTGAGCTGTGGTCTCCATAGCAACACACACTATAGTGTGCAGATCTGTAGCTGGAACAGGAAATAGTCATAGCAGGGAGAGGAAGTAGTATTCTGTAAGAGCCAGGGAAGGAGAAGCAAGGAGAAGTGTGGCAGTGGCCATCTTGTGTCAGACACTGTGCTGTGAGGATTGCCACAGCAGCAGCAGGACAGAGAAGCTGTGTGACAGCGCCCCCATCACTATCAGTAAGAGGACAGGATTATATCAGGCTAAGCAGAGCTATAACCCTGGCAGCCTGCACCTACCTCTACAAGGTAACTGGACTCCTACAGAAGTTCCAGAAGCTGGACCTGCAGACATCTTAGACTTTCTGCTAATACATGGGAAGGTGTCATCCAGCTACAAGCCACTGTGCCACAGCTCACTGCTACAGGACAAGTGACCAGCAGATGCCTGTTACAATAAAGCAGTGAGCACTTCTACTGATCCTGGCCTGGACATTGCCTTCCTTGCAGCTATGCCCTGGGCTAAAGCTCTTTGTTGGAGTAGAGCACTGGCACCCACATCACCATCTCAGCCCAGGGACCAGCGGGTGTCTCATTACTCCAACTGGCGTCACAACTAACCGACTCTGCCTATTACCTTGTGCACCTCTCTTAGGAGTTCTGGTGCCTATAAGGTCACCGTGACAGTCCAGCCTCCTGCACGGTTCTCCCGGGGTGGTCGCACATGCACAAAAACTTATATACAAGACCACATAGTACAATACAAACCCTTACCTAAAAGAAAAGATTTACGTCTTCCAGATTACCATATATAAAATATGCCGGCCTCCTCAGAGACAAAGCCTTTCATAGTAAAGCTGTGGGTCACGCTTCCAGTTGAGTTTACCAAGGAAAATCTTGCTTGAACCAGATATTTTCCCTGTAGTAGGTGGCACAGCGGAAATGTTGTATACTAGAACAGCATCCTACTCTATAGGGGAATCTCGAGTAAGGATCCCCAACAAGGGATATGACCTAGAGTTGTCCGCTAAATAAGTCAGGATGTAAATTTATATGACTGGATGGAATGGATCATGTGACTGCGCCCACAGCATTATGTATACTGTACATAGATCTTAATGTGAGAAATGTGTATGTTTACATGTGTAGCATTATATGATGTAAATACAAATAAAGAATATATTTTTCACCTGATCTGAGTATTGGATTTATTTACTCGCTGTGTGGGACGTACCTGTTATACCGGTGCAGCAAGTAGAAAAAAAAAATCAGGTTCTCCAAAATAAGACAGGGTCTTATATTATTCTTTGCTCCAAAAGATGGGTTAGAGCTTATTTTCCGTGGATATCTTCAGGGATCTGAAGACCCCCTTACACCCAAAACTATTAGAGTTGACAAATGCCAATGCAGTGTCCCAGAACGAAATGTTAACGTTCTGTTTAAGTTGTCACTATGTCACCATATTGTCTCTTATATTGTCAGGTGGTAGTGTCTGATATCAGCTATTTTACTGTGTGCTGTATATTGTATTCTACTGCATTACTTAGCACACACTGAGGTTTGCCTGCAGTAGTGTAAGGGTTAACTAGCTTTGCAAACCCACATGTTTTAGCATCGTGCTACTTCAGTCACATGTTTTGCTCTCAGCCTATAGGAGCACAAGCTGCTTCTAGGGCGAGCTGAGACTTGTCCCTAGTCCAGCCCCTGCGTGCACATGGTGAGGCGATTGCAAAATGAGTCTAGGCCTGGCTTCCAGCTGGTACACATGTCTGCCAGCATTGCTCCAGGCTGGTCAGAACCTCACATGGGCTATACCCAGCTACCAGTCCATACCAACTACGGAGCTTTCCTACCAGTCCACGCCTGGGAGATCATCTAAAAAGTCTATTCCTGTTCTATTGGCCTAAGCCAGAGGAATAACCAGTTGGATAAAGAAGTCCTCTGCCTGGATCCACGCTTCTCATGGGTTCCCCAGCTAGATCTAAGCGGCTTCCACGTCGTTGATTCACGGCTTTAGCACCCTGCGATTGGGCATTGCTCTAGCACCTACTCTGTAAGTACTCTCTTGCACCACATTGCACAGTATAGCCAAGCTGTGTTGAATCTCCCAATGTAGAACTAAAGCTGCACTGGACTGTGTACCATTTAAAGGGGTATTCCCATGACTCTTGTTCACTAACCTGCAGGCTGTTGTGCTCTCTTCACTTCCTGCTTTTCTCGGCACATAGGTGGGCGGGGTTTCACTTGCACGGGATTGGTTGTAAATGAATTACCACAATGTGAAGCTGATGTAGAGGCTGATGTAGCAGAGCTGGATTTGAGTCAGCTTGCATTACATACAGAGGTAATGGACTCCCTATCTTAGCCCTTATCAGCCAAATTCAATTAAACCCACTGATAAGAGCTCAGAAATCCTGGAGCTCTCACCTCCCCTATCTGAGAATCTCCACTACATAAAAGACACAAACAGCTCAGAGCTGCTCCCAGCCCCTCCCTCCCCCTCTGAGAGCAGGCAGCTACATCACTAGACAAATGAGCAGATAATCCCAAGGGCCATAGAAATGGAGTGTAAACAATTAAGTGAATAAATTAAGATAGCGGCCAAACAAAGCAGTTTTGATAAAGCAATGTATTTAGGAAAAGTCTTAAATCCACATAAACTAGCAGTATAGATAGGATCCTTGTGATGGGACAACCTCTTTAACCATTACCTACCCAGAATCTGTATACCTGCTATTGCAGAGGATATGGGCCTTTGACTGAAGTGCTGAAATTACTTGTGATCAGTGTAAGGCCGGGTTCACACGGAGTTACGTGCCGCGAGATTTGGCACGTAGATGCCGCGTGACCCTTTGCGTGCCGTACACGCTCCCATTCATTTCAATGGGAGCGGGGAGCGTATGCGCCGTGCTAGTTTGCGGCCGTGAATAAATGCACGGCCGCAAACTAGCGCGGCGCATACGCTCCCCGCTCCCATTGAAATGAATGGGAGCGTGTACGGCACGCAAAGGGTCACGCGGCGTCTACGTGCCAAATCTCGCGGCACGTAACTCCGTGTGAACCCGGCCTAAAAGCTATACTGCTATTTGCTACCAAAGGAGACTGTGATATCTGTACTTTGCCTGCACAAGAGATTTTTCAAGTAAAGTTCTTTAAAACCGTTGTTACTGGACTCTTTGTCACCGAAGTCATTCCAGGCTGTGCTCTGTAGAAAGGTAACAGCCGAAAGTGAAAGGAAAGGTACATGTGTGTGACAGGGGAACAGGGCTGTGACACAACTGTAACTACTACCCCCATCAGCCCTGGACTACCACTGCCATCATGCACCCCCTTGCTCAATGCACCAATGGTGGATGGGTTTCACAAACAGATCTGCGTCCGTCCTGTCAAAGACGTGTAAGGGGGCGTTCACACTACCGTCGGTGTCCGACAGGTAGTGTCCGCTCCTAATGTCTGCTCAAAATCTGGCACGGACATTAGGAGCGGACACTAGCTGTGTCCGTGACACCTGTCATTTATTTAAATGGGCATCGGGTGCGTTCTTTTGCACTCCGTGCCCGTCCTTCTCTGTCCGCAAGTGAAGATGTCCGACTTCTCAAGCGGACAGAAAAACCCGACAGAGCCAGCGCCCGCCTCTAATAGCTGCGATCAGTGCCGACACCAATCGCAGCGTTTAACACTTTAGATGGCGTGGACCATCAACAGAGGATGGCGATTGGTTGCCATGACAGCTGGGAGCCTATTGAAGGCTTCCAGGCTTGTCATTACATTAGTTCTATTACACGCTGCCATAGACATATAATGTAGTAGAGTAGGTGTATAGTTTGAGCAATTAGACCCCCTAGGGACCTTGAAACCCTGAAAATAAAAAAAAAATCCAAAAACAAACATGTTTAAAAGTACAATATATATATATAAAAGTTCAAATCACCCCATTTTCCTAAATCACAAAAGTAAACTAACAACTTTGGCTCCCCCGTGCTCAAACTATTGAAGTAAAATATAATAAAATAAAAATAGTTATCCCATAGGGTGAACGTCAAGAAAAAATCTAAATGGTCAAATCCCTGTTTTTTCAATACTTCATTTTTTATTTTATAGTGAACACCATAAAAATTAAACCCACAAGAAATTAATGCAAATGCTTTTTTTTATTCTTATTCCATCTCTTTCTGAATTTTTTTCCAGCTTGCCAGTACATTGCACAGGATATTGAATGGCGCCATTACAAAGTGCAATTTTTTTTAGCGAACAATATGCCATCGTGCGAGTCTTGGAATGTGAGGAGGGAAAAATGGAAATGCAAAAACGAAAATTGTCTTGGTCCTGAAGGAGTTAATGATATACAGTATATACTGATTGCAATTCATAGTAGCTGTACTTTAACACAACCACTAGATGGCGGAATAGGATTATACAGTAACAATAGGGAGCTACATTGTATCTGCTGAGATACAATTGCTGAACAAATCATAAACAGACAGTTGACACTCTGACCCCTTTCTGACCCCTTTACCATTCACTTGCATAGGGCTGAGCTGTAGGACCAGGCTCTGCTGCCTGTACAGATGGACGCTGTACACTGCTCATTACAAAAAATATTGTGTTGGAAATAATGCACAAAGCACACATAACCCCCGATAAATTGAGGATCAATAGGGGACGAGAGGTATACCATAAAATGATAGACTGTCTTCACATCTCCATTTGGGTTCCCATTTTATTGTTCACTTATAGCATTAGAAAAACAAATCCCAACCGGGATGGATGTGTCACATGAGGGACAAAAACAAATTCTTATCGACTCGCTAGATTGTAATTTGATCCATCACATTACCATTATAGCGTTCACCATGCTGGGTGAAAAACTTCCGCACACACATTTTTGGTTGGTAACCTGAGATGGAGGCTCCTAACCAAACATTCAGTATAGATGTGATCATAACCTTATGTTTATCCCATTGAGATTATTGGGTAGTAAAATCATGAAAAAATCATTAGTTTTATGTAATTGGGCTCATAGTAATTGATATGGAGGGTCTGCCTATATAGTTACAAGTTATATTGATTATAACTATGTCCTACTGTGAAACTGTTCACCATTATATTGTACATTCATTTTTAGCAAAGTGTAATACCTGTGCGAACTTCTTGGAAACTTCCATCTCTGCAATTGTGTAATACTTATCACCTTCCTAGTATCTACCGCTCTTAAAAGCCTTTTATCTGCACAGATCTAGATAATCCACACACCAAGCCTTCCCCTCCTCCATACTGCTCCTATGGCCTTGTATGAATTATTAGAACGTGCTCAGATAAGACCAACCTTTGAACTATTAGTCCCGCTGTGATACCCGGCAAGCAGCCAGATTTTGCACATTCCCAAAAGTCCAATAAGAATTGGTAAACCTGCAGGTCATGACATAATATTATATCAAGTCGCCCACTGGCACACATTTATTTCCCTGTTGACAGAATATTAAGGGGATATTGTCACTCCTTGGGGAGAGACCACCATATAGGTGTGTGGAGACTTATTAAGCCTTTAGCACTCCACTTGGCAAGGGACCATGGTCCCCGACAGAATATTACAAAGACATGTTTCCAGCCTAGGCATGGTCATGACAATAGGGATCCCCAAGTCCCAGCGAAGTGTAAGTGGAAACCATATGGCCCCATAGATTAAGGCTATATTCATATGACAAGGTGCAAAACAGCTGTGACATCACACGGCCATTATTCACTGTCATGTGAATGTTGTCTAAAGGGCCAATTGGTGTTTTGCCCTTCTTTGGTCTTTGGAGCCATTTTTTGTAGGGTTTATCAGCTATTCTTAGCTCAGCTCCCATTTCTATTATCATCTATTTCTTACGATTATCCTAGAAAGCCCCTTCTATGTTTTATTTTTTATATCAATTTTTTTCACTATTTTTTAGGTATTGGTGCTGCAATTTAATGTAAATGAAATCTAGACAGACATATTAGGGCCGATTTATCAAGACAAACATCTTCCAACATCCGAACCCCTAAACAAAAATGAGCAAGGAGTTGGCGTAGATTCTGGCCTCATATACACAAAAATGTCTGGTATAAATGATAAAGAAATGTAATGGAACTAGCGTCCCTATGAGGTAAGCGGTGTGCTAGGCCCAGAACTTAAAAAGCCACAATTTTTGCACAAAAATTCTGTCCTACGTAAAAAATTGTGACTCCTTCATCGCTTCTATGACAGTTTTGTTAAATCGGCCTCTATATACAGGGTAACATATGATGGTTACAAAGGAACATTCGTATTGTATTATATACTGCTCTATAGTCCGTAGGCGTGACCTGTGGAAATTGGGCAATTGGCATAGTCCTCATGGGGTTTTTACCTTCCTCTGGATCATCACTGTAGGGATTGTAGGGTTATAGGATGGACTTGATGGACTCATGTCTTCATCCAACCTCATCTATTATGTAACTATGTAATTTTGGATGATGTAGAAAATCTTCCTCTGACTGTTATGTTAGAAATGTTGTCAACAACAAAATTGTTAGTAATTCTCTTTGTTGGCCAGCTTTCTGCTGTTGGCAGTGTATGACTATGACAACAAATGCAGTGTTCCCTTGACCCCAAAAATCTGAAACGGGGCCACCAGCATGTCACGTGTATGACATTTAGAACCATGAGTGTTTTGCTAGGTTCAGACCAAGCGAGCTATAATGGGGTCCACATGGTTTCCACCCCATTTCCGCTCAAAAAGTGTGGAAAAATAAGTCCTGCTTGGACTTTTCTCTCCACATTTTTAAAGCGGAATGGAGAACAGATTTCTCGAGCGGAGACCGGGTACATGTCTGAACCTACGCTTAGACACTAGATCTCAAGAACTCTGCACCTATTATGTAAACTATGACTCCTATTTCCTTTCCTTGTATACTGGATTATCGTACACTTTTGACCTATACTAAATTTTTAAACCTAAGATTTGCCTTCGGTGAATCATAGATTAGTCTATAATACGTACAATAGGCACAGTTTCCTCAATGTTAACCTTACGAACTTTTGGCTTCAAAGAAAAGCTTCATGCTGACAGTCTGCCAAGAAACCTCTTCTCCCGAATTTCAGAAGAACTTGTAAGCAGATGACGGGACAAAGTAATTAGGAGATTACAATATACAATTCCAGACTTTTCACCAGCCTGTATAGATTCTGTAATTTGGAAAATATATTTAATCCATTGTATCAGATTTATTATTTATGGTCTGTGAAATCTACAACCAGACTGTGGTAAGTTTCATGAGAATTAGAGGTTGTGACGTTACTTACATTATTCGGATTAGAAGAGCTTAGGTATCTTTGTACATAAGTGGGGGGAGTGGGGTGTGTGGGCCATGGGTCAAGAGGGCTGTCAACAATTTAGTTTGCAGTAACTCAAGAATTCCAACTTCTTCTGCAACCAATTTAGTACAATAATGTGACTTGATTAAAGATGAGTGAACTGCTTCGTAATGAGATGGGCTTCTTGAGTTGGTGAACTCAAAAGATTTGGGGTTCTTCACCCATGAATGAGGTATTATATTCTGGGGTCTCTTCACATTTCAGAATATAATAAGTGCTGGGACTCATGAAGAGGTATACGAGGGGCTAATGTCGTTATATACTACATTGTACTGTATAATGTACGCAGAAGTATCAAAAGGTAATTTTGCCCCGGACAACCCCTTTAAGTATAATGGTCTTTCATTTTTTTCAAAAAGTGAACTGAAAGTTTTTGGAACTAGGCCAATTCACGTCGGACTGTTACAGAGATCTTACTGATCTTGGCTGCCTATACACTACTAGCTATTTTCTTATGAAATGTGTTTTTAATTATGTAGAATTATCTAATCTAATGTTTTTATGACACTCGGGAATAGGAAATGTAGATGTTAAGAATAGAACAGAATCGAGATGATATTAGGGAAAACAGGAAAACATGAATCTACTGTGCTTTGTACTACTATTGGAAAACTAATGAAATGTCAGGAAAGGAATATTAGTTTTACTAATTTAAGACTTTCTCAGAAATACAATACAAATAACTACCCGGCACAGTATGAGATCATGTCACCCAGTCACTGGCTTGTAGCCACTGGGTGTGGTGGCAATATGGCGCTGGCGCAACCAGCACCACTCTTCTTCTTTACCACTGCCAATGTTCTGCATCTTGGTGCAGCCCTTGTGGTGCATTTGCACAGACACAATTCACACCCTCTAGGTCACCTGGACGTCCACAACGAGGGTGGACAATTTACCATGTATCACTACAGATCCCAAGTAGAGATGAGCGAACAGTAAAATGTTCGAGATTCGATATTCGTTTCGAGTAGCCCCTCAATATTCAACTACTCAAATCGAATATCGAACCCTATTATAGTCTATGGGGGGAAAATGCTCGTTTCAGGGGTAGGCAACGTTCGATCAAATTACACTTACCAAGTCCACGAGTGAGGGTCGGGCTGGATCCTCCGAGAAGTCTTCTCCGTGCAGCGTCCCCGTGGCATCTTCCAGCTCTGAATTCACTCTGCCAGGCATCGGGCCTGGGCAGAGCCGACTGCGCATGCCCGCACTACAAGCAGACATGCGCAGTCGGCTCTGCCCAGACCCGATGCCTGGCAGAGTGAATTCAGAGCTGGTAGACGCCACGGGGAAGCTGCATGGAGAAGACTTCTAAAGGTAAGAGAAGAACCAGCGTTGATTGGCCGACTGTATAGCATTTGGCCAATCAATGCTGGTTCTGCATCGAACTTTTCCATTCGAATAGCGAGTGGTACTCGATCGAGTACGAGTATTTCGAATACCGTAGTATTTGATCAAATACCTACTCGATCGAATATTACTCGCTCATCTCTAAGGCTGTATTCACACAGAGTAACGCCAGGCGGTTTTTGTGTGTTTTTTGCACATAGCGCCGCGTTTACGCCGCGTAGCGCCGCGTTAACGCCGCGTATACGCCGCGTTAACGCCGGGCAACGCCAACGCTAAATAGCGCGGCGTTAACGCGACGTATACGCGGCGTTAACGCGGCGCTACGCGGCGTAAACGCGGCGCTATGTGCAAAAAACACACAAAAAACGCCTGGCGTTACTCTGTGTGAATACAGCCTAATCCCAAGTTCTCGCTCACCAGTTGTATGCTGAGGTGTACTGGTTTCACGAGATAGTTAACATCTTAGGCGTAGGTGTCCCTCTCACATGTGTCAGCCGATTTTCCAATGGCAAGTTGGAAAACTGGATTAATTTAATATTTTTTTCATGAATAGTCACATACAATTTTTTCGAAAAAGCACAGTTTTTTTAAGGACTTTGTATTCGAAATATTGTGTCATTTGCTGATAAGTTCCCTTTACCTGTTATCGAGCTTCAGTCTTTAGTAAATAGTATAGTAAAGGCATAAAACGACAAGTTCCCCATGTACTCTTCTCTTTTTACGACTATTGTTAGAACATTTCTGCCATGCAGTTACTCTGAACAATAAAAGAATAAACTACTATATCTCTGACTTACATTCAATAGATAGTACTAGTACTATGTTCTAGTGTACTAGATGTACTAGTCTGAAAAAATCTTAGAAAATCTGTGTGAGTCGCCTTTCTCAGGAATTGCAAAAAAAATGGCAGGAATTTATCATCTGTGGTATTTTTTATGTTGATTTTTCTGCAAACGTTGTCAATATTGGCAACATATTAATCAAAATTTTATTTTTCATCTTTAAATGTGTCCAGAGATTTTTCCCCCCGTTTTTCTCGCTGCCTACCTACCAAAATGACAAGAAAAGTTTTGCTAAATTTTCAAAAATTCCTTAATATTCTGTCTAAATGCTTCATATCAATCCATTGGGTTTTATACTACCATAGTAATACTAATATAGTACTGTAGAATATAGACTCCATCACAGTATATGCTTATACCCCTTAATGTTGTACATAGCAATGCTTTCTATAAGTTCCCAGGGACTGTAGATTTGGTTCTTATATGTGTCGGTTCACTTGGAATGTATCCAAAAATATAGAATGTACAATAAAACTTTTTTCTGTGTATCACCCAAAATTCCAGTGATCAATGGCCATAGAAGATGGTTAGTATGCTAGTTAGGTGAGTGATCAGTGGTCATCTAGGGGGACTTCTCATAGAAGATGGTTAGTATGCTAGTTAGGTGAGTGATCAGTGGTGATCTAGGGGGTCTTCTCATAGAAGATGGTTAGTATGCTAGTTAGGTGAGTGATCTGTGGTCATCTAGGGGGTCTTCTCATAGAAGATGGTTAGTATGCTAGTTAGGTGAGTGATCTGTGGTCATCTAGGGGGTCTTCTCATAGAAGATGGTTAGTATGCTAGTTAGGTGAGTAACCAGTGGTCATCTAGGGGGGTCTTCTCATAGTATTGTAGATAGGGGAGTGATCTGCTGAAGAAGTGGTCTTTTGGAGAGGCGTTACTCTGTGATGAACATACAAGGAATACACATATGTCATGACTATAATATAACTTATTCACTTTTCATTATTTGTTAGTCTCAGCAAACTCCGTACGTTTTATGCCACTATAGCCATCGGAACAACCAGTCATATCTATAGACATAATCTAGTGTGGTCACTGACCAGATCATACTCTTACTGCTCAGCTTGGGGTTATCCCTGTTACATTTTAGTGATCTAAGCAGATTAGGATCTACATAAAGTGACAGACAGATGAGGTGTCAAAATGTCTAGGGGTCATTCAACCAAACATATTTTTGGTCCATTTTACACATATACATTTTTTTGCCAGTAATAGGAATGGATCCCATCACTGTAACTTAGACATCTCATTTGAGAATGTTATTTCGAGAAATGGAATTTGCCTATTTTGGTAAAAAAAAAATATATATATATATACTGTATATATATATATATATATATATATATATATATATATATATATATATATATACACACATTACAGATTCTTCCCGCAGATGGCCTTCTTCCTGCATGAACATCTTAAATGTTTATAGACCAGTTTGAGGCCTCAGTGGTGACCTGGGGGCCAGATAAGATGGCAGGTGACCGAGTTCACATCTGTGCTACAATGTCTGTCTCTAGGACAGTTTTAAAAACGATGGCTATGTGATGGACCCCATTATGGTTGTGTATTATCACTATGTTAGCAGTCCATCTGTCCCTTGCACTGGTCTTCCAATGAATTAGAACAACAGATAGTCCAGCGTTGGTCTGTACCAACCTAGAGTAAGAGGAATTGAGTTCAGAAGGCTGCTGCAACCGGAGTGGCCATATCGGAGACAATTCCTGTATTATGTATGTATGTAGTACAGCACAGTGTCCATTATGACAAATAAAAATGTAATTGACAGAATTTCACAGAGAATTGCAGTCTCTAGAATGTCATGGAGTATAGTTCAGCACCCCAAAGACCTGGAAGTGCCAGACACAATGCATACAGAGATTTATCTATTTGATACATACATAGACTTATCTGTGTCCATTATGTATACTTATCTCGCCCTCCCGCAGTAAAGAAGAGTTGTTATTACCACCCAACTTAATAATGATAGTGAGATGTTTTTATACTGACTGCCAGATTGGAGTCTGGAAGGATTTTTTTTCTCCTGAAATGGGACAATTGGCATGAGCCTCATTGGGTTCTTCACCTTCCTCTGGATCAACACTGTAGGGGATTGTAGGGTTATAGGTTGGACTTGATGGACTGATGTCTCCATCCATCTACTATGTAACTGTAGTATTTGTTCACATCTGTCTCGTCTCTTCTGTTCACCATTATGTAGTCATGCATCATACAATGGATAACAGAGAGTGATGGACTCCATTGACTTATAAAGGGGCATTTTGGGGTTCTAGTGTACTGGCCAACATTTTGACATCCGCAATAGTTTAGCATACTGTACAATACTTTGTGTGAAATTGAGAATATAGAATGCACATTATCTTATGGATCAAAACTATTGGTTCTGATGGCTGGAATATTTCAATAATTTTCATATAAAAAGTCAAACAAAAACATTTTCTTTAAAATATGTTTATATGAATACTTGCTTTTAATAATACGTGATTTTCAGATGATCCGTTCCCTTTAATTCCCAACCAGTTTCAGTCTATTCAGGTTCCCCGTACAGTAAACTCTGATGAAGTGAAGAACACATAAAATGACAAATTTCCTGTAATATTGTAAGTCTCTATCTGACTATTTATGGAACATTTCTGCCATGTTCTTCTCTGTTCTTCGGAAGACTAATACAATAAACTATGTCCCTCACATTCATAAAGTCGGTGCCAACATGTCTTAGGAATGACAAAGCTTTATATATCTTGTTTGTCACTAAAAGTGATGTTTCGCCACCTCCACTAACACCAACTCTTTGTATCCTGTGTGTATATGAAGCTATTTCTGTGTTTCTGCCTTAATGTTCTGATGTGTTTGTCAAAACCGTTTCACAGACTAGAGCCTTATTGACTGATATGACCTTTATCCATTTTATAGAACAAAAAAATAACCCCATAAAAATTGCCGTTACTTCTTGGAAAATACCTACATTTCAATTTGCACAAAGAAAAAAAACATATAAAGTTTCAGTAAAATTTCCCTATGAAGTATTAATCAGAGACAGAGGGTTCTTAGCTGAGCAGAAGGCCCTCGTAGACATTGAGCTTCATCCTCTAGATCAGTGATGGCGAACCTTTTAGAGACAGAGTGCCCAAACTGCAACCCAAAACCCACTAATTTATCACAAGTGCCAACATGGCAATTTAACCTTAATATTGTGCGGATCCACAATTGCACACAATTACAGACCTGCAAAATAGGGTCATACAAATGTGGCTTTATAGAGCTTTCTGCTCCACTGTGACCCCCACACAGTACAATCTGCTCCACATTGGCCCCCAGACAGTACAATCTGCTGCACAGTGGCTCCCACACAGTACAATCTGCTCCACAGTGGCCCCCACACGGTACAATCTGCTTCACAGTGCCCCCACACAGTACAATCTGCTCCACAGTGGCCCCACACAGTACAATCTGCTCCACAGTGGCCCCACACAGTACAATCTGCTCCACAGTGGCCCCCACACGGTACAATCTGCTTCACAGTGACCCCCACATAGTACAATCTGCTTCACAGTGACCCCCACATAGTACAATCTGCTCCACAGTGGCCCCCACACAGTACAATCTGCTGCACAGTGACCACCACACAGTACAATCTTCTCCACAGTGACACCCACACAGTACAATCTGCTCCACAGTGGCCCCCACACAGTACAATCTGCGTCACAGTGACCCCCACACAGTACAATCTGCTCCACAGTGGCCCCCACACAGTACAATCTGCTGCACAGTGGTCCCCACACAGTACAATTTGGTCGACGGTGGTTCCCACACAGTATAATCTGTTCCACAGAAGGGTGCCCAAAGAGAGGGCTCTGAGTGCCACCTCTGGAACCCGTGCCATAGTTTTGCCATCACTCTCTAGATCCAGTATTCAAGTCAGATCAGAGCAGTTATTAGGAAACTGCATGGGCCATTTATATGGTCTGCAACATGCAAACACTCAGGTTACATTTCTGGATAGAATTGCTATTTGATGCTAGTAATAAGCTGGCAGTTGTTGTTGTGTATTCAGTTTTACACTTGGAGATAGATAGTCAGGTGTCAAGGCTCTTTAATGGTTTGTATGTTGACTTGCATGTGTTTTTATGACTTTTTATGCCATGTATTCCAGTATTAATTTTGCAGTCACATAATAAAGTTGTTTTATATGGCTACTATGCAATGTCAGTTTCATAAGTCTTTGTCTCTGTAGTTTTTATTTGTAACCTGATTCCTATCTTAAGGTTCTTTAAGAGCAACCATGAGTTTGCAGAGTAACTGGTGGGGTTTAGCCATAGGGGGTGCAAAGTTAGTAATGACTACCAGGCCCTGCAGCCTGAAGGGGGCCCACAAACCTCTATATAATATAAGTAAACAGCAGAATTGCAGATAGCATATGGTAAGTGGGGGGCCCAATACAAATTTTGCATTAGGGCCTAAGAGCTTCAAGTTACTCTGAAATATTTATGTAACAATTTATCGTATTTACAGCAATGACCACATTTCGTAGCCAAAAGATCAGAAAGGTATAAAAGGCTATTCCACTGCTAGAAACTACCGTAAAGCCGCAAGATCCCACAAGAACTGATAATGAGAGAAGGATTGGAAAGTTTCATCCAGGAAAGGAATATGTACGATTACCGGCATTAACACAATAATAAACCACTTTTACCCAGGGAGCCTCTGTCCTATCAATGTGTCAGGAAGGAAATACTCTATTGAAGACAAATTAGACATTTCATTGTAAGTTATCTTCCTCTGACTCAGTGAACAAATCTTTGACTAGGTGTGAAACATATAACAAACTAAACTCATAACTTTAAAGTGTTATTACTGCTTCAGCACATACAGGCTATTGTATCATGAAACGCTATACAATTTTCTTGTAACAGTATGACAATAATGCACACACTGATGTTACAGTACAGAGATAATACACACAGTGATGTTACAGTACAGGATAATGTACACAGTGATGTCACAGTACAGGGATAATACACACAGTGATGTCACAGTACAGGATAATACAGACAGTGATGTCACAGTACAGGGATAATACGCACAGTGATGTCACAATACAGGGATAATACACACAGTGATGTCACAGTACAGGGATAATACACACAGTGATGTCACAGTACAGAGATAATACGCACAGTGATGTCACAGTACAGGGATAATACACACAGTGATGTCACAGTACAGGATAATACACACAGTGATGTCACAGTACAGGGATAATACACACAGTGATGTCACAGTACAGGGATAATACACACAGTGATGTCACAGTACAGAGATAATACACACAGTGATGTCACAGTACAGGGATAATACACACAGTGATGTCACAGTACAGGATAATACACACAGTGATGTCACAGTACAGGGATAATACACACAGTGATGTCACAGTACAGGGATAATACACACAGTGATGTCACAGTACAGGATAATACACACAGTGATGTCACAGTACAGAGATAATACACACAGTGAGGTCACAGTACAGGGATAATACACACAGTGATGTCACAGTACTAGGATAATACACACAGTGATGTCACAGTACAGAGATAATACACACAGTGATGTCACAGTACAAGGATAATACACACAGTGATTTCACAGTACAGGGCTAATATACACAGTGATTTCACAGTACAGGGATAATACACACGGTGATTTCACAGTACAGGGCTAATATACACGGTGATTTCACGGTACAGGGATAATACATACTGTATTAAGCCAGTCCAGGGCAAGCTGTCCTGGACTGGCTTAGCGTCACCGTCTCGGCAGCCCGACACGGGACGGTAAGCGAGCGGTGGATTGGGGAGGCCTTGTGGACGCAGAGCTGCTCAAGAGGCCTCCCTTCACGCTTAGCAGAGAGCAGGTCCTCTTCCTGCCTGCTTGCTGCCTGCTAACGCTCCCCGTCTGCCCTGCCCCCTCTGCTCCGCCCCCTCCTCCCGGAGGGAGGTTCACCCCTGATCATAACATAGGGATAATGTGCGTGCACACACACACAAAAAAAATCACTGCGTAAACTGTGACATCACAGCATATGAAGAAAAGTAAATAGAATTGATGATGTCACATGCAGATTGTAGTATGATAGCCCAGTAAAGTAATGGAGGTGCAGTCAGTTTTTTCCACGTCCCCTTCCATCAGCCATAGTTCCACTATTTGCACCTTAGACTATTTTCACATGTCAGTGTTTGGTCAGTGATTTTCATCAGTAGTTGTGAGCCAAACTAGGAGTGGGTTACAAACAGAACAGGTACAACTATTTCTATTATACCTGATCTAAGTCTAGACTGAACCAAATCACTGACCAAACACTGCCGTGTGAAAGCCGCCTTGGATCTCAGTAGTAATGGCCCATCAGTTGTTATATCTGCTCCCCCGGTAGTTACACCCAAGCTTCTGCTATATTCTCACCTTATCTGAGGTTACAATATTGACCTTGGTACAACATATTTATATGAGAGTGCAGCAAACTACAGTACAGCCAAGTACAAAAGAAAAGGGACTTTTTTGAGTTTTCGTAGTTGATCATTTACCTGGCAGAGGTGATATCAGGAAAGATAGAACATATCAATGCCCCTTTTTCTTTTGGCCTGCGTCACACACATTGTTTGAAAATATTAGGAATTAATGATACAAGCCCGTGCAAGGAAATGATGTAACATGAAAAGTGGGAGTAAAAGAATTGCAGGTGTTAGAACACGTAGACCATTGCCATATCTGTCAGAAAATATTTTCACTTCTAGAAATCAGTGACACCAGTGTGACCTAGTTTCATTTCTATGTAGGTCTCATGCATCCGTATACCAATATACAGAATAAATGTGCAGTGCAAGGAGGAAAGCTCTGCAGAGGGAACTGGTGCCCTTATACTTTCCTGCAAGGCTGCATATGACCTTATCTGACCCTACAATTAGAGATTAGGACCGCCCACTACACTCTTAGACCCCATGCACATGGCCAAGTGTGTTTCCAACGTAGGGCTAAGTTTCCTGCACAATACACTCAAATGACACTTAAGTCCGTTATGCATTCTATAAGGACTTCCAAGCCGATAGAACAGGTCCTACCTTATAGAAGTGCCCATAGAGTAGACAATATCACGTTTGTTTTTGGTGGACAGTCCCTTTAAGTATCCCTGGATCTCAGTATCTGATTTTCACCATTTGCTATTATACAGTTACTTCTGGCAAAATTATGTGAAAGGAAACCAGTAATAGTAGTAATGGATTGGAAAGGGCAGACTGATTTGTATTGCCCCAAGATCTCTCTGAGGCATAAAACTTGGCTGCAGCCATAATGGGGCTATTAGCAAAAGAAAAACTGATAACACATATGAAGCCTCATACATTGCCTAGGTATTTCAACTTTTGCTGAAAACTCAGGGACCCGTACACAGCAGATGACTAGGTGGCTGATTTTAGAAAAGAGACAACCCCTACAGGATACAGTGCCTGTTCCAAGCACATTATTGTAATTTTAGGGTAAAAAAAACTATTCTGGTAAATTTAGTGGTCCTTGTCCCATCTAGAAAATATATCCAGTATCTTGAAATGACCCCAATCTACAGCCGTATCGGTGCTTTCCTCCACTGACTCATGATGAACAATGCAACCATGGCAAATTCTCCTGAACTACTTTATCTAAATGATATTTTTTATTCTGTTTACTGGGAAATACCCTTGTGCTTCATGTATTGGTAAAAAAAAAAAAATCAGAAAAATTGTCCTCTCTGCCCATAGCCCAAGCAGTAGTATCCAAACCTCGGCCTGGCAGATTGTTACAGTTTCGCAAACAATAATGTGATAAAACCCTGAGTCATTTCATCATCATCCTCTGAGCTATGGACTCTATCAGTTATTTACATAGAACTATAGTTTTTATCCTTATTTTTTTACAGATTAGACCGTCAGTCAAGACTTTCTTAGGAATCCATCAAGCCATAAATGTAATCTTGTTATTCCTCTTTGAAGTACAAGCCAAGTGAGCAACTCTTCAGAGAACGACAATTTTTATGAGTTTCCTTGGTGTAAGCTTGTAATCCTGATATTCTGTCGACTGCCCTGACTTTACTATGTTAATGAATAGTCAGATATATACTAGTTTGCAGCTATATCTCTCTGGAGGTTTGGAAGACTTTTAGATCCTTCTACTACATTTCTACATTGAGGGACAACAAAATATTATGCCTTATAATTACCTTCTATCTGCAAATCGGACTCCCCTTCTATCTGCCGATATAGAGGCAATAAAAATGCAAAAAAAAAACCTGGCGTACATGCTTCACACCTCATTTCTATGTGTTTTAGACAACTTTCTAACTGTTTGTGAGCCCTGTCCAACTGGTGGTAGGGGGCTTGTTGAAAAGGGTCAGAGCTTAAAGGGGTTTCTGGGAATTTTATTTTATTTTTTTAAAGTTTGTTATTGCTATTAATGGGTTAATAAGTGCACCCAAATACCTTTAGCAGTGCTTTGAGTGATTTCTGGGTTTCTCTTGGAGCTTCTGGCATTCTCTGCATTTGTTTACAGGGGTAGCTTTCTGCTGTCTTAGGGGCAGTTCACAATTGTAATCCCCATTGAAATCAATGGGATCTTTTTTGAGCGCGCAAACTCTGACAAGCGTATACGTGCCAGACTGCGCGCCAGTTTACTCCGTGTGAACTGCCCCTTAGGGTCCGTTCCCATGATGCAACGGGGCGTTGATTCTGACATGTAAACTAGTGACTTCAATGGGTTCTGTTTAGCACGCGTAACACATTGAAATCAATGGGAGGCTTTTTAACCCATTGATTTCAATGTGTTACGCGCACTAAACGGAACCCATTGAAGTCAATGGGATTCTGTTTTACAGCGCTAACTCTGACACGAGTTTACGTGTCAGAATCAATGCCGTGTTACATCGCAGGAACGGACCCTTAGCCTACAACTCCCCCACTTAGCCCCCCACTCCCTCCCCTTCCTCTCTCACACTCCCTCCCTCTTTCCTTAGCTAGCCCGCAGACTACTAGCCCTACCTACCAAACTAACTCAGTTCCCCAACCCCCTCCCCACCCCATCATACTTACCTGTCTACTTGTCTCTATTGCGCAGGCGCTGACTTCCCTGAAGGAAGTGGCGCTTTGTGCCCAGCAGAAGAAGAGGACAAGAAGACATGTAAGTATGATGGGAATGGAGTGGGGGAAGTATTGGTGACTTTCCATTTCTGGAAAATGGAAACTAATTGCAAACGTTTCTACAATACTTTAATGCAGGATTGTAGCATGTAAAGGGAGTATATCAGGTGTACATTTCCTCCCAAATCAACAATAGTGAGTGTAGGGGCCTTTACTTGGAGCGGCAAGATAAATTTGTAGCAACGCAGATAAAAAGCATCATTTTATGCAAATCAGCTTACAAGTGCATCAGGGGCGCTACCTGATTTACTAGATTTGCCTACAGAATACTGCCGGTGCTCTGGCTCTCCTCTGAAATGGCAGCCCAATGATGGCGCTGGAGCTGTGCATGACATTTTCAGCCTCTCCAATACAGTTGGCGCCCTGAGACAGGGAATACATAGCTGAAGGTTGTAGACACCTTCAGTCTCTACAACCTTCCACCTTGGAACATGGGTGAAGACTCCTGGTCTCCTCCCACATAACAGAACCTCTTGGATGGGACATACCAAGCCTCAGTCCACAGTGACTCAGCCCATTTAAGGGGAAAATAAAGAGGTTACATGAGAGCAATGTACACAGTGGCATTGGAGCAGTGCAAATGTATTATAGAATTTTGCAGTGTCTTTTGGGATGTTGCACAGTGTGAAGATGAAATTAAGGGAAGTCTCACTCATTTTGCGGGGACTGTAAAATGCAGTTTTTTGTTTTTTGCTGAAGTTCCACAAAGGTCAACAACTTTAACCTTTGTGGATCAGCTTTCGCAACCAACATGGGACTTTATCTATAAAGGGGCTTTCTGGGACAATGATATTGATGACATATCTTTGGCTGCCTCCAGAACCACTGCCGATTAGCTGTTGAAAAACATTATGGTTCTTGGGTAAACTCTACTTACTCTTTTGTAGGTCACTGGTCACATTGTCATGCTGCAGTTCAGTCCCAAGACCAAGCACAGCTAACAAGTAATGTCAAAGCATTGACCAAATTGTCCCAACACTGCTTCATACATCTCCTCTGATATACTTGTGTATTAAGCCCTTTTGTATTGGTCAGTTGAATACAGTATATAAATATAGTAAAGCTGAGCGATAAAATTATAATTTATAAACAAACAATTATTACTACTATATCGCCCCATAACATGTACTGTGCCACATTTTAGTACTGGTTTCATATCTTTTCTTGGAAATTTCCCTTGCCTTCTAGTATGTATTGCTTTTATTTATGTTTTTATTTATTTATTTATTTATTTTTATTATGGCTTGATTTATGTATTTATTTATTTATGTATTTTTGTTTTTATTTTTATAATGACTTGGTTTATGTAGGTTTTTATTTTTTATTATGGCTTGGTTTATGTCTGTATTTTAGCAGCTTTCACTATTTAAGGCTTTACATTATGTTTTTTGGGTCTGTCACTAAGCCACAGCTGACTTCTTCCCTTGAAGGTTATTCAACTTTCCATTTGCGATCTAATGCACGTCTGGTAATTTTACAGATGGAAATACTGTGTTGTTGCTCGTACATGGCTGCAGAGTTATTTGGTTTGGGCTAAGAATAGACACTGAGGCTGGCTAGCCTTAGTTATAATAAAAGGTGTGAATATTCTAAATAAAAAAATGAAAAAAAAAATTCTTGGAATTAAAATAGTTGAGAGAATTAGTTTCTGGTTGCTGACTGGTGACAAATCTTACATCATGGGCAGCTGATGAATGATGAAATAAACATTGGCACTGTTCTATCCATGAGATGGAATGAATGTGAAACCTAACAGCACAACAGATTTCATATGTGGAAAACCCCACACATATATAGGGGATATCTCATAAGCAGAACTTCTATTTGCTCCTCCTATTAGGTTCACCAACAATATGTACAGACACATTCTCCTCTGAAAGCAATGCATTAGGGATTAATACTTCTGTACATTGAAAGTCTTATTTTTTACACGTGTATTTTGCCAAAATACATGCGCGTTTACTCCATGTGAATGGGCCCTTACTCTGGTAAGAATGTCCCCTTCCTTCCGCTAGTGATTATGTGTTTAGGTTCCCTCCTTTGCTGATGCTATATCCTAGGATGGAGATTATGTATGTATGTATTAAGGTATACACTGTCATCTTATGACCTGTAGTGTCATTCCCATTAATATGATCGTGACACTTAGTGCAATTTCTGTTTACTATGTACCGAGATGGTAGAGCCTCCATAAGTGTGGGCTCTGCCTCCTTGGTATAGATCTATAGCGTATAACTGCGGAGATGGTTTCCTGCCACCAGCAGGTTAGTGGGCGTGGTTGTGGCGGGGGCTTGTCCTGTCCCGCTACCCTATAGGCAGAGAGCCTGCGCTTTGACGTGTGGTGGTTACCCTGCCCTGATACTTACCGGCTTTATGGATCAGCTGTGTGTGTAGTACAGCATTTGGCTGTGTAGCTCATGGATTGGGCGGGGTTCCTGCTTTAAATAGACCGTCTCTTCTGTGGTCTCTTGTGGCCATAATTTGAGTGGGAGGGTCTGCACGAGTGGGTTGCTAGAAATTAACCCTTAGAATGCCAGGTTCCTCTCCCCTATTCTATATACCTCTGATGACATTTCTGACAGTCAGTTTTAGAAAGGTATCAGGTGATAGAATTGAGCAGTTTCATAGACTCTGCTAGGTAGGACTTTTGTCCTGCTCTTAAGACACCACCACATAGTCTATGCACGGGTTGTGGTGCAGTGTGGCGTCTTAAGGTCAGGGAGTCATCATCCTAATTCCCTGGATATTTATTTATCTCAAGGCTCTGTTGGCTGATGTTCCTTGGGGGAATAGAACCCACTTGTCTATGTCTTGTTGGTGAGTTCTATTTTAGTAGGTCGATCTATGCTGAATGGAAAGGGTGGTTGTTATTTAACCCTTTCCCATTTGTGATTAGGACAGGCACATGTTTTGACCCTTTGTGTGTCTGTAGGTTTTGTAGTCAAGTCACCCTAGTTTTTTCTACATTCTTTTAATTGTCTCAATAAAGATTTCCATATTCTATGTACCTTTTGGTTAGGATTTACCCACCCTATCCCTTTTATTTACACGTAATACCTTTATTGGATAATTATATAAACACCTTTCCATTAACAAGATGTATAGCGGTCAGAGAACACGGCTTTCCCCGAACACTATCATAGTGCTGAGGGGCTCTGGCCATCTCCAGCCATACTCTCCACCTATAGCTTATAAAGTGTCATCTAGTTATGGGTCCATGGTCCTATTGGTGATTGACAGATGTGTCTATGCACATACATTCATGGAGGGCTGTCAATCACTATGTAGGACCTCTCCCATGATCAGATGACTGTGTCTAAGCATAGAAAGAGCAAAGCTATACATTAATCTGACACATCATACAGGATCCTTCCCTACAAGCCTCAAACTTGTAGATTGCACCATATTTTTCATGTAACAAGGTCCCTTTAATTTCTCATGAAATGTGAGGTTGTAGGTTTTTCTAATCTCCAGATGTACTGCCTGTAATATATAAAGGATTTCATTCAATTTCACTATAACATACGCCATTCATTTTCAACTTTCTGAAGTGTTAGAAGCTTATGTAAAATACAGTACATGACTTATATATATGCCTGCAAGCTTCCTAGATGTTGCCATCGTAGTTCCAAGGTAATCGGTTATCAATATGTTGCCACATCCGTGATTCCCAGTAGTCTGAGCTTCCTGTTTACTGGCTTATAAATGTATAGGTCCACAGTTCCCACGATTTTTGATCTCTCTCACAAACATTACCTTTATTTTCAACAGTTTTCAGGCCCTTCTCTTACAAGGTTTATGGTAGTACTGTAATTACTTTGAGATAAACGGAGATACCAACAGAGACACCATGTTCCATTGGTGTATCTGCTCTGCTGCATGTAGAACATATCCCCCGAGATAAGGCGGTTCAAACTTTGTCCTACCCCCTCCCTACTGCATATTCTTGATAGTGATGGTTATGGGGCCGCAGCGGTATCTCAGATACTTGAAAGTGATACAGCTTTAGTACCCATAACTGCGCTTATCAAGAGTACAATGAATGAGTGGCACAGCGCCCGGCATGTATATAATACTGGGAGCATTGTGCTGTGGGAAATGGTGGATCTGTAGGGTTCTAACAACTAAGAGATCAGTGGGGGTCTAGCACTAGCAAATACGCTCATACTTTTGCAAAACTTGTTATGCTAGGCACTAGGCTATGTTTTTAATCAGTGGTTATGATCTAATATTTCATACTCATGTAGGAGACCAAACTGGCATTATATAACATACATCAACCCCTTCCCAATATCCGCCGTAATAGTACAGTGGATGTCGGGTATGTGAATATGACAGCTGCTCATGGGCTAAGCAGCTGCCATAACCACTGGGTCTTTGCTGTATTATGCAGCAAAGATGCGGCGCTAATGCCCACAATCAGTGCCACATTGATCACAGGTATTAAAGCTCCTGGAACCTTGGTCACAGTTGACCGAGACACCATCTTTCCAGTAGCACATGGACGTGACCATTTTGGTGGTGGAATGAGATCTAGGACTGGAAAGAACAAAGTAGTCAGCGGCACTACTGCAACAACGCTCATATTCACAACCTTGTATCAATGTTGGCAAATCTTCTGGCTGGCTAGCAGCCAAAGACCATGGAATAGATTAAATCCCGGGGTGGTGCTCACTGTGAAAAATCTTAGACAGGCAGTGACATATAAAAATGTAGAAAACAGGGCACTCACCCTCCACGGGATACATAAAACATTCGTTTTTATTTCATCCTCTTTAAAAAGGTCAAACTTTGACCATCGGGGTACAGAAGACGGAATGATGTAAAGAATCAAACAGCGACGATCGTTTCGTGCTTAGCGCACTTCATCAGGCTTCAGATCTAGGACTGGCAAACCATTGCCATGACAGCCTGGAGCCTGTGGAAGGCTCCCAGGCTTGTCTCAGCATTATTTCTTCTACAGGCTGTTTTATGCAGCCTGTAATAGAAGTACCAATATTTTACAATGCATTGCAATGCATTAACTTTGTAATGCATTTCAGTAGTGCTTAGACCCCTGGGGATCAAGATTCCTAGGGGGTCTGGTAAATACAGAATTAAAAAAGAAAATCTAAAAATATATAAAAGAATTTAAAAAAATAGCCCCACTTTCCGTAGAATACATATAAAAGTAGAAAAGTACTGTGAAACACATACACATCAGGTATCCCTGTGTTCGAAAACGCCCAGGCTACCAACTTAGAAAAATATTTTTCCCGTATGGTGAACAATCAAAAATGCTGTTTCAGTTATGATAAAAATTTGAATAAAAAGTGATCATAGCAATAGGCATTTCCCAAAATAGTATAACTAAAAAGTACACCTGGTCCTGCAAAAAAAGACACCCTATGCATTCTCGTACATGGAGATATAAAAACAATTATGGCAACTTTAAGTAAAAAGAATTGTTTTGCAAATTTTTGGATTTTTGTGAAGGGGTTAAAAAATAAATAAAACGATATAAACTTGTTCTCACCGGAATCCTATGAAAACATTAGAATACAGGTGACATGTCACTTTGGTGACACAGTAAATGCCATAAAAACAAAGCCCATAAAAAGTCACATAAATGCATTTTAATTCTCCAATCCCACGCCATTCTGAATTTTTCCCCATCTTCCTAGTATATTGTACAGAATAATAAATGGTTCCGTTATGAAGAACAATTTGTCCCACAAACATTAAAGGGATATTCCCATAACTCTTGTTCTGCAACATGAAGGCTCTGTACTCTCTTCACTTCCTGGATTTCTCGCACATTGGTGGGCGGGGTTTCATTTGCTCTGCTATCTGCTATGCATTACCACAGTATGAAGCTGATGTGGAAACTGATGTAGCAGAGCAGGATTTGAGTCAGCTTGCATTACATACAGAGGTAACGGACTCCTTATCTCAGCCCTTATCAGCCAAATTCAATTTAACCGGCTGATAAGTGGAAAAGCTGAAGATAGACAGCACAGTAATCGTGGAGCTCTCACCTCCCCCTCCCCTATATGAGGAGCTCCGTTGCTTGTAAGCCCCTCCCTCCCCCTCCCTGAGAGCAGGCAGCTACATCACTTGACAAATGAGCAGATAATCCCAAGGACCAGTGTCAACAATGAAGTGAATAAATTAAGATAGCGGCCAAACAAAGCAGTTTTGATAAAGCAATGCATTTAGGAAAAGTCTTATATCCACATAAACTAGCAGTATAGATAGGATCCTTGTTATGGGACAACCCCTTTAAGCCCTCTTATATGGTTCTGTGAATGGAAAAATAAAAAAGTTATGGGGTTAGGAAGGCAGGGGTTGAAATATTGTAATTCATGCTCAATTTCTTTTTAAAAAAATTAGTCACTGGATTGCATTAATGGAAAAATATATCTGAGTGGGATTGTGACATTTAGTTAAGCAGCCAAGAGGAAGTGTCTGTTAACAAATGAGTACAGTACAGTGTCTAAACTTGAACTTCTAATGCTGTAAGATTTTCACAAACACCTACACTCGTACTCTTATCTTTTGGCAATATCAGCTCACTATTTCCAGATTGCTCATTATTAGAGATGAGCGAGTACTGTTCGGATCAGCCGATCCGAACAGCACGCACGCATTGAAATGAATGGAAGCACCTGGTACTTCCGCTTTGACGCCGGCCGGCCGCTTAACCCCTCGCGTGCCGGCTACGTCCATTCATTTCAATGCGTGCGTGCTGTTCGGATCGGCTGATCCGAACAGTACTCGCTCATCTCTACTCATTATTAAGGTCACTTTGATTTTCAACAGTAATTAAAATAGGTTTTCCACTTGTAGCAAGCATCGAGTAAGAGGAATTAGGTCTGGTTCACATCTGCGTTCGGGTTTCCTAGTGCAGGAGCTGTCTATCAATTCAAAAGAAGTGCTAGGCAGTCCCTACAGGACCCTGCAACAATCAATATGAATAACTGGGCAGCTCTTACGTCCTTCTGCCCCCTGTTGCTTGTAAACATTCAATATTATAGGGTTACTCTGTGTTCCTGATCTACTTTCAGTGTGACTTGGAGTAACCTGATGACACAGCGTGGTGACTCCTGTGTAACTTTAGGAGTCCTGGCAGTAGCATTTCTTTCTGACACATCATGGGAGATCCCTTTGCCCGAATAGAAACTAAAATTCACCTTTATTCATATAAATGCATCATGTCCTAGGGCTAGCACGTCTGTCCTACACCTTGTGGATGCATGAAGGCATGTCAGAATCCATCCACTGCTGTCAGGTGCATTGAATAAAAACTGCACTAAATATCTTGCACGTCAGGTGTTCGAGATGTGCGCCTTGAACAGTTGGGCCTTTGCGGAGAGTCGGTTGTAGAGGTTATTGGTTATTTTATATCATTTATTATGCTGTACTTGGTCTAGGTTGGGTTTTGTGCTCATACTGCTTAACTTGGTGCCGGTCATGGCGCGGTCACTGGTCTGGTATTTTCGGGAATTGGATAGTGCAATAATTCTTTATAATCTAAAACAAACAATTAGATTACCAGCAGCCAAAAGTTAAAATCCAAGTACTTTATTGTCCAAAAAAAGTTAAAAGCATTGTGCAGAATGACTCACAATTGAGAGAGTCCTCCAGTCTTTACCTCCTTCTAGGGGGAGCAACTCTTTCCATGGCACATACTGACACAAAAGTTAAATTACCTTCATGTAGATCGTTGAAATTTCTGCAGTAGAGATGAGCAAGCTGGTTGGAAATAAACTGGATTTGTCCACAGTTTTACCCAATCGTGAATCTTCTAGGGTATTATACTTTGTGGTCTCTTCGGCACCCAGAGTACAATAAGTGAAGTCCTCTGTTTTTCATGGCTATTGCATAGTCCTCCAGCATTTGCACTCTCAATCAACTCCTTATATTCCTCTACATATGTTGGCAGGGGACTTGATGTAAGTGGGTGTATTATTTAATCAGGGGTGTTGAACCAAATGATGTGGGCACCAGAGCTAGTGAGGTCCATGTGCCTGCACTGGGAAATATAAGATTGCTATCTGAGACTGCATTAGGATTCACAGGATTGCTCTTGGGAGTTGGGTCACTGGTGCATACAGGAGCCGGATTGCTAGTCAGTACTGAAGGTGTATTGAGTTGAACCTTGTCTGGCCCCAATGTAGGCTTAGATATATGGTCCATAGATGCCTTTAGAACCTTGAAGATAGCCATAATGATTCCTTATAGGCTGACCTAAGTTACACCCATGAGTGGCACTGCTGGAGAACTTGTGTGTTGCTCTCACATGATGCCGCTTGCTTGACATAACGCTCTACCCAAGCTACTTAAAATGTGAACTAGCTCCCTATTTGAGGGATGATCCCTTGTTTTGTAGGGAATAGGAGATGGTTCAAGGTGAGATGGAGAGACAGCTTGTGGGACCAGGAGTTACGTTACTGGAATGCCACTTGGAGGAGACAGGAACTAGCAGGGATAAGTGAATTGGTAGCGCTGTATGAACTTCTTTCCCCTAGTTGAAGGACACCAACATTGGAAAAACCGGTATACATCCAAAAGCACCCGGTGAGCAGGAGCCTGGGACATGTGGTGACGGGCAGTGCATTCCCTATGACAATGGGAATGTGTTGATCATCGCTGAAGCCCAGAGGCCTGTATATGTTACACTTTCACATCACTGTGAGAGTTGTCTTTGCCAATGACCTCTTGCATTACACTGCTTACAGTGAAGCGGAATCCATAGCATGAGCCAAATTGTCTGGTGAGTACTGTCTTCGCTGGAACTCTTCCCTGGAAGTGGTGTGCCTGCGAGACAGTTCCAAGAATATGGTATGGAGGAACGGTAAGTCAGAGGAGCAATGCCAACACTTCTTGTACCGCCACGTACTCCATGCAGGACTCAGTCGTCTGGCCAAATTAAGAAATTAAATTAGCATTGACATCCTCAAGATGACTAATCTGTACTTGCCGAAAATTACAATCCACTAAACTTGAGAAACTTCATGATACTTTATCTGTGTCTTTTTACATTACATTACACCGGACAGATATGAAACACTTTGGCAGCAGGACAATTCAGAAATTCACATCAAAAGTTGCATAACAATACAGAAAAAAGGAACGTATTGCAATGGAAATGTAAGTAATCTGCTTTCAGTTACTAAACAGATGCATCATGTAACCAGACCACAAATTAACTTTTTACACAGAATTCGTATTTGCTCCAGTTGTGTGTGCAAAATTTCTCAAGAAAATTGTGTGCAGTTTCACGAGAAGAGTCAAGTCTATCCTAGACCAGCAGCACAAATGTACACATGTGTTAGGATTGGGTCCCACAGGCTTCCCGTCCAGTGCATAGTGCCACCTGCGGGCCAATCCAAACCTCGCCCTTGGCGTTGTGCAGTGAGGTATCTGGGGTCTAAGTCCCGCTTTCGGCCCACTGAGCATGCTCAAACATTTTGGAGCCGCTCAAAGGCTAAGTGCCATTCTTTCTCTACTGAGCATGCTCAGACATTTTGGGTCCGCTCAGAGGCTAAGTCCCATTTTGGCCATACTGAGCATAATCGGTGACATCATACCACCATCACTGTTGGGCGGGGACTAGCCTTTATATAGTGTGAGCCGACGCCCGCCCGGTGCTCACACTTTAACTAAAATTGAGACAGGAGGTCAGGGCTAGGTTCCTGTTAATGGCAGGTTGTCAGGTCAGGGATCTAAGCTAGGACACCTTGGCTTTGCCAGTGGGAATCAGCCTATTGAAACTATCCATTTATATTGTTGTTCCAAGCTGTTTAGGAGCCCTTTGTGTTACTGACCAGGGGTGACGTTTAACTCCTGGCAGCCTTTCCTGTGTAGCAGGCTGAAGCTTGTACTAGTGCCTATCCCTATGGTGTGATTTAGCAGAGGTTTTGTGCAAGGCTTCATTCAGCTTCACCCAGCGGCTTTGCACAGGTGCACTCTCCCAGTGAGGTTAACTGGCGAGAGTGTGTTTGCAGTTAGTTCACACCAGAACCGCACAAACACCACTGCCAGTGCAGTTAACTGGTGGTTAGCCTTTCAGGCACACGGCTGCCCCTCCCCCCTGGGGCTTGTGGACCTCACTGCAGTGTCTGCAGTCCAGCGGTTCTGTCATTGCTAAAATATTATTTTCAACACGATAATAATAGGCATCGTAAGATTTCAATTTCTTGCATCCCAGAAGCCAAAGATGGACCAAATTTCGGAATAAATATAACAAGTTTGCCAAGTTCTACTCCAATAGATTTTTGATTAAACTGGTGTATGAAATGCGCTTTGTGTGTCTCCGTTCCAGGGTAATAAACTTTATTGTATTTTAATGAGTTTTTGCTAATGAATAATATTAAACAAGCTATCAATATGAGTTTTTCTACGACCACGATCCTAAAGATCCCAACAATTTTATGGAACGCAACAGAGCCAGAGCCAGGGATTCAAAGGAAACTGGAATACATTGCCAAGACAAGCTAATGTGAATTATGAAACAACATCTAAACTTCAAGCAGATGCTTGAAATGGGAAATAAATCCATAGCCCTAAAGCGGAAAGGCAAGAGGGATTTCATTGTAAATGCAAAATATGGCACCATCTAGTTTGTTTGGTAAAATATGTCAGATTCTGTTTTCCTATGTAACATATGAAATGAATAATCTCGCAAGTCTATTATACTGTTCCATGAGAAAGATGTGACTTTAGAGCTTAAGGGGATATTTTGGTTATTCTTTGTATAATCAATTGTCAGTGAAGATTCCTAATGCGTGACTTCAAAGATCCTTTAAGCATGTGTGGGATAAACACGTCTATCCTAGGATAAAATGAAAATAATATAGGGACCATGTGGTCTCTTACTATCATCAGTCTTATATGATTCCTTAAGGGTATTTTTATATGGGGTTCATTTTTAGTTGGACCCAATTTTTTTCAATGAGAGGCAGACACTGAAGCAGGACACTGAAAAAATAAGTGTCCCATTGGATCTTGTAGTAGATTCTGTAGCTAACTCCGCTGTCCGTGGTGCAAGATATCTTTAGATCCATTCATATTCTGCTCTACAAGCTTCTATATCTAGTTCACATACCATTAGAGAGGTGGTGGACTATCTTTAAGCAGAGAGAAATACCTAACCAATCGTTCAACATGGACACATGGCTTTCTAAAATCCTACAAATGTGTCGACGGGAGGAATTTGCTGGGGGGGGGTAATTAAAACAGAGGGAAGTTCCTCCACACATGACATCACTGGATACTTTATTCTAAGGACAAACCACGATGACCTCAGTCCTCCTACTCCTGGGACTGTCTGAGAGCCTCTGAAATTTCACACCCCACCCAAGAAAACCCAGTGTCATATTGTTTCCTTTAATTTATCATCTCAACTCTCTCTCTTTACCTTCACTTACATTCGCAATTAAGGTCAGGGGATAATCTAGACCTGACCCTGGTCTATAGTCTCTCACTCTGCCAAATTAGTATCCCTGCGCTATGCTGAGGAGGTCCAAAAGACCGAAACAGCGCTGTCCATAGCTGGGAATCTGTTCCTTTTGGAATAAAAATATTAATTTGGCAATAAACCCCGCATTATGTTAGTAGGCTTATTAACTGAGTCATGCATGATGTTCAGGGCACAGAGGCACTGTTCTCCTAAGTACCTCCTGGAGAATAGATTTGCATATTTTTATTTGCAATTAACAAAGTACAACATGACCCCATATCTTACTGGACTGACTTGGTCCATTGTTATGTTGTTTACTTATTACAATGTGTCCAGGCTCACTTACTTCTTCTGTAACTAAGTTGTAAGTCAGACTCTTAAGTATGAAAGAACAATAGTCTCTTCAAGCCCCATACCAGTGGACTCTCAATAGTTCTTTCACTTTGATGAGAAGCTCCTGACTTGGGGCATTCCCATATGATATGACCTGCTTCTTCAAAGAATCCACAAAAAATTGTAAAGATTGTTAAGAAACTCAAACAGAAAGGACAGATTAACTGGAACAATTATTTACTCAGATTTTGGCAGGACACTTGGTGGTTACAATAGTCTTTAAAGAGGCAATGGACTTAGTCGTTAAGGATCTTGCAAGAAGCAGCTACAGATGTAACATTGATACCCTGCTGCAATGTAATAGCTTATCCCTTAACACAAGAAATGTCACTGAAAGGTAATTTAAAAAGTCAAGTAAAAATTCATTGCAATGCTTTAAAGGGTACCTGATTTTTGAAAAATATCTGCAGAGTATAATATTATATAATAATATACATATATTAATATTATATATATATAGTCAGGGTCTGGGGTTGCTAGGTGGGGTGGTATAGACACACAAGTCCAGTTTCTTTAGTCCAAAACAAAGGTAGAGTTTTATTTTCACTCAAAAATGTAGTGCAGCAACTAAAGGGAACAATACAAAAATAAATCCCTGCCCGGCTAGGCTCTAACTAAACATAGAATAGGTTACCTCACCTAGAATAGTAGCAGTTCAAAAGCCAGTAGAATTATTGAGTACACAGCTCCAAAAATATGACCTCTCTGTTTGCTCTCCAGCCAAACTTTGCTAAAGGTCTGCTGCTGGAGCTGGTTTCTTAAGCCTCCTTGACGAGGAGACTCTCTGCAGCTGAGTCGCTGCCAGAACATCCCCAAAGTGTGGACTGGAGGGGGGTGGACTGACAGGTCCCACTACCAACCTACCTGTCTTTCCTAAAAGTCCAGCCCAGTAACTGGAACTTTGAAATAACACTCAGCAGACAGAATTATCTGCTGACAAACATTCTTTCTGGAGTTTTCTCATCTCACCCACCTTAGTAGTCTGGGTGAGCTGTACACCCCCTCCACTACCTGACCAGCCGTCAGTTTACAATAAATATATAATATATATATATATATATATATATATATATATATATATATATATATATATATATATATATTAATATTGCAGTATATAATAGCTCCATTATGGCTGCTACACATTTTCCTTTTTCCCTGAGGCTGAGGGTAAGTATAATAAGGAGAAGTCTGGCCCTCTCCCCTATCCATTACTACTTCTACTCATTTATGGACATTTAATTCTGCCAGAAGTAACTGTAAAATAGCAAACAAATATTTGAGAAAAGCCCATTTGAGCATAATATAGCACACCCAGGACACTGTGCTAGAAATACAGGGCATGATGCAGTTAAAAAGATCCCTGACACAGAAAAAGAGAAATGCATAAGCAAAGTCACTAAATCTGCTTTCTGTCTGCGACTAATATCCCATCTGTAATAACACAAACAGCCAGAAATAGATAAATAAGTAAAGTAAACCTTTGTTACATTCTAAGTTGTGAGATCTTACAGATTGAGCTCAGTTTCGTGCACAGTGTGAGAAGGTGATGAGCAGAGTACTGGAGTCATGCTATATCTCCTTCAGGTTTTTAACTTGTGTGGTCCAGTGAGAGTCTTGAGTAGGTCTCATCTCCTGGTGTGAGTCCTTGGCTCATTACTAGGCCAGAAAAAGACTGCAGATTCTGCACTCCAGTGCAGATCCATGGAATGAGAGAAGGCGGCTGGGTCCTGTAACTCTGAGACAAAGTTGTGCTAGTTTTGTTATGTGGCTGGTAGTTATCCACACGTATAGTTAGGTTATTATTTCTGTTTTGTTAGTCGCTCAGACAAGCAGGATTTTGTTTTGTTTTTGCCTGAAGTTAAGTCTTTATTTTGTTTTGTTCATTTTGTGCCTGAAGTCAAGGTTTATTTATTTTACTGGGTTTTTTGTTTGTTTTTTTAAAATAAACCAGTTTGCTGAATATTTTGTGTCCCCGTCTTTGACTGTTTGGGTCCGCACCACTGCTTCCACCGAACCACCTTCCCCACAACAGATTAAGACATGTGGACGCTGTGAGTTAAATCAGGCCCTTCCATGTCCATTTAACTGAAGAAAGTGAAGAAAGCAAGTCCCCCACCTTCCTTTCAGTGTGAAGGACAGAATTTCCCTAGTAACAGGGGTTGAACAGCAAATTTAAATGATAAGTCATAGCTTGCTGCCTCTGTAGGGTGCAGTTATAAATAGTCTCTCAGTGAGGACATGGATGTAGCCTATACAAGTGTTTGCATAGGAACAATTCTTGGAGGGTTCTCTTTTTGGCTCTTGGCATGTAAATCAATCTACTGGTTGCAGGTAGCAGCAATCCTATATGTTGTATCTCTTCCTCTCACTCAGTAGGGTGCATCATCTGACCTCTTAGAGGTTTCTTGCACAATATTTGGATACCGCTCAGTACCCACCTTAGTCACAGTGCAGTACTCTAGTCTTCACATACTGGTTGCACTGAACATTTCCTCTTTTTCTCTAGTATCTCAGGGTGGCAGGCTTGTAACTAACAAGGCACTCTTGCATATCACTTGGTGGCCCATATATTATACTATGATACAAATACATATAGATAACAGAATAGGGGCAACATAAAGCAAAAGGCCTATATGTAACCCATAGAAACAGCCAAAAAGGATATTAATATTGAGAGCAACGCAGTCTATAATATATCCGATAAAATCATTAATTTTTATGCTGTCTTTATGACATTGTGGATTAGATATTGTATTGGTAACAGACTTATCTCTTAGTATATCTCTACTAGGTTATCCTGAATATACAATGACTTGTTTTCCTATGAATTATAGTTAATAAAAGAGATTTTTCTGAACTTCTTCCCTACTAGCAGAGGGTCGAAAAACAATCAAGTTGGGCTACAAGGACTTTCAAATTTCCTGTTCTGCCAAACTTTTAATATACAGCAACAAAAATGATTTACCGTATATACTCGAGTATAAGCCGACCCGAATATAAGCCGAGGCCCCTAATTTAACCACAATAAACTGGGAAAACTTATTGACTCGAGTATAAGCCGAGGGGGGGAAATGCAGAAGCCACTGGAAAATTTCAAAAATTAAAATGGTCGGAGTTTTTGGGTGCAGTAGTTGTTGGGAAAGGGGAAGGGGTGTTTTGGTTGTCTGTCTGCCCCTTCCCTGAGGACTGTTTTTTTTCCTCCCCCACTTGGAATTCAGCCTGGTTGAATATAGGGTATCTGCAGTGCTCCTATTAACCCCTTCCCGATGGAACAGGAGCACTGCAGATCCCCCATATTCAGTAGACCGGGCACTGTCAGACACAGGGATACCTAATGTGTATGTGTTTCACAGTCATCTTCTACTTTTGTATGTATTCTAGGGAAAGGAGGGATCAAGAACTTGTATTTTCTTATTTTTTAATTTTTTTTTTTTTGCACTATTTTATGGGAGATTCTATACATTGATATTGTAGCTGGTCAGAGACCCCCACCTCCACCCCACCCTCCTAAAAAAATAAATAAATAATAATGGGCTGAAAAATTCGGCTTATACTCGAGTATATACGGTAGAAGAGTTGACCACTCTTTCTATATTTTCCAAAATGTGCTAGAAACAGCCTAAAAGTGCATGTCTTAGAATGTCTTGAGAACATCTGCACCAATGCCGATCTTTCCATATAGCCAGTGCTTAAATTGGCCACAGCCTCATCTTCTTTGGCTTGTTATCATCTCTGACAGATTTTAAGGGAACCATGCAGTGGCAGAACAGTAAATGTGAACAGAGCCTTAAGTCCAGGAGCAGACTGACAGTTTCCGCTGTATACAATGTATTAGAGGGGTTTTCCTAAGACAGGCATTTAAAAAAGCTCCCACATTACGCCTGACAACAGGTATGAAAATGATTGTTAATGGAAAAAGGTTACTAGTCAAGAAATGTATTTCGTGATGGACTGAAATGTCTTCCATCTGTCAGAAATATATTGCGCATTCTTCTCATTCTCTATTACTGAAGTGTGGAATCGGTGTCACTTGAGAAGTTCCCTGCATATTTTGGTCTGAAGTCACAGAGTAGGGACAGTGTAAAATGTAGCGTGACAATCCAGTTGTCTGGTTTGTGGTGTCCATAAAGTGCTTATTTTCTGATAAAAGCCCCCATAGATGATGCTTAGGATACGGCACACTCTCTGATGGAAGGAGCTCTGGGTTGATAATATGAACCAATTTTTTTATTTAGCAGATTTTGAAGCATTTTTGGTGGAACCATACTTTTTTCTAGAGATAGCTGAAAAATAAGTCTGATGCTGCCTTCCATTGAAATGAATAAGAGGCAGGATAGAGGCATTTTAAGCAGGATATACAAACTGAGATTCTCAGCTTTCATATGCCACTGAGATCGTGGTTCTAGCCCTTATACATCAAGAGTTATAGTCTGTTCAAGACACAGTTGGAATATACAGCATTTACAGCAGGGGTCCTCAAACTTTTTAAACAGTGGGCCGGAGGCAGAGCAGGTCGCACAGACATCAGGAGCGGTGCCCTCCAATAGGTAAAGTGAAGTGTGCTCCATGGCCTGGCCCGAGCTCCCCAGGAGCTTCATTATAAATGCACGCCTGCCGGCGTTGTCGGCGGGGCCAGACAGAAGTGCTTGGCGGGCCGCATGTGGCCCTTGGGCCGCAGTTTGAGGACCCCTGATTTACAGCTTTCACTCCCCATCAATGTATTATGACCTATCCAGACTGTTCTGTTTGCTGCTCTCAGTGCCACTACTAGTTGCAGCTTGAAGTGTTTACGGATGATGTCAGTGCCTGGTCTCCATCTTCCTCCACTGCACCACCGATAAAATAGAAGAAAACTTGGGACACGGGACAGTGACACAGGACCCAGAATCCAGAACTGTCCCTTTAAATCCAGAACGGTTGGGAGGTATGCCACTACTAGGTGTAACTTGACGTGCTTACTGATGACGTCAGGGCCTGGCCTCCATCTTCCTCCACTGCACCTCCAGTCTCATTTGCATCCACCAAAAAGGACACCCTGAAACATTAACAGACAAGAGACCCACAGAAGGAATTGACCTAGAGGACCCTTTAACATCACCCAAGAGCAACAATCTTATCACTTATCACTGGCACCTGAAGGCCTGTAAGGAGATTTGGCACAAAACTTGCAATGACAGAGTTGAAGAACAGATTTTCCATTGTCTTGGTCCTTCCCACTGCTAAGCCCTGAGATGTTGCATATAGAGAATGTGTACTATGTCATCTTGCTTTTATAAAATAATTATTCTTCATTTAGTTGAAATGTCGAAACAACTTAACATGGAATTGAACCTTAAGCAATGCTTGTTTATACAATACGTTATACATCAGATCTGTCGTCTCCATGAGCTTGTAAGATGTATCCATTGTGTAACCCTTTCTGCCCATAGGCAATAGAATTGTATTATGTATCATCCAACAAGTTCAACCATCGCACCATTGAACCCACCTTACCATGGACATTGCATTCCTTAATACTGTAGATACCACTGATTCTAGTGCAGTTGGAATTTTTTTTGTAGCCCCCACCAAGCAATGGTTTCTGTTAGTTTTAGCACATTTGTGATGTCAGGTGGGCACTCTTGGGCCGGAACATCCAGGAATGGTGGGGGATACAGAAAAAATCCATATGAGCCAGAATCTCTGGAGCAGTGACTATGAAGGATGCAAAGAGCCGGAGTTACTGGCGGTAAAGGGTTGGCCATTTATCATTACTCTTCCAAGTGTACTGGAAACACAGGTTCACAGCAAGTGCCCCCTCCCACTGAGCATTACAATCCTTTGTACAGAGTTGTCCTCTCCCTGGTGTTTCCAGTAAAAGTAACAATAACGTGGTCAACCTCTGCATTCCTATGTCCTAGGAAAACTGGGAACTGTCATGCGGTTTCCAGGTCAATGTAGGAGTCTTTCCTTCCATTTGTCTAAACTTCCGAAGAAGAAACGGGCGGTATACATAAGATGGAGAGAAGATTTATTGCATTTTGTTGCAGAACGTTGCAGCACTGAAAAATTTGATAAAATACAGTAACTGTAAAGCAGATGTAAATGTATACAGTATATAGGGTGTAAGGAATGACCCCAGGACAGCTCGATCACCATCCGGAAATGTTGAGCTACAATATTCTGCCAGTTACTATATTACGTAAAAGTTACAATTATATGGAACCAGCAGCGAAATGTCTGGAAACAATATCAGAATATAATAAATTATGGAACCTACAAGTTTATACATCACTAGCAAATATTATTACATCAGAGTGTGATTGTATATGCGCCAGATTGTGTTATAAATGATTTCTAAGTAATTTGACCAGAAGGGCGGACGTCCTGCGCTTCCTATCCAACACTTACTATGGTAGACACATGTGTAGGTGACTGTGCAGGCGAATGTCTACGCTGATTAAGAAGGGGAAAGTAATAGAAGATTAAATCTAGATAGGAAGTGAGGAGACTCAGCTTTTACTGGGAAGAGATAAACAATGCTTTAGCGTACTATACTCCCAAATATGTCAACATCAGTTTTGTTCACATGCCAAGGTCAGCATACAGTGTTGGCCAAAAGTATTGGCACCCCTGCAATTCTGTCAGATAATACTAATTTTCTTCCAGAAAATGATTGCAATCACAAATTCTTTGGTTTTATTATCTTCATTTAATTTGGAAAATGGAAATGGAAAACCACAAAAAGAATTGTCAAAAAGCCAAATTGGATATAATTCCACACCAAACATAAAAAAAGGGGGTGGACAAAAGTATTGGCACTGTTTGAAAAATCATGTGATGCTTCTCTAAATTGTGTAATTAACAGCACCTGTTACTTACCTGAGGCACCTAACAGGTGGTGGCAATAACTAAATCAGACTTGCAGCCTCTCGAAATGGATTAAAGTTGACTCAACCTCTGTCCTGTGTCCTTGTGTGTACCACATTGAGCATGGAGAAAAGAAAGAAGACTGTGTAAACCTGCTTGAGTAGAATGGTTTCCAAACTTGACTTCGATAGTATATCATGGGCATATAGTGTATTCAGCTACCTGCTATAAATCCTGGACATGTAGAGAGATATGCAGTTTCCTTCAGTTATTGCTACTTTATCTGAATTGGATTCTATTGGTTTTAGACAATTGACTTTTTGACCTTGTTTGCAGGTGACAAATCCATTACTTGTCATCGTCACTCTCCATTACACATACCATATGTCTAGATTTCTAGGAAACCAATTTCTTCTCCATTACTCACCCTAGAAAGAGTCAAAACGTATGATCTTAGGACACGACACCACGTACCAAAGCAGTTTTAGTTGTTTCTATAAAAGTCAATTGTGAAATTTCCTAAACCTTTTTTTAGTACAGTGAGAACTCTTACATTACTCTACACAATAGGTCACATTGCTCCACAACCCAGTGCCCCGATACATGCTACAGTGCTATAAAGACATGCTTCTCGGGTTGTAGGAGCCACAGTCGCCTTCGTCTAGTTATGTCCACTTTTTAGTAATGCGGCAAACTCAGATGTGAACCCACAAAAAGTACCCTGCATCCGAATAGGGTATGTTTGGTTCTGAAGTTATCTAAATAGAGTTGTGTGTTGCGGAGTTTTAAGAACCTTTTATTATCAGATCTTGGAACAACTAGATGGCTCTCTGATACTCTGTTAGGCTAATTTGATCCAGTCAATACAGAAGGCTGACTCCAAGGAAAATTTGTTGCTGGTCCATTACTCTACCCATGTTCTCTCCGCTGCTTCCATCCACTGCTAGACCCTTGAAATTTCAGACTTTACAGGGACAGCGCCTACCAGGATTGTTGGCCCTAAGATGGCATTTATGGATTGTAACTCAAGGAGACAGAACAAATTATCTAAACAGTAATGGGGTAACCAGCCTGGTGGTCACAGAAGTCTTACATGAGGCGACGAGCATGGTAGTTCTTGGCAGTTTCCCTCTGGCTATAGGAACACAGCTTAGGAAAACAGAACAAAGCCCTTTCCATAGAAACAGTCTGATATACAACAGTCCCTTTGCAGAACACAGTCCAATGGGCCATTTCCTATGGTTCCATATACTGTAGCGTGCCATTACAACCTGCAGGCCCACATCAGGACTCTGCATGGACCCACTTTTGAGCAAGCTCCTATGTAAAGTTGCCCAGCCCTGTGGCCTCCACTCTTAAAAGATACATTGTATATAACACTATATTGCTGTATATTATATGTGCGTTTTCATACAAGACGAATGACCGCTGGCCCCACCAGCTTTGTTCACATGGTATAGTTATACTCACTGTGCATTTCAGCAGTACAGGAACTTTACATATGGCAATAAAATGGTTCCACCATGTAGCGGGATTAACCTAAATGCTTGCAATTGGTTACACTGCTGCAGTGTTATATTGCATCACAGAAGACAACAAAAACCAATGCAAAGTTATTGAAAAATGTTTTCCAAAGGCTTCATCACATTATGCCTACAGCTCCCAAGGCCGGAGCACATGGGAGTGGTGACTCCTCCTGTTATAAGGCACATGGGCACAGGCTGTCCATCCCTTTACTGTAAACTACCCTACCTTTGACCTTTGGTAGTTTTGCCTAAAGTAAACACGAATCAATTAAAAAACAAACAAACGTATCTTGCAGCTGATACTTGCAAAAAAACAAACAAGGAAGCTGATCTAAGTTTAGATGTACCAAGAGAAAATTGTTTCATATTTCTTCTTGTACTGTATGAAATTACACAATATAAAGAAAATACGGAATAGAAACCGCCCTCTATTTTGGTAACATCAGACACATCTTCCTTAGCGTCACATACAGTCTGCAAATATACCAGTGAATTATAAAGTATGTCGTCCTTACCTAACTTTCAGATAACCTTTTAAAATAACCTCCCTCATTATGGCAGTCCGTCTATGAAGTCCAAGGCGGATTCAGCAAAGATTATTTGAAGAGTTTTGGTGGAAAAAAATAAGTGGAGAAGGATGTACAGTATAATAAGATTTTTTTAAAGTCATTACTTACACTTTTGACTTCTGCAAAGTTTGATGAAAAAATTGACTCCATTTAAGAAAGAATTTTTTAATAATCACTTTACATTGAAGTCTCTAGACGTTACGGCCTTTACGCAGCCATGATGTTTTCGTGCTGTGTATTTCTATCTTGGCACTTGAAATAAGCTGATGTTGACATATTTGGGAGTATAGTACGCTAAAGCATTGTTTATCTCTTCCCAGTAAAATCTGAGTCTCCTCACTTCCTATCTAGATTTATTTTTCTATTACTTTCCCCTTCTTAATCAGTGTAGACATTCGCCTGCACAGTCACCTACACATGTGTCTACCATAGTAAGTGTTGGATAGGAAGCGCAGGACGTCCGCCTTTCTGGCAAATTACTTAGAAATAATTTATAACACAATGTGGCGCATATACAATCACATTCTGATGTAATAATATTTGCTAGTGATGTATAAACTTGTAGGTTCCATAATTCATTATATTCTGATATTGTTTCTGGACATGTCGCTGCTGGTTCCATATAATTGTAACTTTTACGTAATATAGTAACTGGCAGAATATTGTAGCTCAACATTTCCGGATGGTGATCGAGCTGTCCTGGGGTCGTTCCTTACACCCTATATACTGTATACATTTACATCTGCTTTACAGTTACTGTATTTTATCTATTTTTATTTTTTCCTGAGCAATTTCAGGGCTACATTGTGCTGCAACAGAATGCAATAAATCTTCTCTCCATCTCATGTATACCACCCGCTTCTTCTTTGGAAGTTTACAAAAATGGAAGGAAAGACTCCTACATTGACATGACAGTTCTCAGGTATCCCAGGACACAGGAATGCAGAGCTTGACCACGTTATTGTTACTTTTACTGGACGACTCAGTGGGAGGGGGCACTTGCCATGAAGCAGTGTTTCCACCACATTTGGGAAAGTAATGATAAATGGCCAACCCATTAAATGGAGTCTATCATTTGAAAAACTTATTTTAAGTTAAAGATGAGTTGGAATAGCCTTTAAAAAGACTATTCTACTCCTACCTTTACTTCTTTGATTCTCCTCGCCGTTTCTACAAAATTTGGTTTCTTCTGGTATGGTAATGAGGATCATATTGCAGCGAGAGCGTTCCCCCAGTGCTCCGAGCACCCCCGCGTCAGAAATGTTCACTGTCTCTTTCATGTTTGTGCTCCGTCTCCTCCTTCTCCTGCACTGTACCTATCTAAAATCGGCATGCGCAATCAACTCTGCCACTGCTCTGCCACTCTGTTTGGGCTGGGCTAACTGCTGACGCCTGAGTGGCCATTTTGTAGTGGTCTGCTACATGAGCGTACTGCGCTTGTATGCTCAGTTCTCCAGACCACTACAAAATGGATGCTCGGGTATGAGCAGTCATCTCTTCCCAAAGTTGATTGCACATGTCCGAGATTGTGCTTCAGCACATACCAGAAGAAACCAAATTTTGAAGAAACGGCAGAGAGAATCAAAGAAGTAAAGGTAGGAGTAGTATTTTTACAGACTATCCCAATGTGCCTTTAGTTGAAAATGAGTTTTTCAAATTATAGACTCCCTTTAAAGAGGATCTTTCAGCCCCTCTTGTAACTCCAGCTCTTTGCATCCTTATAGTCACTGCTGCAAAGATTCTGGCACAGATGGAATTTTTTTTTGTATCCCCCTCCATTCCAGTCCAGGAGTACCGACCTGACATCAGAATTGTGCTGAAACTAACAGAAATGATTGCTTGGGAATGGTGGGGGCTACAGAAAGTAGTTGGAACTGATGGAGGTGGTGAAAGGTCCCCTTTAAGCGTGCATCATATATGTATGGCACTGTAGGTAGTTTCATCCTGCAGCTGTTATGGAACAGACCCCAGCTGAGTCTCCATACAGGCTTTGAGGTGCCAAAGTGATGAGGCGGTTCCTCTTGGGTGACGTTAAAGGCTCCTCTAGGGCACTTCCTAGGTATCTCCTAAATGTTATCATATCACAAGAAATCCTTCCAATCCACAAATCACTCTACCTGCCTGAACATCACGCTATGATCTATGTAATACGGGATAATCTGGTTGTATCACTTCTGGTTTAGTTCCTTGTAATTTATAAGAATCTTTAAGTAAGTATCCATAAGTAACATTGCATGCACTGACTTACAGCTAGACAACATGTCAGCATTGTCATAAGTGACATGCTGCGATTTCCAAAACCGCACCGGTTTTTAAGGCAAAGTGGGCATGGGATTTGCTAGAATCCCTTCCACTTTGCACTGACTGTAAAATGCCACAATTTTTTCTGCGGCGTTTCTGACATGGGAAAATTGTGGCATTAATGCCATTTGGGCCCCCGACCTTAGGCTAGTTTGATCCAGTCCACAGTGACTCAAAATAAAATTTTGTTGCTGGCCCATTACCCTTTCCATGCTCTCCCCGCTGCTTCCTTTGCACATCATCTACTGCTAAACCCTTGAAATGTCAGACTTTACGGGGGGACAGCCCCTACTAGGATTGTTGGCCCTAAGAGTGGTGGTGCACTGCATTACAGCACATGGCATCACATCGCAACCAGAAATCTACAAATGTTATTCGGTTTCTGGGGTTGGAGATAGCAGCATTATAGCCATACGTAGAATGTATTATTTATCTTTGACATGAGCATGTACATCCCAGTATATACATATCATATACATACATATCTATACATATCATGCCAACGTCATATTGTATTTCCATACAAATACTAAAAATAATACATTCTCATCACATTTTCTATGACATTGTGAAAAAAAAAATGCAAAAGGTTCATTTGGAAACGTTTAACCTTACATATAGAAAAATATACATTTCCTGTGGGTTTTGACCAAAGCAGAACTGTGGAAATCCTGTTGTATTGAGTAAGTCTACAACAGCACAAAGTGATGTAACCTAAATACTGAAATAGAAACAATCTTCACTTTTTTCTGAATTTCAATGACTTAGATTTCTGTGTTAGGTTTCCATTCACAATGATGTGTTCTAAGACACTAAGAGGGATTGTCCATTTTCTTTAAAAAAAAAAAACATAGCAGCTTTTTTCCAACGTATCCATAGGTTGTCTAGTTTTGCATTATAGACACATTTAAGGGAATAGGACTGACATGTAACCTACAGACCGGTGTGGTGCAAAGACAAGTTTTTCATATCCTGGACAAGTTCTTTATTAGAAGGGTGAATGGGTGACGCCAATGGTGGACACTGAGAAGGAAGCACAGTGGATCTATAGGATCTAATGTGTTACACCACAAGGGTAACATGACAATGCTCATATACTTCATTCATCTGAAAGAGCATGTTACTATCTGGTTGACTCCATAGTAGGAATTAGTATCAGGAATAGAGATGAGCGAACAGTGTTCTATCGAACTCATGTTCGATCGGATATTAGGCTGTTCGGCATGTTCGAATCGAATCGAACACCGCGTGGTAAAGTGCGCCATTACTCGATTCCCCTCCCACCTTCCCTGGCGCCTTTTTTGCTCCAATAACAGCGCAGGGTAGGTGGGACAGGAACTACGACACCGGTGACGTTGAAAAAAGTAGGCAAAACCCATTGGCTGCCGAATACATGTGACCTCTAATTTAAAAGAACAGCGCCGCCCAGGTTCGCGTCATTCTGAGCTTGCAATTCACCGAGGACGGAGGTTTCCGTCCAGCTAGCTAGGGCTTAGATTCTGGGTAGGCAGGGACAGGCTAGGATAGGAAGGAGAAGACAACCAACAGCTCTTGTAAGAGCTAAATTCCAGGGAGAAGCTTGTCAGTGTAACGTGGCACTGACGGGCTCAATCGCCGCAACCCAGCTTTCCCAGGATCCTGAATGGAATACACTGTCAGTGTATTCCCGTATACCCGATATATACCCCGATACCCGTTCCAACGGTGTGCCCCCCCACCTTCACCCCAGAAATACCCTGCAAGTCCCCTAGCAATAGAATTGGGGCTATATACACCCACAATTTTTACTACTGGTATACAGTGCCATTGTCTGACTGGGAATTCAAAGAATATATTGGGAATACAAATACCCTCATTTCTTGCTACTGCCATATAGTGCCAGTGTCTGACTGGGAATTCAAAGAATATATTGGGGTTACGTGCACCCACAATTTTTACTACTGGTATACAGTGCCATTGTCTGACTGGGAATTCAAAGAATATATTGGGAATACAAATACCCTCATTTCTTGCTACTGCCATATAGTGCCAGTTTCTGACTGGTAATTCAAAGAATATATTGGGGTTACGTGCACCCACAATTTTTACTACTGGTATACAGTGCCATTGTCTGACTGGGAATTCAAAGAATATATTGGGAATACAAATACCCTCATTTCTTGCTACTGCCATATAGTGCCAGTGTCTGACTGGGAATTCAAAGAATATATTGGGGTTACGTGCACCCACAATTTTTACTACTGGTATACAGTGCCATTGTCTGACTGGGAATTCAAAGAATATATTGGGGTTATAAATACCCTCATTTCTTGCTACTGCCATATAGTGCCAGTTTCTGACTGGTAATTCAAAGAATATATTGGGGTTACGTGCACCCACAATTTTTACTACTAGTATACAGTGCCATTGTCTGACTGGGAATTCAAAGAATATATTGGGGTTATAAATACCCTCATTTCTTGCTACTGCCATATAGTGCCAGTTTCTGACTGGTAATTCAAAGAATATATTGGGGTTACGTGCACCCACAATTTTTACTACTGGTATACAGTGCCATTGTCTGACTGGGAATTCAAAGAGTATATTGGGAATACAAATACCCTCATTTCTTGCTACTGCCATATAGTGCCAGTTTCTGACTGGGAATTCAAAGAATATATTGGGGTTACGTGCACCCACAATTTTTACTACTGGTATACAGTGCCATTGTCTGACTGGGAATTCAAAGAATATATTGGGGTTATAAATACCCTCATTTCTTGCTACTGCCATATAGTGCCAGTTTCTGACTGGTAATTCAAAGAATATATTGGGGTTACGTGCACCCACAATTTTTACTACTGGTATACAGTGCCATTGTCTGACTGGGAATTCAAAGAGTATATTGGGAATACAAATACCCTCATTTCTTGCTACTGCCATATAGTGCCAGTTTCTGACTGGTAATTCAAAGAATATATTGGGGTTACGTGCACCCACAATTTTTACTACTGGTATACAGTGCCATTGTCTGACTGGGAATTCAAAGAATATATTGGGGTTATAAATACCCTCATTTCTTGCTACTGCCATATAGTGCCAGTTTCTGACTGGTAATTCAAAGAATATATTGGGGTTACGTGCACCCACAATTTTTACTACTGGTATACAGTGCCATTGTCTGACTGGGAATTCAAAGAATATATTGGGGTTATAAATACCCTCATTTCTTGCTACTGCCATATAGTGCCAGTTTCTGACTGGTAATTCAAAGAATATATTGGGGTTACGTGCACCCACAATTTTTACTACTGGTATACAGTGCCATTGTCTGACTGGGAATTCAAAGAGTATATTGGGAATACAAATACCCTCATTTCTTGCTACTGCCATATAGTGCCAGTTTCTGACTGGGAATTCAAAGAATATATTGGGGTTACGTGCACCCACAATTTTTACTACTGGTATACAGTGCCATTGTCTGACTGGGAATTCAAAGAATATATTGGGGTTATAAATACCCTCATTTCTTGCTACTGCCATATAGTGCCAGTTTCTGACTGGTAATTCAAAGAATATATTGGGGTTACGTGCACCCACAATTTTTACTACTGGTATACAGTGCCATTGTCTGACTGGGAATTCAAAGAATATATTGGGGTTATAAATACCCTCATTTCTTGCTACTGCCATATAGTGCCAGTTTCTGACTGGGAATTCAAAGAATATATTGGGGTTACGTGCACCCACAATTTTTACTACTGGTATACAGTGCCATTGTCTGACTGGGAATTTAAAGAGTATATTGGGAATACAAATACCCTCATTTCTTGCTACTGCCATATAGTGCCAGTGTCTGACTGGGAATTCAAAGAATATATTGGGGTTACGTGCACCCACAATTTTTACTACTGGTATACAGTGCCATTGTCTGACTGGGAATTTAAAGAGTATATTGGGAATACAAATACCCTCATTTCTTGCTACTGCCATATAGTGCCAGTTTCTGACTGGGAATTCAAAGAATATATTGGGGTTACGTGCACCCACAATTTTTACTACTGGTATACAGTGCCATTGTCTGACTGGGAATTCAAAGAATATATTGGGGTTATAAATACCCTCATTTCTTGCTACTGCCATATAGTGCCAGTTTCTGACTGGTAATTCAAAGAATGTATTGGGGTTACGTGCACCCACAATTTTTACTACTGGTATACAGTGCCATTGTCTGACTGGGAATTCAAAGAGTATATTGGGAATACAAATACCCTCATTTCTTGCTACTGCCATATAGTGCCAGTTTCTGACTGGGAATTCAAAGAATATATTGGGGTTACGTGCACCCACAATTTTTACTACTGGTATACAGTGCCATTGTCTGACTGGGAATTTAAAGAGTATATTGGGAATACAAATACCCTCATTTCTTGCTACTGCCATATAGTGCCAGTTTCTGACTGGGAATTCAAAGAATATATTGGGGTTACGTGCACCCACAATTTTTACTACTGGTATACAGTGCCATTGTCTGACTGGGAATTCAAAGAATATATTGGGAATACAAATACCCTCATTTCTTGCTACTGCCATATAGTGCCAGTGTCTGACTGGGAATTCAAAGAATATATTGGGGTTACGTGCACCCACAATTTTTACTACTGGTATACAGTGCCATTGTCTGACTGGGAATTCAAAGAATATATTGGGGTTATAAATACCCTCATTTCTTGCTACTGCCATATAGTGCCAGTTTCTGACTGGTAATTCAAAGAATATATTGGGGTTACGTGCACCCACAATTTTTACTACTGGTATACAGTGCCATTGTCTGACTGGGAATTCAAAGAGTATATTGGGAATACAAATACCCTCATTTCTTGCTACTGCCATATAGTGCCAGTTTCTGACTGGTAATTCAAAGAATATATTGGGGTTACGTGCACCCACAATTTTTACTACTGGTATACAGTGCCATTGTCTGACTGGGAATTCAAAGAGTATATTGGGAATACAAATACCCTCATTTCTTGCTACTGCCATATAGTGCCAGTTTCTGACTGGGAATTCAAAGAATATATTGGGGTTACGTGCACCCACAATTTTTACTACTGGTATACAGTGCCATTGTCTGACTGGGAATTCAAAGAATATATTGGGGTTATAAATACCCTCATTTCTTGCTACTGCCATATAGTGCCAGTTTCTGACTGGTAATTCAAAGAATATATTGGGGTTACGTGCACCCACAATTTTTACTACTGGTATACAGTGCCATTGTCTGACTGGGAATTCAAAGAGTATATTGGGAATACAAATACCCTCATTTCTTGCTACTGCCATATAGTGCCAGTTTCTGACTGGTAATTCAAAGAATATATTGGGGTTACGTGCACCCACAATTTTTACTACTGGTATACAGTGCCATTGTCTGACTGGGAATTCAAAGAATATATTGGGGTTATAAATACCCTCATTTCTTGCTACTGCCATATAGTGCCAGTTTCTGACTGGTAATTCAAAGAATATATTGGGGTTACGTGCACCCACAATTTTTACTACTGGTATACAGTGCCATTGTCTGACTGGGAATTCAAAGAATATATTGGGGTTATAAATACCCTCATTTCTTGCTACTGCCATATAGTGCCAGTTTCTGACTGGTAATTCAAAGAATATATTGGGGTTACGTGCACCCACAATTTTTACTACTGGTATACAGTGCCATTGTCTGACTGGGAATTCAAAGAGTATATTGGGAATACAAATACCCTCATTTCTTGCTACTGCCATATAGTGCCAGTTTCTGACTGGGAATTCAAAGAATATATTGGGGTTACGTGCACCCACAATTTTTACTACTGGTATACAGTGCCATTGTCTGACTGGGAATTCAAAGAATATATTGGGGTTATAAATACCCTCATTTCTTGCTACTGCCATATAGTGCCAGTTTCTGACTGGTAATTCAAAGAATATATTGGGGTTACGTGCACCCACAATTTTTACTACTGGTATACAGTGCCATTGTCTGACTGGGAATTCAAAGAGTATATTGGGAATACAAATACCCTCATTTCTTGCTACTGCCATATAGTGCCAGTTTCTGACTGGGAATTCAAAGAATATATTGGGGTTACGTGCACCCACAATTTTTACTACTGGTATACAGTGCCATTGTCTGACTGGGAATTCAAAGAATATATTGGGGTTATAAATACCCTCATTTCTTGCTACTGCCATATAGTGCCAGTTTCTGACTGGTAATTCAAAGAATATATTGGGGTTACGTGCACCCACAATTTTTACTACTGGTATACAGTGCCATTGTCTGACTGGGAATTCAAAGAGTATATTGGGAATACAAATACCCTCATTTCTTGCTACTGCCATATAGTGCCAGTTTCTGACTGGGAATTCAAAGAATATATTGGGGTTACGTGCACCCACAATTTTTACTACTGGTATACAGTGCCATTGTCTGACTGGGAATTTAAAGAGTATATTGGGAATACAAATACCCTCATTTCTTGCTACTGCCATATAGTGCCAGTGTCTGACTGGGAATTCAAAGAATATATTGGGGTTACGTGCACCCACAATTTTTACTACTGGTATACAGTGCCATTGTCTGATTGGGAATTTAAAGAGTATATTGGGAATACAAATACCCTCATTTCTTGCTACTGCCATATAGTGCCAGTTTCTGACTGGGAATTCAAAGAATATATTGGGGTTACGTGCACCCACAATTTTTACTACTGGTATACAGTGCCATTGTCTGACTGGGAATTCAAAGAATATATTGGGGTTATAAATACCCTCATTTCTTGCTACTGCCATATAGTGCCAGTTTCTGACTGGTAATTCAAAGAATATATTGGGGTTACGTGCACCCACAATTTTTACTACTGGTATACAGTGCCATTGTCTGACTGGGAATTCAAAGAGTATATTGGGAATACAAATACCCTCATTTCTTGCTACTGCCATATAGTGCCAGTTTCTGACTGGGAATTCAAAGAATATATTGGGGTTACGTGCACCCACAATTTTTACTACTGGTATACAGTGCCATTGTCTGACTGGGAATTCAAAGAATATATTGGGGTTATAAATACCCTCATTTCTTGCTACTGCCATATAGTGCCAGTTTCTGACTGGTAATTCAAAGAATATATTGGGGTTACGTGCACCCACAATTTTTACTACTGGTATACAGTGCCATTGTCTGACTGGGAATTCAAAGAGTATATTGGGAATACAAATACCCTCATTTCTTGCTACTGCCATATAGTGCCAGTTTCTGACTGGGAATTCAAAGAATATATTGGGGTTACGTGCACCCACAATTTTTACTACTGGTATACAGTGCCATTGTCTGACTGGGAATTTAAAGAGTATATTGGGAATACAAATACCCTCATTTCTTGCTACTGCCATATAGTGCCAGTGTCTGACTGGGAATTCAAAGAATATATTGGGGTTACGTGCACCCACAATTTTTACTACTGGTATACAGTGCCATTGTCTGACTGGGAATTTAAAGAGTATATTGGGAATACAAATACCCTCATTTCTTGCTACTGCCATATAGTGCCAGTTTCTGACTGGGAATTCAAAGAATATATTGGGGTTACGTGCACCCACAATTTTTACTACTGGTATACAGTGCCATTGTCTGACTGGGAATTCAAAGAATATATTGGGGTTATAAATACCCTCATTTCTTGCTACTGCCATATAGTGCCAGTTTCTGACTGGTAATTCAAAGAATATATTGGGGTTACGTGCACCCACAATTTTTACTACTGGTATACAGTGCCATTGTCTGACTGGGAATTCAAAGAGTATATTGGGAATACAAATACCCTCATTTCTTGCTACTGCCATATAGTGCCAGTTTCTGACTGGGAATTCAAAGAATATATTGGGGTTACGTGCACCCACAATTTTTACTACTGGTATACAGTGCCATTGTCTGACTGGGAATTTAAAGAGTATATTGGGAATACAAATACCCTCATTTCTTGCTACTGCCATATAGTGCCAGTGTCTGACTGGGAATTCAAAGAATATATTGGGGTTACGTGCACCCACAATTTTTACTACTGGTATACAGTGCCAATTTCTAACTAGGAATTCAAAATGCGCAAGGCTCCCGGAAAGGGACGTGGACGAGGCCGTGGGCGAGGTCGGGGGAATGGTTCTGGGGAGCAAGGTAGCAGTGAAGCCACAGGGCGTCCCGTGCCTACTCCTGTGGGGCAGCAAGCATTGCGCCACTCCACAGTGCCAGGGTTGCTTGCCACATTAACTAAACTGCAGGGTACAAACCTTAGTAGGCCCGAGAACCAGGAACAGGTCTTGCAATGGCTGTCAGAGAACGCTTACAGCACATTGTCCAGCAGCCAGTCAGACTCTGCCTCCTCTCCTCCTATTACCCAACAGTCTTGTCTTCCTTCCTCCCAAAATTCCGAAGCTTTACAGAACAATAACCCAAACTGTCCCTGCTCCCCAGAGCTGTTCTCCGCTCCTTTCATTGTCCCTCAACCTGCCTCTCCACGTCACGATTCCACGAACCTAACAGAGGAGCATCTGTGTCCAGATGCTCAAACACTAGAGTCTCCTCCATCTCCGTTCGATTTGGTGGTGGATGACCAGCAACCCACCCTCATCGACGATGATGTGACGCAGTTGCCGTCAGGGCATCCAGTTGACCGGCGCATTGTGCGGGAGGAGGAGATGAGACAGGAGTTGGAAGAGGAAGTGGTGGATGATGAGGACACTGACCCGACCTGGACAGGGGGGATGTCAAGCGGGGAAAGTAGTGTGGATGTTGAGGCAGGTGCAGCACCAAAAAGGGTAGCTAGAGGCAGAGGCAGAGGTCAGCAGCTTAGGCGAAGCCAGGCCACACCCGGAATCTCCCAAGATGTTCCAGTTCGTACCCAGCCCCGAAAAACTCCCACCTCGAGGGCACGTTTCTCGAAGGTGTGGAGTTTTTTCAAGGAATGCGCCGAGGACAGATATAGTGTTGTCTGCACAATTTGCCTCTCGAAATTGATTAGGGGCTCTGAGAAGAGCAACCTGTCCACCACTTCAATGCGCCGTCATTTGGAATCCAAGCACTGGAATCAGTGGCAGGCAGCAACGGCAGGACAAAGGCCGCCTGCCGTTCACGCCACTGCCACTGCCTCTGCCACTGCCTCTGCCTCTGCCACTGCCACTGCTGACTGTGCTGGCGATGCACTCCAGAGGACGAGCCAGGACACCACTTCATCTGCCTCCGCCACTTTGTTGACTTCTACCTCATCCTCCCCTGGTCCTGTCTTATCTCCTTCTCCTGCACCATCAAAGGCACCATCAGGCGTTTCTTTACAACAACCCACCATCTCTCAGACATTGGAGCGGCGGCAGAAATACACTGCTAACCACCCACACGCGCAAGCCTTGAACGCCAACATCGCTAAACTGCTGGCCCAGGAGATGTTGGCGTTCCGGCTTGTTGAAACTCCCGCCTTCCTGGACCTGATGGCAACTGCGGCACCTCGCTATGCCGTCCCTAGCCGTCACTACTTCTCCCGGTGTGCCGTCCCCGCCTTGCACCAGCACGTGTCACTCAACATCAGGCGGGCCCTTAGTTCCGCGCTTTGCACAAAGGTCCACTTGACCACCGACGCGTGGACAAGTGCATGCGGACAGGGATGCTACATTTCACTGACGGCACACTGGGTGAATGTAGTTGAGGCTGGGACTGCTTCCCAAACTGGCCCGGTGTACCTCGTCTCCCCGCCTAACATTCCTGGCAGGGACACGAGAAGAACACCCCCCTCCTCCTCCTCCTCTACCGCCTCCTCCTCCGCCACCGCCTCCTCCTCCGCCACCGCCTCCTCCTCCGCTGTTAGATTGACCCCAGCTACGAGTTGGAAACGTTGCAGCACTGGCGTTGGTAGACGTCAGCAGGCTGTGCTGAAGCTGATCAGCTTGGGGGACAGACAGCACACTGCCTCCGAGGTGAGGGATGCCCTCCTCGATGAGACGGCAATATGGTTTGAGCCGCTGCACCTGGGCCCAGGCATGGTCGTTTGTGATAACGGCCGGAACCTGGTAGCAGCTCTGGAGCTTGCCGGACTCCAACATGTTCCATGCCTGGCCCACGTCTTCAACCTAGTGGTGCAACGTTTCCTAAAGAGCTACCCCAATGTTCCAGAGCTACTGGTGAAAGTGCGGCGCATGTGCGCCCACTTTCGCAAGTCGACAGTAGCCGCTGCTAGCTTAAAATCTCTCTAGCAACGCCTGCATGTGCCACAACACCGGCTTTTGTGCGACGTCCCCACACGCTGGAACTCAACGTTTCAGATGTTGAATAGAGTGGTTGAGCAGCAGAGACCTTTGATGGAATACCAGCTACAAAACCCTAGGGTGCCACAAAGTCAGCTGCCTCAGTTTCACATCCATGAGTGGCCATGGATGAGAGACCTTTGTGACATCCTACGGGTCTTTGAGGAGTCCACAAGGAGGGTGAGCTCTGAGGATGCGATGGTGAGCCTTACAATCCCGCTCTTGTGTGTTCTGAGAGAATCCCTGATTGACATCAGGGATAACTCAGATCACACAGAGGAGTTAGGGATAGCATCCGATCCGTCACAGCTGGAGAGTAGGTCCACACATCTGTCCGCTTCACTGCGTTTAATGGAGGAGGAGGAGGAGGAGGAGGAGGAAGAAGAGTTGTCCGATGATGTGATGGTGATACAGGAGGCTTCCGGGCAACTTCGAATCGTCCCATTGTTGCAGCGCGGATGGGTAGACATGGAGGATGAGGAGGAAATGGAGATTGAACTTTCCGGTGGGGCCAGAGGAGTCATGCCAACTAACACTGTGGCAGACATGGCTGAGTTCATGTTGGGGTGCTTTACAACCGACAAGCGTATTGTCAAAATCATGGAGGACAACCAGTACTGGATCTTTGCTATCCTTGACCCCCGGTATAAAAACAACATCTCGTCTTTTATTCCGGTAGAGGGGAGGGCCAATCGCATCAATGCTTGCCACAGGCAATTGGTGCAGAATATGATGGAGATGTTTCCAGCATGTGACGTTGGCGGCAGGGAGGGCAGTTCCTCCAGTAGGCAACCAAGTTCTCACCGGTCCACACAAACGAGGGGCACACTGTCTAAGGTCTGGGACACCTTGATGGCACCCCCTCGCCAAAGTGCCGCCACGGAGGGTCCTAGTGTCACCAGGCGTGAGAAGTATAGGCGCATGTTGCGGGAATACCTTTCCGACCACAGCCCTGTCCTCTCCGACCCCTCTGCGCCCTACACGTATTGGGTGTCGAAGTTGGACCTGTGGCTTGAACTTGCCCTATATGCCTTGGAGGTGCTGTCCTGTCCTGCCGCCAGCGTCCTATCTGAGAGGGTGTTCAGTGCAGCCGGTGGCATCATCACTGACAAGCGCACCCGTCTGTCAGCTGAGAGTGCCGACCGGCTCACTTTGATAAAAATGAACCACCACTGGATAGAGCCTTCATTTTTGTGCCCACCTGTGTAAAGCACCCCAACATGAAACTCCATGTCTGTACTCAACCTCTCCAATTCCTCCGCATCCTCATACTCATCCACCATAAGCGTTGCACAATTCTGCTAATACTAGGCTCCCTCCAACATGATTTCCCCCAACTCTGCTGGTTAGAGGCTCCCTCCACCCTGATTTCCACCAACTCTGCTGGTTAGAGGCTCCCTCCACCCTGCTTTCCCACAACTCTGCTGGTTAGAGGCTCCTTCCACCATGAATTTGCCAAAACTGGGCTGTTTAGAGGCTCCCTCCACCATGAATTGGTCCAAACTGGGCTGGTTAGAGGCTCCCTCCACCATTAATTGGTCCAAACTGGGCTGGTTAGAGGCTCCCTCCACCATGAATTTGCCCAAACTGGGCTGTTTAGAGGCTCCCTCCACCATGAATTTGCCCAAACTGGGCTGTTTAGAGGCTCCCTCCACCATGAATTGGTCCAAACTGGGTTTTTTAGAGGCTCCCTCCACCATGAATTGGTCCAAACTGGGCTGGTTAGAGGCTCCCTCCACCATGAATTGATCCAAACTGGGGTGGTTAGAGGCTCCCTCCACCATTAATTGGTCCAAACTGGGCTGGTTAGAGGCTCCCTCCACCATTAATTGGTCCAAACTGGGCTGGTTAGAGGCTCCCTCCACCATGAATTTGCCCAAACTGGGCTGTTTAGAGGCTCCCTCCACCATGAATTTGCCCAAACTGGGCTGGTTAGAGGCTCCCTCCACCATGAATTGGTCCAAACGGGTTTTTAGAGGCTCCCTTCACCATGAATTGGTCCAAACTTGGCTGTTTAGAGGCTCCCTCCACCATGAATTGGTCCAAACTGGGGTGGTTAGAGGCTCCCTCCACCATTAATTGGTCCAAACTGGGCTGGTTAGAGGCTCCCTCCACCATTAATTGGTCCAAACTGGGCTGGTTAGAGGCTCCCTCCACCATGAATTGGTCCAAACTGGGGTTTTTAGAGGCTCCCTCCACCATGAATTGGTCCAAACTTGGCTGTTTAGAGGCTCCCTCCACCATTAATTGGTCCAAACTGGGCTGGTTAGAGGCTCCCTCCACCATGAATTGGTCCAAACTGGGTTTTTTAGAGGCTCCCTCCACCATGAATTTGCCCAAACTGGGCTGTTTAGAGGCTCCCTCCACCATGAATTGGTCCAAACTGGGTTTTTTAGAGGCTCCCTCCACCATGAATTGGTCCAAACTGGGCTGGTTAGAGGCTCCCTCCACCATTAATTGGTCCAAACTGGGCTGGTTAGAGGCTCCCTCCACCATGAATTGGTCCAAACTGGGCTGGTTAGAGGCTCCCTCCACCATTAATTGGTCCAAACTGGGCTGGTTAGAGGCTCCCTCCACCATGAATTTGCCCAAACTGGGCTGTTTAGAGGCTCCCTCCACCATGAATTTGCCCAAACTGGGCTGGTTAGAGGCTCCCTCCACCATGAATTGGTCCAAACTGGGGTTTTTAGAGGCTCCCTCCACCATGAATTGGTCCAAACTTGGCTGTTTAGAGGCTCCCTCCACCATTAATTGGTCCAAACTGGGCTGGTTAGAGGCTCCCTCCACCATGAATTGGTCCAAACTGGGTTTTTTAGAGGCTCCATCCACCATGAATTTGCCCAAACTGGGCTGTTTAGAGGCTCCCTCCACCATGAATTGGTCCAAACTGGGGTGGTTAGAGGCTCCCTCCACCATTAATTGGTCCAAACTGGGCTGGTTAGAGGCTCCCTCCACCATTAATTGGTCCAAACTGGGCTGGTTAGAGGCTCCCTCCACCATTAATTGGTCCAAACTGGGCTGGTTAGAGGCTCCCTCCACCATGAATTTGCCCAAACTGGGCTGTTTAGAGGCTCCCTCCACCATGAATTTGCCCAAACTGGGCTGGTTAGAGGCTCCCTCCACCATGAATTGGTCCAAACGGGTTTTTAGAGGCTCCCTTCACCATGAATTGGTCCAAACTGGGGTGGTTAGAGGCTCCCTCCACCATTAATTGGTCCAAACTGGGCTGGTTAGAGGCTCCCTCCACCATTAATTGGTCCAAACTGGGCTGGTTAGAGGCTCCCTCCACCATGAATTGGTCCAAACTGGGGTTTTTAGAGGCTCCCTCCACCATGAATTGGTCCAAACTTGGCTGTTTAGAGGCTCCCTCCACCATTAATTGGTCCAAACTGGGCTGGTTAGAGGCTCCCTCCACCATGAATTGGTCCAAACTGGGTTTTTTAGAGGCTCCCTCCACCATGAATTTGCCCAAACTGGGCTGTTTAGAGGCTCCCTCCACCATGAATTGGTCCAAACTGGGTTTTTTAGAGGCTCCCTCCACCATGAATTGGTCCAAACTGGGCTGGTTAGAGGCTCCCTCCACCATGAATTGGTCCAAACTGGGGTGGTTAGAGGCTCCCTCCACCATTAATTGGTCCAAACTGGGCTGGTTAGAGGCTCCCTCCACCATGAATTGGTCCAAACTGGGTTTTTTAGAGGCTCCATCCACCATGAATTTGCCCAAACTGGGCTGTTTAGAGGCTCCCTCCACCATGAATTGGTCCAAACTGGGGTGGTTAGAGGCTCCCTCCACCATTAATTGGTCCAAACTGGGCTGGTTAGAGGCTCCCTCCACCATTAATTGGTCCAAACTGGGCTGGTTAGAGGCTCCCTCCACCATGAATTGGTCCAAACTGGGGTTTTTAGAGGCTTCCTCCACCATGAATTGGTCCAAACTTGGCTGTTTAGAGGCTCCCTCCACCATTAATTGGTCCAAACTGGGCTGGTTAGAGGCTCCCTCCACCATGAATTGGTCCAAACTGGGTTTTTTAGAGGCTCCCTCCACCATGAATTTGCCCAAACTGGGCTGTTTAGAGGCTCCCTCCACCATGAATTGGTCCAAACTGGGGTGGTTAGAGGCTCCCTCCACCATTAATTGGTCCAAACTGGGCTGGTTAGAGGCTCCCTCCACCATTAATTGGTCCAAACTGGGCTGGTTAGAGGCTCCCTCCACCATGAATTGGTCCAAACTGGGGTTTTTAGAGGCTCCCTCCACCATGAATTGGTCCAAACTTGGCTGTTTAGAGGCTCCCTCCACCATTAATTGGTCCAAACTGGGCTGGTTAGAGGCTCCCTCCACCATGAATTGGTCCAAACTGGGTTTTTTAGAGGCTCCCTCCACCATGAATTTGCCCAAACTGGGCTGTTTAGAGGCTCCCTCCACCATTAATTGGTCCAAACTGGGCTGGTTAGAGGCTCCCTCCACCATTAATTGGTCCAAACTGGGCTGGTTAGAGGCTCCCTCCACCATGAATTTGCCCAAACTGGGCTGTTTAGAGGCTCCCTCCACCATGAATTTGCCCAAACTGGGCTGGTTAGAGGCTCCCTCCACCATGAATTGGTCCAAACTGGGGTTTTTAGAGGCTCCCTCCACCATGAATTGGTCCAAACTTGGCTGTTTAGAGGCTCCCTCCACCATTAATTGGTCCAAACTGGGCTGGTTAGAGGCTCCCTCCACCATGAATTGGTCCAAACTGGGTTTTTTAGAGGCTCCCTCCACCATGAATTTGCCCAAACTGGGCTGTTTAGAGGCTCCCTCCACCATGAATTGGTCCAAACTGGGGTGGTTAGAGGCTCCCTCCACCATTAATTGGTCCAAACTGGGCTGGTTAGAGGCTCCCTCCACCATTAATTGGTCCAAACTGGGCTGGTTAGAGGCTCCCTCCACCATGAATTTGCCCAAACTGGGCTGGTTAGAGGCTCCCTCCACCATGAATTGGTCCAAACTGGGTTTTTTAGAGGCTCCCTCCACCATGAATTTGCCCAAACTGGGCTGGTTAGAGGCTCCCTCCACCATGAATTGGTCCAAACTGGGGTTTTTAGAGGCTCCCTCCACCATGAATTTGCCCAAACTGGGCTGTTTAGAGGCTCCCTCCACCATGAATTGGTCCAAACTGGGTTTTTTAGAGGCTCCCTCCACCATGAATTGGTCCAAACTGGGGTGGTTAGAGGCTCCCTCCACCATTAATTGGTCCAAACTGGGCTGGTTAGAGGCTCCCTCCACCATTAATTGGTCCAAACTGGGCTGGTTAGAGGCTCCCTCCACCATGAATTGGTCCAAACTGGGGTTTTTAGAGGCTCCCTCCACCATGAATTGGTCCAAACTTGGCTGTTTAGAGGCTCCCTCCACCATTAATTGGTCCAAACTGGGCTGGTTAGAGGCTCCCTCCACCATGAATTGGTCCAAACTGGGTTTTTTAGAGGCTCCCTCCACCATGAATTTGCCCAAACTGGGCTGTTTAGAGGCTCCCTCCACCATGAATTGGTCCAAACTGGGTTTTTTAGAGGCTCCCTCCACCATGAATTGGTCCAAACTGGGCTGGTTAGAGGCTCCCTCCACCATGAATTGGTCCAAACTGGGGTGGTTAGAGGCTCCCTCCACCATTAATTGGTCCAAACTGGGCTGGTTAGAGGCTCCCTCCACCATGAATTGGTCCAAACTGGGCTGGTTAGAGGCTCCCTCCACCATTAATTGGTCCAAACTGGGCTGGTTAGAGGCTCCCTCCACCATGAATTTGCCCAAACTGGGCTGTTTAGAGGCTCCCTCTACCATGAATTTGCCCAAACTGGGCTGGTTAGAGGCTCCCTCCACCATGAATTGGTCCAAACTGGGGTTTTTAGAGGCTCCCTCCACCATGAATTGGTCCAAACTTGGCTGTTTAGAGGCTCCCTCCACCATTAATTGGTCCAAACTGGGCTGGTTAGAGGCTCCCTCCACCATGAATTGGTCCAAACTGGGTTTTTTAGAGGCTCCATCCACCATGAATTTGCCCAAACTGGGCTGTTTAGAGGCTCCCTCCACCATGAATTGGTCCAAACTGGGGTGGTTAGAGGCTCCCTCCACCATTAATTGGTCCAAACTGGGCTGGTTAGAGGCTCCCTCCACCATTAATTGGTCCAAACTGGGCTGGTTAGAGGCTCCCTCCACCATGAATTGGTCCAAACTGGGGTTTTTAGAGGCTCCCTCCACCATGAATTGGTCCAAACTTGGCTGTTTAGAGGCTCCCTCCACCATTAATTGGTCCAAACTGGGCTGGTTAGAGGCTCCCTCCACCATGAATTGGTCCAAACTGGGTTTTTTAGAGGCTCCCTCCACCATGAATTTGCCCAAACTGGGCTGTTTAGAGGCTCCCTCCACCATGAATTGGTCCAAACTGGGGTGGTTAGAGGCTCCCTCCACCATTAATTGGTCCAAACTGGGCTGGTTAGAGGCTCCCTCCACCATTAATTGGTCCAAACTGGGCTGGTTAGAGGCTCCCTCCACCATGAATTGGTCCAAACTGGGGTTTTTAGAGGCTCCCTCCACCATGAATTGGTCCAAACTTGGCTGTTTAGAGGCTCCCTCCACCATTAATTGGTCCAAACTGGGCTGGTTAGAGGCTCCCTCCACCATGAATTGGTCCAAACTGGGTTTTTTAGAGGCTCCCTCCACCATGAATTTGCCCAAACTGGGCTGTTTAGAGGCTCCCTCCACCATGAATTGGTCCAAACTGGGTTTTTTAGAGGCTCCCTCCACCATGAATTGGTCCAAACTGGGCTGGTTAGAGGCTCCCTCCACCATGAATTGGTCCAAACTGGGGTGGTTAGAGGCTCCCTCCACCATTAATTGGTCCAAACTGGGCTGGTTAGAGGCTCCCTTCACCATTAATTGGTCCAAACTGGGCTGGTTAGAGGCTCCCTCCACCATTAATTGGTCCAAACTGGGCTGGTTAGAGGCTCCCTCCACCATGAATTTGCCCAAACTGGGCTGTTTAGAGGCTCCCTCCACCATGAATTTGCCCAAACTGGGCTGGTTAGAGGCTCCCTCCACCATGAATTGGTCCAAACTGGGGTTTTTAGAGGCTCCCTCCACCATGAATTGGTCCAAACTTGGCTGTTTAGAGGCTCCCTCCACCATTAATTGGTCCAAACTGGGCTGGTTAGAGGCTCCCTCCACCATGAATTGGTCCAAACTGGGTTTTTTAGAGGCTCCCTCCACCATGAATTTGCCCAAACTGGGCTGTTTAGAGGCTCCCTCCACCATGAATTGGTCCAAACTGGGGTGGTTAGAGGCTCCCTCCACCATTAATTGGTCCAAACTGGGCTGGTTAGAGGCTCCCTCCACCATTAATTGGTCCAAACTGGGCTGGTTAGAGGCTCCCTCCACCATGAATTTGCCCAAACTGGGCTGGTTAGAGGCTCCCTCCACCATGAATTGGTCCAAACTGGGTTTTTTAGAGGCTCCCTCCACCATGAATTTGCCCAAACTGGGCTGGTTAGAGGCTCCCTCCACCATGAATTGGTCCAAACTGGGGTTTTTAGAGGCTCCCTCCACCATGAATTTGCCCAAACTGGGCTGTTTAGAGGCTCCCTCCACCATGAATTGGTCCAAACTGGGTTTTTTAGAGGCTCCCTCCACCATGAATTGGTCCAAACTGGGCTGGTTAGAGGCTCCCTCCACCATGAATTGGTCCAAACTGGGGTGGTTAGAGGCTCCCTCCACCATTAATTGGTCCAAACTGGGCTGGTTAGAGGCTCCCTCCACCATTAATTGGTCCAAACTGGGCTGGTTAGAGGCTCCCTCCACCATGAATTTGCCCAAACTGGGCTGTTTAGAGGCTCCCTCCACCATGAATTTGCCCAAACTGGGCTGGTTAGAGGCTCCCTCCACCATGAATTGGTCCAAACTGGGGTTTTTAGAGGCTCCCTCCACCATGAATTGGTCCAAACTTGGCTGTTTAGAGGCTCCCTCCACCATTAATTGGTCCAAACTGGGCTGGTTAGAGGCTCCCTCCACCATGAATTGGTCCAAACTGGGTTTTTTAGAGGCTCCCTCCACCATGAATTTGCCCAAACTGGGCTGTTTAGAGGCTCCCTCCACCATGAATTGGTCCAAACTGGGGTGGTTAGAGGCTCCCTCCACCATTAATTGGTCCAAACTGGGCTGGTTAGAGGCTCCCTCCACCATTAATTGGTCCAAACTGGGCTGGTTAGAGGCTCCCTCCACCATGAATTTGCCCAAACTGGGCTGGTTAGAGGCTCCCTCCACCATGAATTGGTCCAAACTGGGTTTTTTAGAGGCTCCCTCCACCATGAATTTGCCCAAACTGGGCTGGTTAGAGGCTCCCTCCACCATGAATTGGTCCAAACTGGGGTATATAGAGGCTCCCTCCACCATGAATTTGCCCAAACTCTGCTGGTTAGAGGCTCAATCCACCCTGATTTTCAAAACAAATGTTGGTGCCAACCTCAACTTACTACAAGGGCCAAATTCACTGCTGGTGACAAGCTCTCCTCACTGCAAGTGCCAAATACACATGTTTCAAGGTGTTTTCCTACTGTCAGAGAGGTGGTATTGAGTGTGTAAAGTGTGTAGTTGTTAGGCTGTGATGTTGGGGTAATAGAGGGTCTTTGGTGTGTTAGATGCCCCCAGACATGCTTCCCCTGCTGTCCCAGTGTCATTCCAGAGGTGTTGGCATCATTTCCTGGGGTGTCATAGTGGACTTGGTGACCCTCCAGACACGGATTTGGGTTTCCCCCTTAACGAGTATCTGTTCCCCATAGACTATAATGGGGTTCGAAACCCGTTCGAACACACGAACATTGAGCGGCTGTTCGAATCGAATTTCGAACCTCGAACATTTTAGTGTTCGCTCATCTCTAATCAGGAAACAGTCTTGTTTTTTATAATTTAGGTCTATATTGTCCCCTGTTAGGTTGCATACTATCGAGGCACTTTAGTTGCAAGCAAGCATGAGTTGTCCTGGGGAGGGAAACGCGTTGAGCATATATAGGACCGCTGTATTAGCATATTGTTTCTCCAGATACACAAGCATCCTCAGGGGCAAGTGGGGTATAGACATTGTCTGCAAGTGAAGTATTCCTATATACAGGGTGTGCCATTTATATGGATACACCTAAATAAAATGGTTGGTGATATCAACTTCCTGTTTGTGTCACACTAGCATATGGAAGAAGGAAAACTTTCAAGATGGTTGGCGACCATGGCGGCCATTTTGAACTTGGCCATTTTGGATCCAACTTTAGTTTTTTTCAATTGGAAGTGGGTCATGTGACACATGAAACTTATTACCTGTGCTAGCATTTCTTCTGTGGTGTTGCTATTAGTGTGTCAAGAGTGGGAGAAGAGGGTTGCATTGACAATCCAAAATAATGGGCAGCTCTTTGAACCCATTTTATATAGCAGACACCAAGTGCTAATGCCCGTGATTGGTGCTTGCACTGATCGCGGGCATTAATCCCTCGGGCGCCTGAACGAGGCGCTACTTTCCCGCTAATCCTTAACCCCTTTAGGATCCGGCCATTTTTCATTTTTGCATCTTCGTTTTCCCTCCCCACATTCCATTCGCAGACTCACATGATGGCTTATTGTTCGCGAAACAAATTGTACAAATTGTACTTTGTAATGGCACCATTCAATATTGCTGTGCAATGTAATGGGAAGCTGGAAAAAAATTCTGAATGAGGTGCAGTTGGAGAAAAATACATTTGCTCCAATTTCGTATGGGTTTATGATTTTTATGCCATTCAATCTGTGGTAAAAATGACATGTTACTTGTATTCTGCAGGTCATAGCAATACCAAATTTATGTAGTATTTTCAATGTTTTGATACCTTTTAAAAAATGAATAAATTTGCAAAATAGAAAAAAAAATTGTGTTGCAATATTGTGACACCTGTAACTTTTTCATATTTACATTTACGGACCTGGGTATAGCGGTATAGTTTTTATGTGGGACAAGATAACAGTTTTACTGATACCATCTTGGGAAAGAACTGATGGTTTGATTACTTTTTATTAAATTTTTTTTATAGGAGGCAAAATGTTGTAAAAAAACTCTATTTGGATTTTTTAGTCCAGTAGTTTGGCTGTGCATAAAGAACAGATGATAGAAATTTCGATGTGTATAAGCTAAGACCTGTTTAGTGATAATAATATATAATATATCTTCTTCTTCTTATATATATACTGTATAATATAATATATCTTATTTTATTCCTATGTAGACTTGAGACAAGACTGGATTTTCCCCCATGATGAAACAACAGGAAAATGTCTCGTTGAATTTCCTATGCTTATTTTTGGAACTGGCTTTCTTTTGTTGAATGCATGTCACGAGTTATTTTTAGACGTTTAAAATGGGCACTACCGTATATGTTTCAGGGTTGTCGAACAGAACTAGAAGGCAATAAACATTCAAAACAGACAAATAATTTACAGTACATGATCTTGTACAGTACATGAATTTGGCAATTTTGCATAACAAACATGTGCATATAATGTTCACTTGACCCCTATCAGCTACAATATTATTCTCCTACTGTTGGGTCCTTTGAGACATTTTTGAGACGTTCAGGCTTCTTAAGTGTTTTTCCTTGTAACTAGGGTTGAGCGATCGGGATCAGAAGAGATTGGATCCCAATCAGTGATCGAGTAAATTTCATGATCGCAATCGGGTTCTAATCCTGCCTGAAAAAGATCGGGAACGGAATTCCGATCCCGATCGCTCAACTTACCTGCACAGAACCACTGTGCACTCACGTCTCCCTGCCCTGTACCCGCCCACACCTGCTCCTAAGCCACAACAAGCCCCGCCTTCAAGCGTTCAATTTTTGGACTCCACACTGTGTAGTGAATAGGATCGTTTTTAAAATAGGATTAACTTGCATTAGGATCAGAATTGGGAGCGGGATCGGATGGAAAATGATCGGAAATTGGATTTTAAGAACAATCCTCAAATCTCAAGATCGGCTTAAACCTACTTGTAACTTGATTCCATTATAAGTTCTGTCATCTGGACTTTGATACAGTACTGTCAGAAGAATAGCGATGCTCATGACAAGTGGTAAAATATTGATCCCACAGAAGTATGGTTTTCTCAATGCATGAAGATTTTTATTCGGTGATAAATACACACAAGATAAGCGTGAACGTTTTTGGCTGCAAATCAGCCTTCATCAGACTCTACAAAATCACGTATAGAGAAAACAGGTTCAATGTGAGTACAACAAATTGTGTGAAAAAGTAAAAAAAAATTTACAAAGAATTACGGAAATTATCCAAATAAGTCACATTAAAATCGTAGGGAGTGAGCATAAGTATGTATCCCCAGTACGATACCGAGGTTTTTGTCATCGCCACCCTCCTCAAAGATACTAGCCATTGGTAAAATTTTTATACAAACATTAATAGAGCAATCATGTATAGTATTAATAAGCCTGAGCCATGACAGGAAAGGTTAGAAGGCCTAACCGAAACACGTAAGCAGTAGCTTTACTTTCTTACTGATGTCATTTTAATGGTGCTAATAAAGGAATAGTTTTCTATGGAGATAGCTCCATGCTGGAAATTATTGCTTCTGGACTGGAACTTCCTAATTTCTATCCTATTTAACACTGTTCATTTGATTTATTTTCAGTTTGCAAGCTTACTATCCCTCCTTGTGAGCAGTTCAGCCAGTAGACGAAACCTCACAGCAGCATGTGGCCTCCTTACCCCTTGAAGTACTCATGGGAATGATTTCTTGCCTTGTCATCTATGCAGAGGAGAACAATCATGCATGTGTGAACTAAAGAAGTGAGATCCAAGACAGTTTTTTTTTTTAATGTAGCTTTTGAGCCCTACATAGAGCTCACAATGTACAATTTTTCCCTATCAGTATGTGTTTTTGGAATATGGGATGGAAATCCATGCAGAACATACAAACTCCTCACAGATGTTTTTTTGCCCTTGGTGGGATTTGAACACCAGGACTCCAGCGCTGCAAGGCTGCAGTGCTAACCACTGAGCCACTATGTGGCCCCCATCCAAGACAGAAATTGTGACACAAAATAGACACTGTAGCATGGAGGGAATTTGCACACAGGAGAGAGTGGAGAACAGAAGAATACACAGAGTGAGAGCAGGAAGATGAATCATGGGAAATGTAGTCAGTCCACAAATTCACTGCATGGGAATAACAATGACACAGGAAGCAGCAAATAAAATAAAGACAAGCAAAGGGTGCACAAGGGAACGGTGAGTATTTAGCACTGCTGTGGATGTATTTGTAAACTTGATACAGATGTCATTGATCTGACCGATGGCCCACACTATGAATGTCCTATACCACCATATAATGTGCAGATGATACTTAAATAAACAATGTCTTCATGGTATATTCTCATGGACAATGTATGTAAAACCATACCGTTATTTTGTTTCACCTACTTCCATACATATACCTTCCAACATTGGCAGCAGGGCTGAGCTTACAGTGGCTGGTGCCCTCTTTGGACACCCTGGACTGGCACACTCCATATTTGGCCATGCTACTTCCTCGATTTTCATATTCTTCTGTCTTTTCCTTCTTGGTGTTGCAATTTCAATGCTGAGGAATGTATGTGAAAAATATAATAGTTATCACTCATCACTGAGAGGGCTGTAAAAAGATGAGGAGACTACTCCCTATGTGGGTAAATCCAGCACCATTATCACACCCACATCCCTCTGTCCTTATCTCACATTTCATGTCTGCATGCCAGAAAAACCTGTTCAGACAAAAGCAGGGAAAGTGCCATCCGGCCTCGGGTTATATATTGATTTCCAAAGTATGGAGAAACGTAAAAAAATTATAAGGAAAGATAGCAGACAACTTTGCACCCCCCCCCAAAAAAAAAAAAAATAAAATAAAAAAATAAAATAAAATTATAGATGTGTTCAAAAGATACACTATCCTTCCAAGCTTACGCAGAGGAGCCCATAGGAGGTTAGTATAGATGATAGGCCTCTGCTTGTTATATTCTGGGGTCTGAAAAGAATACAGATCCTAATATTGTGGATGGTGAACCCGCTACCCATTGTGGTCAGTACCTATTACACTTAGCTCTTATCCAGAGAACAGGAGATAAGTATCTGATCGGTGGGGATCTATCCGCTGGAATCCCTACCTGACTCTAAAACAAGGATCCTAAGTGTCTTTTAATGAATGCAGTGCACACACATCTGTTATGCTCCCTTCATCTTTATGGGACTGGCGGAGATAGCTGAGCTCTGTTACTTGGCTATTTTTAGCAGTCCCATAGGGATGAATGTTCTGCCGCGTCTGTCACTCCTTTCATAAAGAACACTTTGGACCTCATTCTCAATATCACTGATATTCTCTTTGGTCAGACCCACTTTACAATGTGCTGCAGCAAATACATATCCAAAGTATATTCTTTCCACGAGAAACCTGGTCTTTATTCCGATCTTGTACTAGCACAAACAGCCTGTGGCAAGGAACTGTCTGTCACAACAAGGACATATTAGGATTTCCGTTTCTTACCTTTATGAATACACACGTGTATAGAGAATGTCCTCAGGGTTCAGGAAGCAATTGCAACATTACCTTTTATCTATCATTACTACTTCATAACTGACAGCAAACTTGCTTCCATGTGAAGAGTCCTCCTATGATAGTGTAATGTGAAGGATAGTTAGGACCCAATGATGCAATAGAACTTCCGTCTAGGGCTACATGGCAATTTTGGCTTCACTAATGCTAAAGCTAGTTGTGACCCCAAGAAAGCCATGGCTACGACTTCTAATCACATGAAAGTCGAACATTGCTTGATTTTTTTGTGACTGGACATTGAGGTTGCGGCCAAGGGCATCATGGCCAAAGTCAGTTTGTAGCCCTAGTGTAAAGAATATAGCCTAAAGTCTGACATACATTGGTTTCAATCTTTGTGTCAGCAGGTGCTGGCTAGTGACCACAGGTGATAGTATACGCTTCAGTCCCAACACACAGGCACTGATCGACATATGGACTAAAGCTTGATTTTCTCAACAGTATGATTGCACTTATACACAAAAAAAAGTAACAACAGCTTTCTGTATTTATTGGCATTCTGCATTCACAACAGACAGCTGACAGCTACCTCTATGTGTTCTCTGATCTCTTTATCAATTAGTGTTCTACTCCTTAACTTCCTCCAGCCTATCCCTGGGTGTCTTTGTGTATTTTAGTGTGCTCCCTTAGTCTACATTCAATTGAACGTGATCGGCTGTTCTATTCTGCTGTCCGTATGTCCTGTTTGGTACATTTTCCATATGCATGCTTGCTCCTCAGTTGTTTTATATTTGAGTCCTTGCCTATAGGTTTTTATGCTTGTGCTGTCCTGTCGGTTTTTATCTTCATGGCTGTTTGCCTCCTGCTACATATAATATATCTGTAAAAGAACCACGGCTTTAAATAACGTCAGCCATACAGTAAAACTAAAAATGGCCCAAAATATGAGTACCACGGCGAAAAAGCCAATTGTGCCTGCAGAGCTGAATTCTTACGCTAGGTTCACACCTGCGTTCAGCTGTCCATTCTGTACTTTCCGTCTTCTACATCTTCTACATGCAAGAAGACGGAAAGCACAGACCGGGTCCGGCCGTGAGCGGCGGTGAGCATTTTATGCTCTCCGCCGCGAAACTGTTTTTTTTAATCCGGACACAGAGTACTGCATGTCTGACTCTGTGTCCGGATTAAAAAACCCGGTTTCGCGGCAGAGAGCGTAAAACGCTCACCGCCACTCACGCCCGGACATCTTTCTCACCCATTCAAATGAATGGGTATGAAAGAGTCCTGCAAGTTTCCGTCTCCTGCTCTGTTTTTTGCAGGAAACGGAAACCTGCATAACGGAGACCGGGCGCAGATGTGAACGAGCCCTTAGTTATATGACTTTTTCAGCCTTACATTATAACAGAGAAGGCGCAGTTCATTTTAACGTACCATTTATGTTGTTCCCTGTCCGAATGTCTTAGGACTCTCTAAAGAACAAATGTCTGACTGGACATCTAAAGTCCTTAATATTTCCCCTGTGCAAGTCTGTTCCAAAGTCTTTCTGGGAAGCAGAATTCCCTTGGCATAGGCCATTTCCTGCAATGTAACTATGGGACAGTTGGAGAAATGTCTCCTGTAGACTAAAACAAAGTGTAGCAAAAGTGTTTTTTCTCTTGGAAATTCCAAGTTAGCACTAACTGCAAAGAACGTATCTGCAGACACAACATGATGCCAAAAACTGCATGCAACATAGCTGTGAATAAAGCCCTATGGACATGTAGATGATGTTTTTTAATGCCTGTTTTTAGTACAGTGGTGGTTATCACCTGCCCCTTTTTCGACCATATAATTCACATGTCTGTGTTTTATGACAGTCCATTTTTCACGACTGTCAAAAAACTGAGATGCACTGACATGCATGTCCATGGAAGTCGAATGTGTACAGACCCATTGAAGATCATAAGTTCAACAGCCGTCCCATGGCCATGGCCACTGCACGGACAGACATGTCCATTTCTCATTGGTGTTTTTGAGAACATAGAAGGTTTGAGTTCTTCCAATTGAGTCCTAAAACAATATATCTACAATTAAACAAAATGAAAGTAAATTTGTACAAAGCTACAACCAATAACAGAACACACCCATATAATTATTGTTTGATGTCAAGGATAATGCAAGTAGCATGAAAACAAAGGACTAATGATAGGAAACAATCAAAGAATCAATTTAGTTATTAAAAAAAATACAAGAATACAAATAAATATTATTAGCACCCACATAGTTTGAAGGTTAACCTTCTCAATTAGGTAGACTTAGATGGGTGACCTTACAAGTCTCTACACAATATCCCTCCTTGTGACATGTTCCCTATATTTGTAGCCCTATATAGGGCTCACAATCTACATTTTTCACTATCAGTATGTCTTTGGAGTATGGGAGAAAATCCATGCAAACATGGGGAGAACACACAAACTCCTTGCAGATATTGTCCTTGGTAGGATTCAAACCCAGGACTCCAACACTGCAATGCTACCCACTGAGTCACCGTATTGCCCTCATGTTCCCTCCTTTTAACCCCTTCCCAACATGCGCCGTAATAGTACAACGCATGTTGAGTCTGTAACTATGGCGACCGCCCGGGAGCTGGGCGGCCGCCATAGCTGCCGGGTGTCTACTGCTTTAAGCTTTAAGCAGTAGACAACCGGCTCTAATGCCTCTGATCGGTCCCCGGACCAATCGGAGGCATTAACCCCTCTGGCGCCACGGTCAAAGGCGCCAGAGGCGCCATTTTCCCGGCGGCGCATGGGCGCCGCCATTTTGCCGGTGATCGCCGACTCATGGAGCATGCTCCAGGGCCGACGTCACGCTGCCATGACAGCCGGGAGCCTTTACAAAGCTCCCAGGCTTATGTGCAAATTCTCTCTTTTGCAGGCTGGTCTATGCAGCCTGCAAAAGAAAGGATGATTTTTTGCAATGCATTACAATGCATTAGCATTGTAATGCATTGCATTAGTGATCAGACCCCCTGGGGTTCAACACCTCCCTAGGGGGTCCAATAAATGCAAAAAAAAAATTCAAAAAAGTAAAAACAAATATAAAAAAATATAAAAAGTATTAAAAATTCAAATCACCCCCCTTTCCCTAGAACACATATAAAAGTAGTTAAAAACTGTGAAACATATACATGTTAGGTATCCCCGTGTCCAAAATCGCCCGCTCTACAAATCTATAAATATTTTTCTTGTTCGGTAAACGCCATAGCAGGAAAAAGAGTCAAAAGGGCCAAACCGCCGTTTTTTCACTGTTTTGATTCTGATAAAAATTTGAATAAAAAGTGATCAAAGCAATAACATTTCCCGAAAATGGTAGAACTGAAAAGTACACGCGGCCCCGCAAAAAAAGACGCCCTATGCATCCCCATATACTGACGTATAAAAAAAGTTACGGCCGTTGGAATATGGCGACTTTCAGAAAAAAAATTTTTTAACACAGTTTTGCATTTTTTTTTAAGAGGTCAAAATGTAAATAAAACCATATAAATTTGGTATCCCTGGAACTGTACCGAAACACAGAATACAGGGGACATGTCATTTTTGCTGCACAGTGAACGCCGTAAAACCAAAGCCCGTAAGAAAGTCGCAGAAATGTATTTTTTCTTCAAATCCACCCCATTCTGAATTTTTTTCCTGCTTCCCAGTACATTATATAGAATAATTAATGGTGGCATCATGAAGAAAAATTTGTCCTGCAAAAATTAAGACCTCATATGGCTCTGGGAGTGGAGAAATAAAAAAGTTATGGGGTTTAGAAGGAGGGGAGTCAAAAACGAAAAACGAAAATCAAAAAATGCCATTGGCGGGAAAGGGTTAATGGATGCACTCCCATGCACCAGAATTCCAATCTATGCAAGTGACAAACTCTCAGATTTCAGGTAAAAGGACGCTTGTACAAGACTGAGACCGATTCATGGAAAAAGGTCTATGTGTGGACTGTAAAACCCGGACTAAACTCGGCCGTTATCATGTAGTCAGTTATCATGTAGAGAGCTCCTGAGCACCCCGATCACTACAGTGATAAACTAATAGAGTTATGTACTGTAGTGATTGGGCTGTTTGGTTACTCACCGCATCATAACTGACTATGATGCTGTGAGTTCAATGTACATGGCCAAGTTTAGTCCGGGAAAAACAAGGGATATAAGGGCTCTAACTCATGCCAGCTTTCTTTTGTAAAAATTGGATAGGTAAGGGGTCACAAAAGAAAAAATGTGACATATTTTTAGCACATGAAGGCATTGTGAGCCAAAGATGCGCCACATTTACAGTACAGGGGGTTGGACACAATAAATGGTTCCTTTTTTATTATGATTTGATGCTCCAGTGTTGAGAATTTCAGCTTTTTATAGATATGTAAATATCCCTGCCTTCTGCTTGGGATCTGCTCTCAGATCCAAGTGCCCTGGCGCTCCTCCAGGCCTGTCCCGAGAACTCATTTTCATGTTTATGAAAAGTGAAATTTCTCAACATCGGAGAATCGAATCACAATGCAAAAGAGGAAGCATTGGAATATGTATGAATTGTCTATAAGCTAAACAGTGCAAACTTACACTAGACTGTCTGGAACCGCACCAGGTTTATTAAACTGCGTGAAACACTTTGAGAAATCTGGTGTAGTTTCATACAGACGGTCTAGTCTAAGTTTGCAGGGCTGTAAATTAAAGGGGTTCTGGTGAAAAAAACAAAACAAAACCTCACCTCCCAGGTGCTCCGCTGTCCCAGGACACAAGATGTCATGTGCATATAACCAGGAAAGGAACCTGGATGTCAATTGGCCTCAGCAGTCACATGTGGTGGGGAACTCTACTGCAACAATCCTTGAGGCGCCACAGAACCGGACAGCAGCCTGGGACACCGGAGCATTGGGGATAGATGAGTATGCTTTTATTTTTTTTTTTCATTCTTCACCTTCCCTGGCCTCGAGAGAAAAATCACCTTTCTTTTACTAGGAAACCTCTTAAGGGTTCACAGGCCCTGACACACAAACTCAGCTTGGACCCCTTGTCCCTGTTTAAACAGACCTTTGTAAAATCGGTCATGTGAATGGCCCTCTATCACAGTGAATTGAATGCAAGTGTCTGACAGTTGCTAAATAAACTTCCGTCACGTGGCTGATTTTGTCTTGTGAATGTAGGATTAGCAGACAAGGGAGTCCAGAGCCAAGAGAAGGATTAACTTTTACTTTGCTGCAGTAAAGCTGGAACTAAGTCAAAAATCATGAACGCAAACAGAGCAAATTTTTTACTTCTCAAGCAAACATGTCTTGGGTAATAGAAAAACCGGCGGAACAAAGCACAACAGACAATTTTGAAGATTTTACGTATCTCTGGGGTACGGTCATGCATGAAATTCCATGGATTCATACAATACAGATGCGTCCTCCTTTACAAGGCTGGATATGTCCAGATATGAGTCAGGAGACAACTTTTCATAGAGATATTGTATGTGATATCCTCTTGGCTACCCATTGACGGTAGTCCATAAACAAATTTGAGCTAACGGAAGGTTGGACACATCTGTATTAACCAAGGGTGCACAACTGGAAAATATTGGGAGGGTTGGGTAGACAAGCTGGTCTAGACATGGAGGGTGGGCGGTGGAAATGTCCTGTACTTGTCAAGGTGGAGAACCTCACGTGTCCTTCATATAATCTAACCCTACCTCCATGTCTCTTCAATTTTAGAGTGGAGCATGTAGCTGTTTTGATTCTATGTAGTATTATAGACATTTTCTTCCACAGAAGATGCTTGGAATATAGTGTATCATGGAGCCACCATAGAGGAACATCAAGAGAGTACCCGTGTGTATTATATAATGTGTGTTCTGTGCTAGTGTAATGCCATGAGTACTTACATGTCAAATGTCAAAGACTTTTCATTGGTTTTTGTTGTCTTTTTGATATGATATCCTACTGTACATCCCAGCGTACTGCTCCTGTAGGCTATGTTATATAAAAAAACATGAAGTACTGCCATGCTGTAACTACCCTGTTTCCCCGAAAATAAGACACACCCCCTTCACCTTCTGGATCACATACAACCGGCAATCATGCTGGCACTCCGCTAATTGTTCCCTGCTTTGTTTGCCGGTTGTTCCCCGCTCCAGCCGCTGCATAAAACATCACCCGAAAATAAGAAAGGTCATATATTTCGTTAGATAATTAATTATAAGAACGTCTTATTTTCGGGGAAACAGGGTAGTTAGGGACTATCTAATGTGGTGGCGTGTAGACATGTTTATTTCAGTAGGAAGACATGTATTAATTATATTCTCTACTTTTATTGATCTTTCATTTTGTTACATAGACTCAGTATAATGTACCTTGCATGCATTCATGAAATGACTTCATACACAAGCCAATGATACCAATACATTTACCATCAGGATTCATTATGATCCAACCAATGATGATTATTTTGGCAGATGAAAGCACTCACAATGAAGGGTTGGAAATAACTAACAATGGGACTTGAAAACTAAGAAGAAAGAAGCTATGTAACATCACCTATGTAACTGCTTTGAAAGGGTTTTTCCAGGCAAGATCATTTTTCAAAAAAGGTCTGTTAGTGCTATGAATGGGTTAATAACCTTTAGCAGTGTTTTGAGTGATTTCTAGGTTTCCATTTTCTGCATTTGTTTATATGGGCATCTTCCTGTTCTGTTTTCCTACAAATACCATGATGCCTTGCGCTTCACTCTGAGCTAAATCCCTCCCCCTCCCTTTCTCACTCCCTCCCCCTCCCTTTCTCACTCCCTCCCCCTCCCTTTCTCACTCCCTCCCACTCCCTTTCTCATTCACACCCTCTTCCTGTTTCTTTAGCTCTCCTGCCCACTACTATCCCTTCCTAACTAACGCAACCCTCCAAACCCATCATATTTACCTGATCTTACAGGCGTCAAGAAGAGGTGCCAGCTGCCTAGAAGAAGTGACGCCCTAGACAGGTAAGTATGATGGGGTTGAGGGGAGGTGGATTGTCACCGGAAACTTGGAATATGTGCCTTGGGTGGTCACATGACCATCCCACGATCTAGGTAAATATAGCTTTTTAGAACAATGAGTAATTTAGAAGATAGAGGGAAGGGGGGTGTTTAGCTTAATTTATAATTAGCAAATAACCAGACAACCCCTTTAAGGGTGTCTTTAAGGGTGCCTTCACACAGAGTAACGCTCCGCGCATTTTGCTACATTCTACACGTGTAAAAATACACATGTAAAATGTAGTAAGCCATTGAGTTCAATGGTTTTTCTTGTATAACATGCGTCTTTTTGCACGCGTCTTTTTGTGCAAAAAGATGCGCGTTAAAAAAAAGCCATTGAACTCAATGCGTGTATTTTTACACGTGTAAAATGGACAAAAAGCACGGAGCGTAACTCTGTATGAAGGCACCCTAAGGGTGAAGCACCACATTGCAGAAATACAGCTTTTTTTGTTGCAAATTTTGTTGTAATTTTTTTTTTTTTTTTTTTTTTTTTTTGCTACTTCTTTCTGCTGCTCAATCCACTTCTGTCTTTGGTGCAAACAAATGCAGTAAAATCTTCGACAAAAAAAATTGCTTTTTTGCAGCATGGGGCCTCATATGGGTGGGATTCTGGCTAATCCCATCCACACATTGCAGAAAAATATCCGCAGTGGACATGTTGCGATTTTGAAAACCGCCGCGTTTTTGCAAATCACAGTATGTCAATTATACCTACGGAAAGGCTGGCGTTTTCCATATAGGAATAATTGAATCAGAAAGTCCTTTGCAAACTTTCTGTGAAAAGCGATGCAAGGTTTTTTCCACATCGCTTTTTGGCTTTGGCTCGCTTCTTGGGGTCTTAGCCCTAAGGGGATTTTCCAAAATTAGTAACAAATAGGCTAAAGAAAATGTCATGAAATAACAAAGGAACAATTACTCGCTCGATAAACGCCTGCAAGTCTAGTGTAAGAAAATCAGCAAAGACAGAGGGAAACCACTGAAGAGACAGGGAATCTAACAGGTGAGTAATGGTGCCGGTAATCTTGTCCAGTAAGTACCCTAAGGCTATATTCACACCACCGAAATACAATGTGGTGCATCTTCTAATTGTCCCATCTAAATGTTCCTGCTTACATTGTTACGGAGAGATTGCACCACTTCGGCATGTAGCATGATACTAACATAGACAGAAATAAATGTTCTGCTTATTTCCCAGTATTACAGCTTTAGTATATTTGTCTGCACAATGAATATTCCCCTAGAGGATGAATCAGTGGTCAGAGGTCACAAATTTCCCAAACTTCAATTGTTACTTAGAATCTTAAAACAAAAATCCCAGTAGGAAAATGTTAACGGCTGCCAATAACTTCTACAACAAAAACAAGAAAGCGTTGGTCTGCAGAAGTCGACTTCTTACATCTATGCTGGAAGAGAAATAATAATAATTAAAAAAAAGAATAATAAAAAAAAAAAAATTACATAAAAATGTTCGGAATTGGGGTTTGTTACCAAATTTCCATGACAGAGGCTATGATCCCATATAGTGAAACGCCGCTAAAAAAAACGTATCTGCAGCAAATCTGCCGTGTGCCTAATGGTGATCTAGGCAAAGTCCAACATAATGGCAGTGCTCATGATCATAAATCCAATAATCACAATGCAGTATTGCTACAATACATAGGTCACATTTCATATCTAGCACAATGCACCTAGGCCAAAACACCAGTATTATAATATTAATAGCACAGGGTAGAAGAAGGCCATGAAATAGATTTCCCAGCAGTTTTATATAGGACTAGCAGTACCCGCGACTTTGTCCGCGGCAGCGTTCCCGCTTTGCACGACCCACCTGCAGCGCGGGCTCTGGCCCCCCCATTGCATCCCTTTTACAACCCCTCTCCCCCGACCCACTTTCCACCACCTCCCGCAACCCCGGCCCCCTTTAAAATACCCAAGCAACACCAGGCTCCCTTTCCACCACCACTCCTTTACAACCCCGGCCCTCTTTCCTCTCCTGCGACTCCGGCCCCCTCCCCCCCCCACCTGCAACCCTGGTGTCGGCCCCCTTTGCACCCCCTGCACAACCTGGCCTCCCACGACCGCGGTTCCCTCTCCACCCCCCCATACCCTGTCCCACTTTACTGGAAGCCTTCTTCCCCCCCTTCCCCCCGCAACCCCAGCCCCTTTACAACCCCCCCCTTCCGCGACCTCCTTTACAGTAAAACCCACCACCCCCGCGACCACAGACTCCCCTCCCCACCCCTAAGCCTCAGCCTTCTCCTCCCCACCCTTCGAGCGCCTAGTGTGATGGTGTCCTTAGGGTCTGCAGTCTGCAGGGCATGCTAGGGGAAGACGGCGGCTTGGGAAAGTGTGTCCCAGTCACTCCTTCAGTTTCCCACCCCCGGAGGACTTACTTCTCCAGGCCGGGCGACGGGCTCCACCAATGGCTGCCTGCTGTGTCCTCCGCATACGTGACGCCATCTTCTTCCTGTCACTCGGCGGCCGGCTTGTGCGTCTATAGCTCCACCCCCTCTGTACCGCACAGTGTCCATCGCCCTGCCTCGCATGTGACGCGATCCTATCGGAGGCCACCTGAAAGAGCTGGGCTGACGTCATCTGAGGTCCCGCAGCGGAGCCGGAGCAGACTTTCGCCGGTAACGTTCGGGATTTCGGCGGCTGGAGCGGTATACTAAGTAGCCTATCGATCCTTCCTGGTGGCCATCTAGGTATGTGTGAAATCTCACGCCATTCCATTCAGCGGTTTGGGCGTGATTGGGGAACAAACATCCAAACACACAAACCCACAAACATCCAAACACACAAACTTTCACCTTTATAATATTAGTAGGATTATCTCAGTAATCTTCAGTAGTTGATACCTTTTTAATGGCTAACTCATAATGATGACAAATGGCTAACGTTTCGAAGCGCAAGGCTCCTTTGTCAAAGCAAATTTAAAAACATTTTTGAAGGATGCATATATATATATATATACACAGAGCAGGCACAAAGGGTGTTAGATTTCAGGAGGAGGGGGGGTTGTTAGTAGTTGGTGAGACAATGTAAGCAATTGGTGGAGACATTTGGTCGAGACAATGTGGTAATTGGTGGAGACAATATAAACACTTACAGGTGACACGGGAAGGTCAAAACATTTTTGCAGGGGGGACCACAACATTACCAATGACATGAAAATTCTGATTTTGAGAGGGAATTTCAGATCTAAGAGAGAAAGGCGCATACATGAATATAAATTCATGACACTGTTTCAGACACTAGAGTGTGGGATTAATGCATCACAGGGGTTCATGTCTTTTTACAGTAGCGTGTGATCTGACAAGGACCTGTAAGTGTTTATATTGTCTCCACCAATTACCACATTGTCTCGACCAAATGTCTCCACCAATTGCTTACATTGTCTCACCAACTACTAACAACCCCCCCTCCTCCTGAAATCTAACACCCTTTGTGCCTGCTCTGTGTATATATATATATATATATATATATATATATATGCATCCTTCAAAAATGTTTTTAAATTTGCTTTGACAAAGGAGCCTTGCGCTTCGAAACGTTAGCCATTTGTCATCATTATGAGTTAGCCATTAAAAAGGTATCAACTACTGAAGATTACCAAGTTTTCGTGTTTTTTTTATATTTCCAACCCACTGGCTAACACGGTACAACAACGTAGGATTATCTCAAGCACACACACTTGGAGAAGTTCAGACCTTGGTAACCAAACTAAAGCTAAGGTTTTATATTAGTGGATGAAACTATGAGTGGTAAAGGGGAACACGTTATGCTTAAATCGGTTGCTTACTGTATAAGAATATGTTCACACAGCTTAAAATACTCATTTGAACAAATCCAACATGAATTTTTTTCTGCAACTCACAGCAGGAATCCAAGGCTCTCTATATTAGGTTTCTGCCTTGATTACTCCTATATAGGATAGGTCTATAGAGGGCATTATATAGATCCATCCAATGTGTACAGAAGGTTACTGCAAATATGTATATGTACTAAATTGCACACATCCTCAAGTGGGAATCATTAGCATGTTGCATGCTTACTACTATGGATACTATTGCATGTCATTTAGTACAGCAATAATATATTTTTTGGTTGTCTCCTGTATTCCGGGAATTGTTACCATAAGATTATGTAAATTTAAGTAATGAATAGCCTACACACTCCGTGTTATGCCAGTAGAAATACGGTAGCGCATTGGATGCCAAATAACACACGTGGGTGCCGGAATAACAATAGTTCTAAGGTATAATTGCTGGTTCTAAAAACCAATATTAAAAAGGATCTGTCATGGCAGGAGGAAGAATTGTTGGACTTTTCCCCCACAAGTATGCAGAGGTGTAATATAAGACAATGTGTGTGATTGAGTAATAGTATTGCTTAGCAAAGTGTTACCAGTATGATGTATGTCCAGCAGATTTATACCGTGAAAGCTCAAATGACTTTTTTGTCCCATCTTTCTCCTGATTTTTGAGTGAGTGCAGAGAAGGTGACAGGCAGCGTGCAGGAATCCTGATACAATTAAGTACAATTAATACTTTATTGTTTAGTTAGTGCTCAGACGAGCAGGGTTTTGTTTGACATTCTTTTGCCTGAAGTTTAGGCTGTATTTTATTTTGCTAATTTTGTGCCTGAAGTGAAGGTTTATTTATTTTGTTGTCTTTTTCTAAATAAACCCGTTTGCTACAGATTTTTGTGTCCCTTCTTCTGACTGGTTGGGTCCGAACCATTGCTGCTACCGAGCTACCATCCCTGCAACAGTTATAGAGACTGCAATAGGAAGGTAAGAGAAGTCTGATAAGAGGAGATAGAGGAAAGCTAAAAACTCTCCACCTCCCCATTTTCAGAACTCTATATAGTTTTTATGTACACCAGTCTCTGACCATCTTCTTCTAAGTGTCCACGGCAACGAAAATTATGCATTTTTACTATAGAAACAGACGATTTAGCATCTTCTCATTCATACAGTCAGACTAAGAACACTATATGCATTGCAGATTTACCCAGATTACATAAAACTGTTCAGAAGTGTGCGGTTTTCCGAGATTTACGACTATACTGCAAATCAGTTTCCTCAACTATAGTCGCCCATCATGTTTTTGTTATATTGTCCTTGGTAACGGCGTTCAAAGTTCCTAATGTCCTGGTGAAAGGACTCGCCTTGCTCCTCTGAATAAGCTCCATGTTCTCTTTGAACTTATCAAGATGAGCATCAAGGATATGGGTTTTGAGTGACATCCAGCAGCCCAGTGCAGCATAGTTCTTTATCAGAGTCTGAACCAGTTGTACATAGTTATCATCTTTATGATTGCCTAGGAAGCCGCGAACCACTGCGACAAAACTGTTCCAAGCTGCTCTCTACTTCCTATTCAGCTTCTTGGGAAATTCACTGCACTCGATGATCTTCTTGATTTCTGGTCCGACAAAGACACCAGCCTTGATCTTTGCTTCAGACAGCTTAGGGAAAAGATCATGGAGGTAATTGAAAGTTCTCGACTACTTACCTACAAGAGTTTTCTTGCAGTGCTCACATGTGAAATAAGGAGCCCATGGTTTGTCTTGGTCACCAACAGGCATGCTGAAGTATGCTTTGTAGGCCTCACACATCTTAGCAGATGCTTCCATAGAGTACTTTTTCAATCTTGTCTGTATAAACTGGCCATATATGTAGCAAAATGAGTCTGCTGGATGTATACAACCTCTTGAAGCCATCTAAATTGACTAAGTTGCTGTGTACTGTAAGGAAAAAGGATGTCTCTCCAAACTTGATAAAAATGGTCTTCATTCCATGCAGTATTAAAGTACAAGAGTGTATTGAGGACTCAGCAGAGCAAAATTGATCACCCGGTACCAGAGTAACACACAATATATACATTTATATACCTAAGCTAAGTATTGGGTGTGGGGTGAAGTGTGAATACTGTCGTTGTCAGAATCTGAATAGATATTGAATTCACACCTGTCTGTCTAGGTCAGGGGTGCCCAATACGTTGATCGCGATCTACCGGTCGATCGCAATGGACGTATGGGTCGATCGCGGGATGCAGTCAGGGATCCCCGGTGTCTGCTTGTTCACAGTGCAGGCTGAGAGTCGAATTAGACAGCGGGGATCCCTGGGCGGCCACAGAACGCCGCTGTCTCCTGCTCTCACGCTCTGCCCGGCCCCGCCCACATGCCCCACCCACAGACACGCCTGGCCCCACCCACATGCCCGCCCCTGCCCCCGCCCACAAGAAGTGGGTAGATCTTTCGACTTGGTCATATAATAAAGTAGCTCACATGCTGACAAAGTGTGAGCACCCTTGGTCTGGGTCAATTCCCCTTTGTCTGTGATGGCCATTGCCCACTTACTATGCAATCCCAATCAATTAGATCCTGTCTCTCCTCTCCAACTTCTTGATAGTTCTCACAATTCCAGAAACTTCTTAAGTATCTTGAAATATTGCAAATATCCTTAAAAATTTATCAATTTCAAAATATTGTGCTGATCACAAAAGCAAAGTTTACAGATAATAATAACTTTCTTCTATTCATTTAAGGTATAAACAGGAAAACACACTTAACAACTGAGAACAAATTTTTTTTGAAAATTGTTACATGGTGTATTTATTAGTACAGATAGGGAATACTTTTAGAAAGTTACAGCAAAAATTCCCAGTTATTAATCACAAGCCGTGCAACCTGTTCCTAAAGACAGGGACTCTCCCTTCAGATTACATGCTGCCGCCAGTTATTGTTATTCAGAAATGTTGTATCTGCAGGAGGAAGTCCATTGTGATCTACTTTATTACTTTACACAGTGAGTCATTCTGTAATGTCAAGAGGATTTATGTGGACAAGGTTATCATCACTCCTACACGACTGTTCACACCATGGAGGCTGACAAACTGGCATGTTCGTAGGTGTGTAGGGTTTTTTTCTTCAGAAAGCCGTCTTTGTTTGCAACAGATTTTTCCAAAAATCATAATAATATTTAAATTTGCAGACAATTAAAAGTTAAACATTTTTGCAAATAGAAATAATTAAAAATGTTGCAGAGTTTCATCACTACTTCTCTGCTGTCTGCTGCCAAGACAGTTCTCTGTTCCTCCACTGTACTTGACTCTAGCTGCTACCAGAGTGGACACAGATGGGGTTGAAGATAGGACGACATACAACCTGACACCCAGTATTGCAACCAGATTTGAGGCAACTACACTGAATCCAGGACGTTTAGAGGATATGTGGACCATCTCTACCTTATGGATATTCCCTAAATGTCTGATAGATATGCGTCCCACCTCTGGTACCTTCATCTATTTTATTGGACCCTGTTAACACCTGCCAGGGAATAGAGAGGGGCTTTGTATACACAAGTCTCTCCATTCGCTTGTAGGTAGCCTTGGCTAACTTCATAACTAATGTACAGGTGAATGTGTGGAATGCAGCATCCAATCTTGAGATTGATGTGGATCCCAGAGGTGGCACCTGTATCTATCAGCCATTTATAGTATACACTGTAGTCATGATGGCGAACCTATGGCACGCATACCAGACAGGGCACACAGTGCCCCCTCTGTTGGCACGCACGCCATCGCTATAGGATTCCCTGTTAGTGAGCGATTGCTTCTTTCAAACACATACAGCTGAAAGGAGGAACTGTACCTATTTCTTGGAGTATCAGATTGCTGCAATTGAACTCCGAGAAAGACTCCAACTAAGAGGGTATCCGGATGGGGTGATATAGAGGGCACATCGACAGGCAGCCTCTGAACGTATCGTACTACTGCAGCCTAATCCAAAACAACAGTCAGATGGAGTAAGGATCATAGGGACTTTTGATAAAGCGTATGTTGAAATATGAAGTATTCTCCAATGGCACTGGGGTATTTTAGAAACAGATCCCCATATTGACGCTTCCCTTGGTGATCTTCCATCTATGACCTACCGCAGGGGGCCCAATCTAAAGGATAAACTAGTGCACGGCCACTTAAAACTGGTGACTCAGACAAACTGGCTACAGGACCAGATCAATAACTTGACTGGCACACATCGTTGCGGCACTTGTAGGGCATGCAAAGTCATTCATACTGGCAGAACGTTTGAGTTTCTCTACAGGAAGACACTTGGAGAACCGTAGTTTTATTAATTGTAAATCTAAAGGAGTAGTATACTTACTGACATGTAAATGTAACGCTCAATATCTAGGTAAGACCGGGCGTGAGTTACGCAGGAGGGCGCTCGATCATATAAACAACATATTAAGACCGGATGACACACCAATTGCGTGACATGTCTGCGAAGAACATGAAGGGGATTTTTCATTTGTATCCTTCCAAGGAATCGAACGCCATCACCAGAGGCGGTAATTTGACCGTAAAGTATTACAACGTGAAGCAGGATGGGCGTATATATTAAAAATATTCAAGCCTTGGGGGCTAAATGACACCATTAGTTATTCCTGCTTCATTTGAGTTACTCGCTGATCTATGTTATCTAAGTTATCTATGGTGGTATAACTACCTAGTAACTATAGATATATTCCACTCAAATGTGGCAGGAGCTAACAGTGACCACAGTGGTGTTCAAAAATCATTTTTGTTGTGTAGCCCCCCCACCTTTCAACGATGGCTTTCACTAGGACTCCTAAGGCGTTATAGCTATATCAGATAATGCCTGCAAGCCACTAGGAGATCTACTAGGAGTGAGGGGGTTAATGAGATATCCACCACACCTAATCTTGTTTCAGACTCACTGCTAATGAATTTAGGCAGGACCTGCTCACCATTATCAGTAAGCTGTTTTTTGTGTAGGTGTGAACAGTGCCTTAAATCACCTCTGCACAATTTTAAAGAGGGGCAGGATTTTTTGTAATATTTTAAACTAATTAATAATAAAGTTTATTCTTTTACTCTATGCCTTGTAGATAGTGGGTTTGGATTATCCCTCTTTGGTTTTTGTTTCACAATTGCTACTAGGGTAAATATTGTTCGAGTTTGTCTATTTATTTTCCCAGTGATGTTTTTCCAGCCACTGTGCACCATGTTTATGCTTTATCACATTGATACTTATGTTATGTTTATTGACATTTATTATGCATATATAGCTGTTTGGCTTCAGGATATGTGTGACATGGGAACTTTATATATGGTTTTTGTCCCCGATTGTAGATCTGTCACAGCCACAGTTGTTTTTGTTATCCAGTGTTATCTTCTGCTGCTCTGGTCATGTTTGTGGACAGAGGCTTATCCGTATCTTGATGCCTGATCATGGTGTTTTCCCTTTCTTTTGACCTCCTGGTATACTTACCTACCATGTTTATTTACGTGGCTGATCCTGTATAACTGACCTAATGATCGCACTGTTACCAGCGCTGAAGACATAGAGGGGCGTGGCTATCTTCTTGCACTCCTCCTCAAGCCATGCGCGATTGGCTGGTGACCGGCACATGTGCAATTAAGCCTGCTGTTTCGGTGGGCGGTCGGACGGGGTGTATGTACAGGATCCTGCATCCTGATTCATTATGCTAATGAGAGGGGTGGAGTTTTGATCCCTTTAAAAGGCCATCTGCCAGCACTCTGACTTGTTGCTGCAGATTAGTGCTGAAAGGGGAGCGGGGGCATTACAGCTCTTCTTAGATAGAATGAATACTAGACAGACAGAATTACTCACCTCTGATGAACAGATATAGCAATAATAGCTTGGAAACACATAAGGTGTATACAGTAGTCCCCAATGCTGACAGCAGGTCTCTCTTTTACACCATAGAGAGATCAGTGTAATATATTGTGAGGACCAGCAACTATTTGTTCAGTGCCTTTACTGATACCATGTTTGGGTTAGGTGATTGATACTATTGCACTAAAAGCTGATCTGTGACTATATCTGCTGCTTTTGTATAGGCTTTTAGACACACTCATATGTGGCAGGGGGTTAACAGTGACCGCATTGTTGTTCTAAAATAATTTTTGTTGAGTATTCCCCCGCTTTCAACTTTGGATTTCACTAGGGACTCCTAGAGTGTTATAGCTATATAAAATTATTGATTTTAATGCCTGCAAGCCACTAGGAGATCTACTAGGAGTGAGGGGGTTAATGACATATCCACCACACCTAATCTTGTTTCAAGCTCAATGCTAATGAATTTAGGCAGGACCTGCTTACCATCTATCCGTAAGGTGTGAACAGTGCCTTAAATCACCTCTGCACAATTTTGAATAGGGGCATGATTTTTTTTTGTAATATTTTAAACTAATAAAGTTTATTCTTTTAATCTATACCTTGTAGATGGTGGGTTTGGACTATTCCTATTTGGTTTTTGTTACACAGTGGAATTGATTATCTGTGTGTTTACATAAAGAGATAATAGACCAGGTTTTATCAGCAATCTCCAATTAGCTGAGATACTGCTGCTGGCAAGAGCAGTTTAATATAGTATGTGAACATAAATTCATAACAGTCGTGAAAACATGTAATTTACCAGGATAGAAAGTGGCCTATATGTTAATCGAAATTACAAACTATGTGCCCAATGTCCGTTTAGCCATTTTTGCGTGATCAAGTAACAAATACACAAACATCCAAACTTTCACAATTATAATATTAGTAGGATACTGCTTGACACCAGTGACAGGACAAGTTGTTGCTTTGGACACCCTATAAAGGAAACTCCATTTTATTAATACTCCTGAAGAAGCCCCTTTGCCCAAGATAGAAAACTGGCTTTGTGTGTAGCAGTTTAGTTATCTGCCCATGTTTGCTTAATTTGAGCTGATATTTGGAGGGCTTGAAGAACCAACTACTACACTAGTTTTCCATAGTGTTATAAACTCAAGTTATAAACTTTCAACTTACAATGGACATCCTGGAACAAAATAATAATGTGCCTTGAGGGACCACTAAAATTACAAAAAAGAAAACTGATCCAAGATTCTTTATCTGAATCAGACAGTTCATTGTGGTTTTGGGTGTGAGATGACAGTGCATCTCTAGATAAAAGGTCGGCATTAAAAATAACGATTACATAACCTCAGCCAATGCGAGTCTATTCCATCCAGTTATTACATATTACATTGAAAATGTTTTTCATAAATAATATTAAAGGGTATGCGTTGTGATTTTTTATTATTTATTATAACCAGATAAAATATTACTTTCCTGATTAAAGAATTTTTTTTATTCTATT